>NC_073307.1:33126733-33484233 GCF_027595985.1 Sorex araneus | reverse complement strand
CAGAGTGATGGTACAGTGGGCCATTTGCACTCACCTTTCCTGCAGCCAACCCAGGTTCTATCCCTGGCACCGCCTATGGTCCCCAGAGTCTGCCAGGATTGATCCCTAAGTGGATAGCCAGGAGTAAGCCCCAAAGCACTTCCAGGTGTGGCCCCAGAACCACAAAAGAAAATAAAGGAACAAAATGTCTTCTTGAGAAAAGCAGAGTCCATCTGTCCAGGGTAATTTGTGAACGGTCTGTCCCCACGTCGCCTCTGTGGTCTGGACGAGACTGTGAACAGCATAACAGACATGAAGGAGGAGCAGGTCTCTGTTGAGACTAGAGAAAAAAATCTAGGAAAAAAAAAAAGGTTGTTAAGAGCTCAGCATTGTTTAAAAAAAAAAAAAAAGTAGAAGAGGCAGTAAAGGGAGGGGAGAGAGAAGGAGCATAAAGCAGTTGCAATGTTCTTGAAGGTGGGCTGTGGTTCCGATGAGAGCCAAGGCGAGTCCAGAAGAAGGACCGAGCCACTACTGAGTCCACCTTGCAGCCTGCAGGCCGCATTCCAGGTTTGTCCACAGTTTGGGTCCCATAGTCTGGCATCACACCCTGGGGCAGGGGAGCCCTGGCAGTCACCACCCGGCCGTCCAGGTGCAACTGGGGCCACTGTGGGACCCGCCTCAGCAGGCACTCACCCCTGCTCACTGCTACTCCAGTCCCTCGGGGCATGCCCTGTGGTGTCCTTGGCACATGTGACGTGTGAGAGAGGAGGTTTGGCAGGAAAGCAGCGCTCTCACAGGTCAGAGGGACACCTAGGCCTGGATCCATACAGCCCCACCTTGCTCCCCCCTCACAGGCCTTGTGGGGGGTTTCCCTTGTTTGGGGGTGGGGGTAGTATGAGGCCTGCTTGAGGCATCCTGAGCTGTGGGAGGAAGCAGCATAGATGATGCCAGCTTGGTGAGCCAGGGTCTGGCAAGGCACAATCCACAGGTGAGAGAAAGAGGAAGGGACGGTCAGGGGACACGCCGTGCTGCCGTCCAGCTTGCACCCATGGTGACAGCTGACAACTTGCAACCTGCCGCCCTACGTCCAAATATCTGCACCCCTCTACAAACATCTGTCCCACTTCTGAAGTTATTGAGGCCCTGGCACTTTTCAGCAGGGGTGCTCGCATGCTTGGTCAGTTGTGGTCACACACACACACACACACACACACACACACACCCTAGCTTAAGAGGGCCAGAGATGGCTGGCTCTCGTGGTACCAAGATCCCCAACCACGGTGCTGCTGGGCTCACCCTGGACACATGTGCTAGGGATAAAACTTCCCACCTTTGCCAGAGGAAAATACTTTTCACCTCTGAGCCATCCCTGGACCCCACCCCAGTCCTGTGTTTACTGCTTTTGTGACTCTTCTCACTTCCCCTCACAGACCAGAAAGAAGCCCCCTGCACGCACTCAGCACCTTGCTGATTTCATGGAAAGCCTTCAAATCTCCCTTTTCCTGGGAAAGAAGAGCCCTTCCTCATTCCTGATTTCATTCGTCAGATCTGCAGGCTTCCGGGTGACAGAGGGCCTGCGTTGGTCTCACATTTCGTGCAAATTCTTAGCCCTCTCAGGCCCTGGCATGGGTGGGCAAGATTCCCCGCGCTTCAGTAAAATCCCGGCCTTGAGCCGCCTCTGAGCCCCCTGCTGCTTTGTTCCCGGAGTCTCCCCTCGGCGTCTGCTCCCGCACACTCGGCTGCTCAGGCCTTAAATCATCCTGCACACTCTGCTCTTGTACCTGCCAACATCATCCACTGTCTAAATGCAGCGAGCAGCTGTTTATTTACAATTAGATCTGCCAGCTGGAAAGCAAACATTCTACGTTACCGAATCAATCAATGTTACAGGGCAAGGCGGGAGGAAATCAGGTAGCGCATGAAATGGAGGACAGGGACATTACATTATATTGCAGCTGTCCTTGTCCAATGCCATTAGATGTTCTCAGCACCCAGAGTGAATATCACTGCAGCCTCCACCTGATAGCATGAACCTACGGTCCAAAGGGACAGTTGATGGAGACCCAAGCAGCTTCTCCCTCCACCTCCTTATCAGTTTTGCTCCCTGTTGTATTTAAGTAGTAATTGAGTCGTTATTTTTATTTAAGTAGAGATGATTCACACAGAGGCTGATATTGGGCTCTCAGGATAATGTTATCAGGGGCTGGAGAGATAGTACAGAGGTTAGGCAGTTAGTTCCCTTGCACGCAGATGACCCTGGTTCGTTCCCAGAGCCCTGCCAGCAGAATCCCTGAGCACTTCAAGGGTGGCCCCCCAATAAGCAGACAAACAATAGGGATGTGCCAGTCATTTGGGGGTGGCGCCCTCCCATCTAGGAATCCCAAATATCAATAACATAATTTCTAGCTGGGAAGAGGCCCTAAGCAGGATGGCCTCCCATTGTTATTGATTTATGGGTCCCAATGTTCACGACCTGGCTCTGAGTGTTTGTTCCCAAGCATAAGCTAAGATGAGTGTTTCCTGGTCTACAAACATCAGAGAAGCAGAAGATAGTAATAAGTTAACAAGATTATAGCAAGCAAAGCATATCAGTGTGATAGTGCTTAGGTTGTTACTAAGGCCCTTTTTCCCCCTGTAAGATGTGTGTGTGTGTGTGTGTGTGTGTGTGTGTGTGTGTGTGTGTGTGTGTGTGCGCGCGCGCGTGCGAGCTTTGGGGTGGGGGGGAGAGTATTGGATAGGACAGAATGGGGAAAGATGGATTACTAAGAAAGTGAAGGGAAACTGCACAGAGAGCCCAGCATACAAACAGACATTGCTTTTCTTTTTCTTTTTTTCTTTACCTTGTTTTGTTGTTGGGCCACACCTGGCGGTGTTTGGGACTTACTCCTAGCTCTGTGCTCAGGCATCACTCCTGGAGGGCTCAGGGGACCATGTGGGATGCCAGGAATTGAACCCATATTGGCTGCATGCAAAGCAAGCCCTACCCCACTGTACTGTTTCTCCAGCCCCAAGCTAGCATTTCTACTCCACAAAAATTCCTTATTGATGCATTCCTTGACTTGTCAGTGATTTTCTGATCCTCACCGCCATTTCTGCAGCATTTTGGCATTTTGAGTCAACGCTGTACATATCCCTTTTCTGCCCTAAGAATGTTAAGGTGTCCCCTCCCTGGGCACTGGCTCCTTAGAAGGGACAGTTGCACTTGGTGTTAATGTAGAAAACTCCACTGCAGCCCCCACTCCACAATAGCCTACTGGAAAAGCACAGCCCAGGCTGTGGCAGACCCCTCTGCCCTCATTAGAAAATGTGTTGACAGGGGCTGGAGCAATAGTACAGCAGGTAGAGTGTTTGTCTTGCACCCAGCTAGCCCAGTTTCGATCTCCAGCCTCCCATGTGGTACCGTGGGATGTAATTGCACAGCCAGGAGTAATTGCAAAGGGCAGAGCTAGGAGTAATCCCTGAGTATCTCCAGGTATGACTCAAAAACAAAAACATACAAACAAAAAAGAAAATGTGTCGACAGTCAACTGTCACTGTCACTGTCATCTCGTTTTGCTCATTGATTTGCTTGAGCGGGCACCAGTAACGTCTCCATTGTGAGACTTATTGTTACTGTTTTTGGCATACTGAATATGCCACAGGTAGCTTGCCAGGCTCTGCTGTGTGGGTGGGATACTCTCGGTAGCTTGCAGGGCTCTCCAAGAGGGACTGAGGAAACTCGGTAAAACGTGGAATTGGGGAAAAAGAGCAAAGGCTTCTGGGAGAATAAATAAAACATCCCCAGCCAAGTAGTATGTTTGGTGAATCCTGAGCCAGTATGAAGCACTTCCCATGTTTTTATCCAGACTTTATTTAAACCTACACCACCTTGGGGGACACTGGAGACTATGGTGGGGGGAGGGGCAATGGTGATGGGATTGGTGTTGGAAAATTGAAAGCCTGTAACAAATCATCATGAGCGACTTTGTAAACCACAGTGTTCATATAAAGTGTAAGGGGAACACTGGAAAAAATTAATTCATTAAAAATTAAAAAATAAAATAAAGCTATTCCATTTAGTAGAAGTATCTAAAAACTTCTACCTCAAGCTTAGTCAACTGCATGATTGGATGACTAGAGTCACTTAATGCTCCAAGTAACCTTATAAATACTGAGTTCCCCAAAGTACATGGATCAGGCCATGGTTTAAAATTTCAAGCAGTGGCTGGAGTGACAGTACCACGGAGAGGGAGAGGGCATTTGCCTTGCACATGGCCGACCAGGGTTTAATCCCCAGCATCCAGCATCCCATATGGTCCCCTGAGTACCACCAGGAGTAATTCCTGAGTGCAGAGCTAGAAGTAACCCCTGAGCATCATCAGGTATGACCCAAAAAGCCAAAAAAAAATTAAAACAAAAATAAATAAGTAAAATAAAACTTTAAGCAGGGCCCAGAAAGGTAGCACAGGAGGTAAGACCCTGCCTGACAGTGCGACTTCAGCAGCGTGACCTTGGTTCACCTTGATGCCCAGCATCACCTGTAGTCCCTGAGCACCTCTAGGGGTCATGAAGTGCTCAGGGGCTACAGGTCTTAGCTCAGACCCAAGAGTATCCCCTGAGCAACTTAAATGTAGCCGATAAAGTAACTTATATGAGGTGACCCAAAATTTAAACCACCTCTAGGTAAAGAGGCCGTGACCCAGAGGTCCTGGGACTAGTTCTGAGTCTCCAAAACATGAACCCTTGAGCCACCCCCTCGGGCACTTTCATTTCTTGAAAACCAAGTGACTAGTTGAAGCCTACTTCTGTCCCTTTTCCAACACTACAAGCCTTGGTTTTTATGTCTTATGGTTAGACTCGGGAGGACAGAGGTCACAAGTATAAATGTGACCTGGCTCAAGGTTCCATATTGGTAAATGAGGGAAATTTGCCCATGGGGGCGGGAGAGAGTTGGATAGGAAATATCCCAGCATACAGCCCCCTGGAGATTCCAGTTTCCAGAGAAACCTCAGAAATCTTTTTCCTGCTTTTCTTCTTCATTTTTTTTTAATTGCTTATAGCCCTAACTAAAGCTGTTATGAACAAAAATCTCTGTCAGCAAAGGAAAACTCTCCCTGCCTGAGCAGCCCCGTGCAGAGCTCCAGATAGATTCTGTCTCAAGGTCCAGAGCACACACACTCCCTCTCTTACTTTAATCTGCAAAACCCACCCCTTCAGCATGGGGTTGAGGGTGGAAAATCTGCACAGCTGGGGGTGCTCAGGGATTACTCCTGCCTCTGTGCTCAAGGGTCACTCCAGATGGTGGCAAACTTGGTTGAACTAGGGTGGGTCACATGCAAAGCAAGCACCTTAACCTCTACTCTATCTCCCTAGGTCAGGACTTGCTCCCCACCCCCCCTCCAACTTCCTCCACACTCGTAGTGTTTTCCCTTGGATATTTGTGTTGTTTGGGGGCTACACTTGGTGAAGCTCAGGGCTTAGTCCTAGCTTTGCACTCAGGAATTACATTACTCCTGGCAGTGCTCGGGGACCAGATGGGATGCCGTGGGTTGAACCTAGGTAAGCTGCTTGCAAGGCAAACTCCCTAACCCCTATACTGTCACTCCAGTCCCTCCCTGTGAATTTCTACTTTCTAGTTCTTCTGGACTCCAAACATGATTGAATGCTGATGATTTCATCTAGCCACAACACCCCGATGATTATGATAGTGGATTTACTTGTAATAACTGGAACAGAGGAAAGTTTTCATAATCATCTAAGAGTAATGGACAGACGCCCTGTGTCACATTTATCATTTGTGGTGCTATGAAAGGAATTCAAGTATGGAAGGAGTCCAAGAATTCAATGATTCATTATAATTTTTATGTTATGGAAAATAAGTTCAGTTTATCCTCCTATAAAATAATTACTGCCTGAAGTTTCCCTGCAGTAATAAAATATGAACACCAGGTGGCAGCATTTTATCGTGAAAGACAGACCTTGAAATTGAAGCGTGTTTATCAAACACTGTCTCAGCACAGTGTCAAATCAACAACACACCTCCTGGATCTCTTCCCACCTGATTGATTTTTTGGCATTTATTATTAATCTATTGTTATTATTTGAAATCTGCTATTGCATATTGAGCCATCCAACCTAAAAAAAAAAATACCCAAAACTTTGCAATTGGGGAATGTTCAGAGTCGTCCTACGCTGTGGGGATTGATTGGTATAAAATGCATTCAGGGGCTCCTTTAATGAAGTTTCCAAACAGCAGTGTCCTTGCTTATTATTAACCTCTTTTTATTAGATGCTCCAGGGAGCAAGGAAAATTACATTTTATAAGAGAAATTCTGGATGGTTAAGATTTATATTTTCGACTCCCAGAAGCACTGTGTGAAAAGGGCTCAGGGGAAGATGATAAGCATGCAACCTCTTTTTAAAAACCCAGGAATCTGAGAAAAATGCCTGCCATAGATGCAAGCAGGGGTGGGGGGTGGGGGTGATGGTAGGGAACCTGGGGACACGGGTGGAGGGATGGGTGTTGGAATACTGTACAACTGAAATCCTATCGTGAACAGCTTTGTAATTGGTCTATCTCACAGTGATTCAATAAAAAAGTTTTATAAAAATCCAGGAATCTCACCAGGGTGATTCTGTCTTCATGCCCAGTGTATCTGCTCATTGATGTTACATACTCTGCACTGTAGCAAGGCAGCTTCTGTCGTCCTGTTTGCTCAAGTGGGCACCAGTAATGTCTCCATTTTGAGACTTGTTGTTACTGTTTTTGGCATATTGAATATGCCATGGGTAGCTTGCCAGGCTCTGCCATGCGGGCAGGATACTTTTGGTAGCTTGCCAGGCTCTCTGAGAGGGATGAAGGAATCAAACTTGGGTCAGCCGCATGCAAGGCAAATGCCCTACCCACTGTGCTATCACTCCAGTTACATATTCATGATTATTATATATGTATGTATGTATTCTCCTGTGATTCTCAGGTGTGTGGTTCAGTGTGAGGGCTGAGGAAGTGCTGCTTAGATCCTGGGGTGCACTCCTGTGATTCCCCAAGGGTCTCCAGACCTGCACCCTGTGGTGCTGGGAATTGAATCACGGTGTGTCACATGCAAGGTGCTGTGCCCCTGTGCTCTCCCCTGGGTCCCTCGCTTTCCCCTTCTTTCCAGCCCAGTGTTATGTGTCATGATGTATATGTGGCTTTTAGAACATTATGCCCGGCACTATGATATGTAGTCTTCTTTGGCAACACATATTCACACTCAGTTTTGTGTTTGTGAATTTGGCTGTGTCAGTATGTCTATTTACCAAATGAGAACTGAACATTACCCCTTCAAAATGTACCAGAGGTAACTCTGGCTTCTCTTCAGATCCCATAAATCTTTCACCTTTTATAATGTGTACTAGAGGTTATGCATAGATTCTATCATGATTCTATCATAACACATAAGTTATTTAAACGCTTGCATTTTTTTCTATTAAAAGGCATGCTACGATTTTTTAAAATTTAAGAAGGAAATGCAAGAATTGTTCTGACATGTAGTGCCTAATGAAACCCAAATTCCAACCCCAACGTAAATGTGTACCATACTGGTCCCCAGCCTGCGCAAAGTCCTATAGCTTTGCTACAGCTCGGTCTCTATAGCTCTGTGCCATCTGCTCCCAGCACTGGTGACTCCCACGACCTTGCTGCCAGCCAGAGCAACAAACCATCCAGTTTGCACTGCCAGACAAGCATTGCCAGAAGGGACCCTTCTGGAAAATAACAAAACTGGTCCCCAACCAACTGGGAAGAAATTCCTCATTCCCCTCCTTAACCCGCTCAAACATCAGCTTTGTTTCCAGTCTGCCGTGGGACTCGGCCGTGTAGAAGTGCAAGACAAAACATGGACATTCCTGGTTGTAATTGTGTGTACCTATAATACCATTTAACCCCCCAAAAGTAATGTAATATTCTTTTGATATAGGCCATGCTTATCAAAAGCTCAACAGCTTTGCATTTTCCCTTTTAACTTTTTTCTTTTTTCCTGCCTGGCCCTGTGTTTCCTCTCGCAGAAGATTTCACTTGTGGACTTGGGGGTCCAGTTTGGGCAGGAGCTGTCCAAGGGTAAAGAGCAGGTTTAGATCTGAACTAACTGCCTGGAGGAGGGACAGAACAGATGCCTGGCAATTTGGTGGGGGGGATTGGGGGGAGGGGCACAGCCCAGGGTGCTCAGGGCTTTACTTCTGACTCTTGAGCCCAAGGATCACTCCAGGCAGGACTGGTGGGACCATATGTGGCTCCAGAGGGTCAAACCCAAACTGATCATGTGCACAGCAAGCTGCCTACCTGCTGTACTCTCCGACCCCTTCCTAGCAATTTTTAAAATAACTTTTTCATCCCTGATTTCATTTCAGCCCTCGTGAGCTCAGGCGTGATGCTGTGGGTCCTCAGAACACCCCGTGCAGCTGGCACTGCCGCGTTTTACTCCTGAAGCAGCCAACGCCTCTCTCCTTCCTCCTCGCCATCTCTTCCCGTTGAACAGAGGAGAAGCCGATCAGGTGAATCACTTCGCTGCTAGGGACAGGCATCTGCCAGTTGGACAGGTGCCTCCAACCCGAGGGAAACGACAGGCCTCTTCTCTGCACAAACATGTTGGCGCTTCCTGGAGCTGCAGCCGGGAGCGCACGTGTCAGAGTCCGTGAGGATGCTCGGCGGCGCGCAACCCCTCCGGGGCCCGGAGCTGTGCTGGGCATGCGGGGTGTAAGGACCATCCCTGCCTCGCGGTCACCTCCCTCCAGGTGAGTTTGCTGCTCAAGCTTTGCTTTACCCTGAATTGGTTTCGTCTTCTCCGCCCAGGTGTGTAGAGTATCAGTCGCGGGTCTGCAGGGCAGTGACACAAAAGCACGTCTGGGAAGGGGCGGAGCTGGGGTGTGGGCAGGCAGAAGGCCAGGAGAGCTGCACCGGTCAACTCCATGCTGAGGGGCACGGTGTCAGGTCACCTGCACCATCAAGAGATGGTGCTCCTGCCTTCACCCCAGACTACCCCAAAATTTAGCTTCGGGAAGCAGTTGTGACCATGCTGGTGATGTAGCCACAGATAACCCCGACTGTTGACGGTGGGAAAGATGCAAGTCGGTGCCCACAGGGATGAGAGAGTTGAGCAGAGGGTGGGACAGCTAGGAAATAAGTGGTCATCCAGCCTTCTCCATCTGGAGGATGAAGGTTTGTCATGGTGGTGAAATATGTTTGCATCTCATCTCAGAATGGGGCTCCGTGTCAGGTACAAGGCTGTGGGCGTGAGACCTGGGCTCTCGCCCCAATTCGGAGAAAGAAAGAAAGAAGGAAAGAAAGAAAGAAAGAAAGAAAGAAAGAAAGAAAGAAAGAAAGAAAGAAAGAAAGAAAGAAAGAAAGAAAGAAAAGAAAGAAAGAAAGAAAGAAAGAAAGAAGGAAGGAAGGAAGGAAGGAAGGAAGGAAGGAAGGAAGAAGGAAGGAAGGAAGGAAGGAAGGAAGGAAGGAAGGAAGGAGGAAGAAAGAAAGAAAGAAAGAAAGAAAGAAAGAAAGAAAGAAAGAAAGAAAGAAAGAAAGAAAGAAAGAAAGAAAGAAAGAAAGAAAGAAAGAAAGAAAGAAAGAAAGAAAGAAAGAAAGAAAGAGAGAAAGAGAGAAAGAAAGAGAGAGAGAGAGGGAGGGAGAAAGAGAGAGGGAGGGAGAGAGGGAGGGAGAGGAAGGAAGGAAGGAAGGAAGGAAGGAAGGAAGGAAGGAAGGAAGGAAGGAAGGAAGGAAGGAAGGAAGGAAGGAAGGAAGGAAGGAAGGAAGGAAGGAAAGAGGAATGAAGTGTTACTTCATGTGGGTCTCCGTGGAGATTCTGTTTTGATCCTCTTGGAAAGACACACACAAACCAGCTGTCCACTGGTCACAGTACTGTAGTTGGCTGTGAATTGTGAATGTTCTCCCTTTCCCCCTGGGATTCTCTTTCTTCTCATCTGCCCTTTTCTAGGATAAAAATATTTACTGGATAAGGAAAAATCAGGTCTCACACATGGGAGTGGCTGGGGGTTCTGTCCCTGAGGGCGTGTGGCTGACAGACAGACAGTGTGACACAGCTGGGAAACAGGGGCATCAGGTGGAGGTGGGGACCGACACGGCACCATCTGGCAGAGCCAGGTGGCAGGTTGCCGACACCCACCCAGGTCCCGCTTTCCTTCTCCTACCAAAGTGATGCTTTACTTTTCTGTATTTTTTTTTCAAGCACTGGGGAAACTTTTTTTTTTTTAGAGTTTTGGTAACATGGTTATAATAGTGTTAACTTTTGTGGTTCTCATGTACAATTTTACTGCACCTTCACCATGACCGTGGTGCCAGAGACCTTCCACCACTGTCCTTATATCACTTCATCCTTCCTTTTCCTCTCCTCTTCCTTCCTTGTCCTTACCCCCTCCACTTCCCCTCCCCATCTCACTTCCCCACTGCTTGGTCATTTCCATATGCAAAAGCAAAAGGTTTGACATTATCTGATACTATCCGTTTTTCTCTCTCTCTTCCACAAATGACAGAGATCATTCGTATCTGTTCTTCTCTCTCTGACTTATGTGACTGAACATGATGCCCCCCGATTGCATCCAGCTTGCAGCAAATTGCAGATTGCCTCTTTTATTCCAGCTGCATAATATTCCATTAAGTTTCTATAGCACAATGTCTTTATCCACTCATCCATCCTGGAGTTGCTACCACGGACTGGCTAATTTACTTAGCACTGTGCAAATGAATTCAGCTCTGCCTATATCATTTCCATTAACACAAATTTGTCTTTTTGTCCTTGGGATAGATACTAAGTAGCAGAATCACTAAGTCTTATGAAAGCTCTATTTTTCACAATTTGAGAGTCTCTGTATCGTCCACCAAAGTTGAGCCAGACAACGTTCACCCTAACAGTAAACAAGGGTTCCTTTCTCACAACTGCCAGAACTTCTTGTTTCTGGCCTTTTTGATATATGCCAATCTCAGTGGGGTGAGAGAATATATTATCCTTTTCATTTGCATTTGCCTCCTACCTAGAAGTAGGTCTTCTTTGAGGAAATGTCTGTCCATCTCTTCTTCTCATTTTTTGATGAGGTTGTTGGGTTTTGGGGCTGTTATTGTTGAGATTTGTGTCTGCTTTCTCTATCTTGAATATTAGCCCTTTAGCCGATGTGTGGTGTGCATATATTTTCTCCCATTCTGTAGGATGTTCAAAGTGATTCTTTTTTTTTGGGGGGGGGGCCACACCCAGCGATGCACAGGGGTCACTCCTGGCTCTGCACTCAGGAATCACCCCTGGCAGTGCTCAGGGGACCCTATATGGGATTCTGGGAATCAAACCCGGGTTGGCCGCGTGCAAGGCAAATGCCCTACCCGATGTGCTATCGCTCCATCCCCGTTCAAAGTGATTCTTGATTCATAAACTGTCTGGTATAAAGCAGATGCTGAGGGCCTGCGGCATAGTTCAGAAGACTGAGAATGTGCATCCCTGGGATTCATCCATTCAGGAGCACTGCATCCCTGGGGCCCCCTGAGCATTGCCAAGCACAGATTTGGGAGTAGCCCCTGACCACCATTGGGTGGGGCCACGATGCTAAATAAAGCAGATAAGGAAATAAATCCATGTCTCTGTATCTTGATAAAAGTGACTCGTAAAATCTTAGCCTGGAGCCAAGAAAATGTTTATCTTCACATGTACATTCCTGCTGTAGTCAAGAGGAAATTGCCACATGGGGAGGAGAAAACTCAGCCCTTTCCTAAATAAAGACCGATAACAGCAGGCCACAGCCTTCCTGCCAACGGTGCTTTTTAACAAGAAACTTTGCTTTTCCTGAGAACATTTCAAGTGGTTCCTTTCAGTTCAGCAAGTTAGAACTTGTTCTAACTCGGGCCCATAGTGAAATCTCAGAAAAAATTCTTAGTTTGGTGGACCCCAATTCATTTCTTATGATTTGTTTTTCTTGCCTTATTTAAATAGATGAAAGTGATCAAAAATTTTGTCTCCAGAATCTGGAACTCTACAGAGTGATCCCCAATCTCATTAACATTCTCTTGAAAAAAAAAATCATGCTAAAGAAAAATCATGCTGAAGTCATAGTACAATGGGTAGGGTGCTTGTCTTCATGCGGCTCACTGGGGTTCGATCTCTGGCACCCCTTATGGTCCCCCGAGCCTTCCAGGAATGATTCCTGAGTGCAGAGCTAGGAGTAAGACCTGATCACCACTGAATATGGCCCCAAAACAAAACAGTCAGTCCTCAGCACCCCATATAGTCCTTGAGTCCCTGAGCACCACCAGGAGTGATCCAAAGACTATTGAAAAGTGAATCATGCTTTCGGTCACTACAAATACATGCTTTCTTGTATATTACAAGAGTGGTATCCAGTTGTGTAGGGGCATTTTTTGTTTGGGATGAGTTGTACTGACTTATTTTTAATTTGGTATTGATTTGCCGTTGGGTTACGATACTGTGTTAAGGGTTTTTATTTTATTTTATTTTATATGTATTGATTTATTTATTTTGGCTTTTTGGGTCACCTCTGGCAATGCTCAGAGGTTATTTCTGGTTCTGCACTCAGGAATCACTCCTAGCAGTGCTCAGAGGACCATATGGGATGCCGAGGATCAAACCCGGGTTGGCCACATGCAAGGCAAATGCTCTACTTATTGTACTATCACTCCGGCCCCTGTGTTAAGTTTCAGGAATTCAGCATCACACCTGACCATGCAGATATTCCACACTGCACCCAGCACCAAACTTGTAGCATATCACACAATCCCATGGAGCCCCTCCAGAAAGCATATCTTCCTCAGAATCTGGCTTGTTTGGGTTATGTCTCTATGCTCCTTTTATTTATATTCCACATAGGAGGAAAATCGTGCAGTATTTGGCTTTAACTTTCTCACTTCTCTTAGAACAGTCACTCCAAGTTTCTTCCATATAGTTGTAAAGACAAAACTTTTCTAATACTATAGTTTCATTCCACAAGGGAATAATTAATTTTTCTCCATATGCTTACCAATGTTTCTCATTTTCAGTCTTTTAAAGAGTGCTCACCCACAGTGCTCAGAGTCTGGGGCCAGTTCCCAGTAATGCTCAGCCTAATGGTTAAATGCTCAGCCCAGAGATGAAGTGCTATTTGGGCACAGAGGTGCTTCATGGTCCCCCAAGGCTGTCACTGGTGGTGCTGGGGACCCATGCAATGCCAGGGATCAAACTTGGGGTTTTAAGTTTCATAAGGCATGCACTCCACCCCTTTGAACTATCTCTCACTTTATGGCCAGTTGATATAAACCATTCTCACCGGTGTCAAATCATATCCCATCATAGTTTTGCTTTGCATTTTCTTAATAATAAGTGATAATGAGCTTTATTTTCATACACATTTTATACACATTTCATACACAAAGCCGTCTATAGTTTTTTTTTAGTTTTAATTTTTATTTTATTGAATCACCGTGAAAAAAGTTACAGAGCTTTCAGGTTTAAGTCTCAGTCATATAATGATCAAATCTCCATCCCTTCACCAGTGCACATGTTCCACCATCAAGAACCCCTATATGCCCCCCTCCCACACTGAGTGGCTAATGATCTTCACCTTATTCTCTATACTTTGAGTCACAATCACAAAATCCCTGGGGCTGGAGAGATAGCACAGCGGGTAGGGCGTTTGCCTTGCACGCGGCCAACCCGGGTTCAAATCCCAGCATCCCATATGGTCCCCTGAGCACGGCCAGGGGTAATTCCTGAGTGCAGAGCCAGGAGTAACCCCTGTGCATCGCCAGGTGTGACCCAAAAAGCCAAAAAAAAAAAAAAAACAATCACAAAATCCCGTTAATCATCGATTTCTCGAGCGGGCTTAGTAACCTCTCCATTCGTCCTTTCCCTGAGATCTTAGAAGTCTCTCTCGACTCCACCCTCCCAATGACGTCACACTGGAGGCTCTTTCAGGATAAGGGGAATGGGATCCAGCTTATTACTGGATTTAGCATATGAATACACCATGGAAAGCTTGCAAGGCTATCCCATGTGGGCAGGAAACTCTCAGAAGCTTGCCAGTTTCTCCCAGAGGGAGAAGTAGGCTACAAGATATCGATTCTGGGAGCTGGCTTTTAAGTCTCTGGATGTTGGCCATTGATGGGATTATACACACCTGGGTTCCTCTGCCCATACCTTCATGCATGAGGCCGGTCCGAACGTGTGGAGAGGGGCCTCCAGCATGGCTGTAGCTAGGTTCCGGTGGTCTTTGGCCACTGGGAGTTCTGCTCGGGGAGGAGAGGGAAGCTTGAACCCATCCCCTCCGAGGGGCCCCCGGGGAAGACAGCCAGGCATGCGGGCCAGAGACTCTCTACTTTGAGTACATTCAATATTTCAACAGAGAACTCACTATTATTATTTAGGATTTTCCCCCAACAATCAAACCTGCTGAAAAGGCATCATTTGATAATTTGTTTTCCATTGCTGAGAGTGAAGAATATATGAGCTTAATATTTTAGTAATTAAGTCCAGAGAAATTTCTGCCAGAAGTCACCGAAAGACAAGGCTGAGAGAGAAAAGCTTTTCCCCTCCCCGAGCGGCCTGGGGTTGTAACTTAGTTCACAGTCTAGATGCATTTCTGTAAGAAGCTGCTGGGTGCCAAAAGTGATTAGTAACCCTCCAGTATCATAGTCTTTAAGGAGCAGAGGAGCCGTTTCGTGTGTGTGGCCTCTTCGGTTCTCCTATAGGTTTTTTTTGAAAAGTGTCTATTGCAGTCTACTCTGTTTTGATTGGGTTGCTCATTTTATTGTTGTTGAGCTGGACACGTTCTTTATATTTGAAAGCATATTTCCACTTTAGCTGGATATGTGATATGTATCCACCTTGGACAATCAGCAAGTGGCACTTTACTATTGTGGTGGTTTCTTTCACTGCATGAAAGCGGTTTAGCCTGACATATCCTCTTGTTATACCTGTTTTTGTTTCTCTTACCGCTGGAGCCAAGTCCTCAGTGCTAAGGCTTCCATCAGGGAACGTGCTGCCTGTGTGTCCTTCTGTGTAGGTCATGGTGTCAGGTCTTGGATGTTTGGCTTTATGTTTGTTGTTTTGCTTTACTTGTTTGTTTGAACAAAGATTAATATCAGATGACTCCAAGTCTCACCCTTCTGTTTCCTCTTTCCAGAAGACACTGAGCACTCCCATATACCAAGGTATTTAGACAGAAAAAAAAAAGACCCTTTAACAGAGAAGGAAAATAATTGCACATTCCATCATTAAACAGCACATCTTTCGACTCTGGCATTCGGGTACTTAGGGTTTCATAAGCGCACAAGGGGGGCTTGCCCATTTGACAAAGCTCCTAAGAAGTTACAATGCACAAAATGCATCCTTTCACCCTCCTAGATAATGATTCTTTCAGGCTTGCAAGCTATAATGTTGGTTTGTTTTGTTTTTTTCTTCTGAAACTTCCTATTAGAAAGTCATCAAAACCAGTGCCTCAGCCAAGATTAGGGTGTGTGTGTGTGTGTGTGTGTGTGTGTGTGTGTGTGTGTGTGTGTGTGTTGATTTAAAATCCTTCCAAAGATAACCCTCTCCACTGTGCAAGGGCCTTCTTAGCCCTGGGCATTTCATTCATCATCCTGAGCTATGCCCCTCTTTCTAAAGATCAGGTCCACTGTTGCCAAGACAAATTGCTTCCTTCCTACAGAAGGATCCCTACAAAAGGTCCATTGCATTCTAGGCATGAGAGCTCTCTGCGACCTGGGATCAGATTCCCTAAAGTGATTTTGCAAGCTCTCTTTAGCCCATTCTAGCTTGCTGCATCCTGGCAGGGCAGGGCAGGATAAGGCTATACTTTAGAAGGTCTTGCCTCTTTGTACAGTAATAGAGCAGTGAGATACTTCCCCCAAGCCCCCCCCCAAAAAAAGTTAAGTCCTCACTGCTTTCATATCATATGTTCAGAAGGAAAGACTGAAATGGCAGCAAGAAATTATATATATACAATATTTAATATGCATTATAAATAATATATAATTATATATACATATGTATCCAAGTTTCTCTACCTGCGCCCTTAGAAGGCAGGTGGCTGAGATTATTCACAAGACAAGGCGACACTCCATCTTCCCAAAGAGCCCCAACCTCCATTCAATCAGGTACAGTCACACTCTGAAGGACAAAGAACCAGCCCCCATCTTCCCTCTGAGAACCCAAGTGGCCTGCATCCCAGTCCACTTGTTTATAGGAAAGGGGGTCGCCAAGGGGGCACAGAGAGCCTGAGCATTTTCCAAAGACTGCCCAGCAGGACAGTGAGTGGCACGGCGGGGACCCTAGATCCCCAGTTCTCAGAGCCACATCACATTTTCTCCGAACCCAAGAATCATCCTTTTGTCGCTTGGACATTGGAAGGCCCCAGGATTCAGCTTCTTAAGGATGCAGCTGAAAATGTAGTGCGGAAAAGCAAAGGTCCCATGGCCCTCAAGACCCTCCAGGCCACAGCACCAGGTTTGGTGAGTCACAAGCCTGACCCTGTGAAGCAGCCAGAGAGCGCCCAAGGGGGACAGAGGCTGATGAGGGCCAGGGAGAAATAGAGAGGAGGTGAGATGCTAGCCTTGCCCCTTACCTCCTCAGGAGAGAATCCAATTGCACCACTAGGGGTCGCTCCTGAGCACAGAGCCAAGAAGAGCACCAGAGGGCTGCATGGCGTGGTATCCCTTTGTCCCCCAGAGAAAATCCTGATGAAGCCATGCAGTCTCACACCAACTTTAGTGAGGAAAGCTCTGAGTTTATCTATTTAAGCAGTCCGTGATTTTTATAATCTAGGGTAAACCTTTTTGGGGTTGTATGTGTGTTTGTTTTATATTTTGGGCCCACACCTGACAGTGCTTAGGGATTACTTCAAATTCTATGCTCAGGGATCAGTCCTGGTGGTACTCAGGGGACCAAATGGGATACCAGGGATTGAACCCAGTTTGGCTGTGTGCAAAGCAAACACCTTACTCTATTGTCACTACAGCCCCTCTTTTATAAACATCAAAGCAAAACAAACACGACCACAACAAAACCCAAACTTGGGGTCTGGAGAAGACTGCATAGCAGTTGAGGCACTTGGACCCATCTGGGTTTGATCCCAGTACCCCGTATGGGCCCCTGAACACAGAGCCAGGAGCAAGCCCTGTACACCCCTGTACACCACTGGGTGTGGCCCAAAAGCCAAAACACTTTTTTAAATGACAGATGATGAATTTAGACATTAGGCTTGAAATTCCGTGGTGGTTGACAAGCCCAAAGATTCCCCTCAGCTGTGAAAGCAGTCAGCACTACTAGAAAAAACAACAAAAGTCTACCAACGACACAGAACTAACAGACATGAAATTCGGCAAATGTGAAGCATTTCATTAACTTTAGCAGCCTATATGACTTCCCTTTTCCTTCCCCTTTCCACTGAGCGGAGCCAACCAGAAAAAAAGAAAAAAATAATGATGGTGCAGAAATCGATGATATTTCTAGGAATCAAGAGAAAAGAAGTTATCTCTATAACTCTGGCATCAGTGGCACTGGCCTCCAGGATTCTGTTTCCTCTTAAGAGTTCTTTTATCCTTGGAGCATGACAGTTATTTTCTCAATAAAATACAGAGCAGGGCCAGAGCTCTAATTCAGTGGGTAGGACATTTGCCTTTGCATGTGGCTGACCCCAGTGTGATCCCTGGTATTCTATATGGTTCCCCGAGCACTGACAGGAATAATTCCTCAGTGCAGAACCAAGAGTAACCCCTGAGCATTGCCAGGTGAAACAAAAAAAAAAAATTTATTTAAAATATAAAATAAAGTACAGAGCTACAGAACAGCAATACTAATCATGTTCTGTTTTGCTTTGCTTTGTATTATTTTCCTTCTGTCTCTGATTGCCACTGATTCATCGGCTGCTTGACCTCCTAAATATGGTGTATATAGTGACTGAAACCCAGGAAAATCAAAAGCAACATTGCAGTAAAGTACAGCTGGAAAATGAAAATATGTTGCAGACTTCTTGAACTTTCCTAACCAAACCCCTGGAGGGGCCCAATACCATATTTCCCTTGAGAGTTCATAAGAAACTTGTTGCCTTTATTGTCCTACTTCTTCAAAACTCAAAAACTAGAAATTATGTGCTTGAGAAACCACTATGAACAGTATGGCAAACCACAGAATTTCAATCAATAAAAAAAAAAAACCTAAAGAACAACAACTCCAAAAAGGAGAAAACAAATGGAAAAGTGCACACACTATAAGTGTTCTGTTCAAACGCTTTTCCGAAGCAGGCCCCCTCTGCCTGACTGTGACCATCATTAATAAAGAGCATAAGCTGTTCCCCAGAGTCCACTTGCATTTACTCCCCCGCCCACCCTCCCCCAAATACCTGCCAGTCTGTCCTAATCCAGCTGAGCCTTGGTCCTTTCCCAGGTTTCACCAATACTATTTTGCACCTTTTATTCAGTGAAGCTTCTTTCCTCCCTTCCCTTTCTTTGGTGGTGGCTCTGGTGACAAGGTCACACACCTGTGACTCTAGTGCTCACACGCATGCTGGCCATGGTTAAACATCTGGCCTCGGGGCACACCTGTTTTTAATTGCAACATTTGCTGGGTGGGGTCCCCCACTTTCTGTGGGGGGGGTATCAAAACCATAGGGGGGGTATTTTCTTGTTTTTTAATCTCTTTTATAGTAAGCTGTTCACTTAATGAATGTTTATAGTTTATTGCACTTATCAGTTAATTCTGGTCATTAAGATACTGTAATTTTAATAGTACTTTATAAAACTACCTGCAATGAAAAAATATATATGACCGAAGTCCTGGGGAATGGATGCTGAGTGGCAAGAAGCCTTGTAAGAGTGAGGCCGGAAAGTCCCACGCCTAATGGTGTCCTCTGCTCACAGTGGTGGACTGTGGACACTTAGTGATGGTAGTGAAAGTGCCATAACTTTGCACATCAATAGCATTAATGTTGGCACAATTGTAACCATGTTAATTATCCTACAATAAGTGAGTGAATAAACGTAATTTTTTAATAGGTCACATAAGTATTTTGAAAATGTGAATAACCTTTTATCTTCCTTTTAAACATTCCAAAATTATCCAAAAATCTTTTTTTCTTATTTAGACCACACCCCGCAGTGTTCAGGACCTTTGCCTGGGTCTGTGCTCAGGGATCACTCCTGGTGAGCTCGGGGGACTATATGAGGTGCCAGAAATTGAACCGGGGTCAGCCACATGAAAAGAAAGTATCTATCAGCCTCTGTGTTATCTCTCTGCTCCTCCTATATATCATTTTATAGTTATACAATATTATAAAAACAAGTTATTTGAACTACACTAAATATAGCTTTTAAAGCTACTAATTATTTGATAACAATGAAGTGACAGGAAATGAAAAGTAATCCTGGGTCCTTTTCTCGGGAGATGGAGGCCACTTCTTGGGTGGGTAGAAGGAGTCAGAAATGACACGTGACTCTTCTGTGGCAGGGGTATTTGGGGCTCTGCTCTCCCTGCTGTGGACCTGTCTGTGGGCTCCCTGCAAAATGCTCAAGCTTGCCACCAGGAGGAAGATTGCATGTGAGCAGGACAGGGTGAGGTTGCTGACTCTGTGGCTTACTTTGTGTGGCAACTTGACAGGGCCCAGCGAAGCCCAGAGAGCAGGTCACAGTGTTCCTGGTTGTGCAGTGAGAATCTTTCTGGAAAAGTTTGACACTTGGGGCGACTCTGCTTTACTCCACATGTGTGTGAGGCCAGAGGGGAGTCCAGGGTCTAGTGTGCCAGAGAGCCAGGCCTGTCACACCCATGTTAGCAAGAGGAACACGTTATCCAGTCTGGAGTTTCGAGGAGGCAGGAGCAGGCCCAGATCTCCAACCCATCCCTTTATTTCCAAGGATACTGACAAGGCACCAGGAGGGGCTCAGAAGCTCTACCCCATCCAGTTCCTGCCAAGGAACTAGATATATGTCAGGCCCAACGGGATGGGGGTCTTGAGCATCCCAGATGATGCTGTTTCATCTGCACTTCCTCCTAAAATGGAACTTGTGACAGATCTTAGATTCTTCTGGCTGCTTTGAAGATTATAAAGCAACAGGAACAAAGAGGTGGGGTGTGTGGTGGAGTGTCTGGGCCAGTTTCTGCTTGCTGTTTCTTCCTACAAAGTAATTTTAATAGATTGATTGCATTTGCAAAGCAGCTCCTGAAAAACAATGTATGAAAGACTCATTATCTTTGTCCAATGTAGGGCTTCTTAAACAGTTTCCATTACTTACCCTTTTCCAACAGCTGAAGGGCTGTTCCCAGCTGTGTTCAGGAGTGATGCCTGGTAGTGATTGGAAACCATATGTAGTTCTGGGATCCAAACCAGGCCTGGCTGCATGCAAGGCAAGAGATCTATGATACTGTCCCTCATGCAAGAAAATTTTACATGATTCTGGGTAGACAGGTATGTAAAATAGATATAAAAACCAAGCATTTATTGATAATAAATCAAAACTTAATTGATTTTATGACAAATTTTGAAGATTCATTTTTGTGAAGCCACTCCCTTCAATTTTGTAACCCCATATGGAGTAATGAGCCAGTTTAACAAACTGGGATCTAGGTGCCCCAAGAGAAAGTACAGGGGTTAAGGTGCTTGGCCCCCATTAGGTCCAGCACTGCATCTGGTCCCCCAAGCACATGCAGGAATGACCCCTGAGCACAGAGACAGGAATAAGCCCTGAACATCGTCAGGTATAAAAAAAAGAAATTAAGAGGAAGGAAGGAAGGAAGGAAGGAAGGAAGGAAGGAAGGAAGGAAGGAAGGAAGGAAGGAAGGAAGGAAGGAAGGAAGGAAGGAAGAGACGGAGGGAGGGAAGGAAAGAAGGAGGAAGGAGGGAGGGAAGGAAAGAAGGAGGAAGGAGGGAGGGAGGGAGGAAGGAAGGAAGGAAGGAAGGAAGGAAGGAAGGAAGGAAGGAAGGAAGGAAGGAAGGAAGGAAGGAAGGGAGGAAGGAAGAGATGGAGGGAGGGAAGGAAAGGAGGAAGGAGGGAGGGAGGAACGAAAAAAGGAAGGAAGGAAGGAAGGAAGGAAGGAAGGAAGGAAGGAAGGAAGGAAGGAAGGAAGGAAGGAAGGAAGGAAGGAAGGAAGGAAGGAAGGAAGAGAGGGAGGGAGGGAGGGAGGGAGGGAGGGAGGGAGGGAGGGAGGGAGGGAGGGAGGGAGGAAGGGAGGGAGGAAGGAAGGAAGGAAGGAAGGAAGGAAGGAAGGAAGGAAGGAAGGAAGGAAGGAAGGAAGGAAGGAAGGAAGGGAGGAAGGAAGGAAGGAAGGAAGGAAGGAAGGAAGGAAGGAAGGAAGGAAGGAAGGAAGGAAGGAAGGAAGGAAGGAAGGAAGGAAGGAAGGAAGGAAGTTCGGTCTGTCTAAATACCCTTACTTACACAGAATGGCAGGATGGATTAGAAAATTGAACCCAACATTCTGCTGCCTGCAAGAAACACATCTCAACAGTCAGAGCAAACACAGGCTCAAAGTCAAAGGCTGGGAAACAATCCTACAGGCGAACAACTCCCATAAAAAAGCTGGTGTAGCCATCTTAGTATCAGACCACATTGATTTCAGACTGAAGAAGGTCACAAGAGACAGTGAAGATCATTTCTATTGATAAAGGGATCTGTACAACAGGAAGAACTAACAATACTAAATATAGATGCACCTAATGAAGGACCAGCAAAGTACTTAAAACAACTACTCATAGACTTGAAGAAAGACATCGATAGCAACACAATACTAGTGGGAGACTTCAACACTGCTTTATCACCTCTTGATGGATCAACCAGACTCAAGCTTAGCAAGGACATACAGCATCTGAGGGAAGAAATGGAAAAAAGGGATTTAGTAGATATATACAGGCCACTTCATCCTCAAAAAGCTGAATATACATTCTTCTTAAGTGTGCATGAAACATTTTCCAAGATAGACCACATGCTGAGCCACAAAACATACCTCCATAAAATTAAGAAGATAGAGATTGTATCAACGATCTTCTCAGACCACGATGCACTGAAGTTAGAAATAAATCACACACAAATAAAAAATTAAAATGAGGGGCTGGAGCGATAGCACAGTGGGTAGGGCGTTTGCCTTGCACGCGGCCAACCCGGGTTCGAATCCCAGCATCCCATATGGTCCCTTGAGCACTGCCAGGGGTAATTCCTGAGAGCAGAGCCAGGAGTAGCCCCTGTGTATCGCCAGGTGTGACCCAAAAAGCAAAAAAATCAAAATCAAAATGAAATTAAACAGCTCGCTATTGGACAATGAGTGGTTTAGAATGGAAATCAAAGAAGAAATCAAAAGATTCCTGGAAACGAACAATAAGGACACGAGTTACCAAAACCTAAAACAGATGACTGGTTAAAGAAACTTTGGTACATCTACACAATGGAATACTATGCAGCTGTTAGGAGAGATGAAGTCATGAAATTTGCTTATAAATGGATAAACATGAAGAGTATCATGCTAAGTGAAATGAGTCAGAAAGAGAGGAACAGACATAGAGGGACTGCACTCATTTGTGGAGTGTGAGGTAGCATCACATGAGGCTGACATCCAAGGACAGTAGATACAATGGCCAGGGGGATTGCCCCATAGCTGGAAGACTGCTTCATGAGCAGAGGGGAGAAGTCAGATGGAATAGAGAAGGGATCACTAAGAAAATGATAGCTGGAGGAAACAGTTGGGATGGGAGATGCATGCCGAAAGTAGATAATGGATCAAACATGATGACCTCTCAGTGTCTGTGTTGCAAGCTATAATGCCCAAAAGTAGAGAGAGAGTATGGGGAATATTGTCTGCCATGTAGGCAGGGGGAGGGTGGGAAAGGGGGTGGTATACCTGGGATATCGATGGTGGGGAATGTGCACTGGTGGAAGGATGGGTGATTGATCATTGTGAGATTGTAACCCAAATATGAAAGCTTGTAAGTATCTCATGGTGATTCAATAATTTTTTTTAATTTTTTTAAAATAATAAATAAATAAATACCCTTACTTATCCCTGATTTCACACACATACCTTTTCATCCATTTTCGTGTGACTATATCACAACATCCTCATAAAAATTCAAAACTTACAGTGTGAAATAGTCTTACGCTTCACACAAGGGAAAAGGGGAAAGTGGTCATGCCAATAAGAGGCTAATTTCCAAAGAAGTTCTGAGCCTTAAAATCATCAGTTCAAGCGGAAGTACCTGGGAAACTTGTTTTTAAAATAAACTCTAGAAGCTATTTCTTCAGAGTCAGCAAGCTGGAGGCAGTTTGGGACACAGAATCTACCAAAATGGTAGCTGCATGACCCTAGTGCCTGGCTACTCCCACAGGTGGACATGGATTTTCAGAGCGGGGAGGTCACTCATGTGGCCACTAGTTAATTTTCCCCACCATATTCTTTTTCAGACCACCACCCACCAAGCTCCCCCAGATCCTTCCCAGGCAGTGAGGAGGGGACGATAGTCTATTAGAAAGAACCACCTTTGGTATACCATAGGCACCCTGGGGAAACAGCACAGAACCCCAGCAGAAGGAGAGGATGAAGAGAGGAGCCCTGAACCTCAACAAGGAAATCCCACATACATAATCTCTGTAATAAAGATTTCAGTGACTAAATAGTGAGGATGTTTAATTATCTGAGAGAAACAGACCAGACATCCAGTAAAATATGGAGGATATGAAAGAAACAGTGGAATGAGCAGCCAATAAAATATAGGAGAAAATTAGAGCAGAAATTAAGAAAACTACAAACAGAAATGGTGTTAATTAAAAATTTGGTAGGTGAAATGAAAAACCCAATGGGTGCCCTCAACAGTAAAGTCACAACAGCTGAAGACCAAATCAGTGAGCTTGAGGATGAGAATCACAAAACCTCCAGGGAACAGCAAAGGATAGAAAAATTCCTCAAAATAACTGAAGGGCAGAACAGAGAACTAAGGGATGAATGCAAGAAGAACAACATAAGAATTATCAGAGTCCCAGAAGCATAGGGAGGCAATTCCAATGAGATAGAAACAGTTCAACACATCATGGCTAAAAAATTTCCAGAGCTGGAGAATGCAGACATCCTGATCCAAGAAGCCTGAAGGGTACCAATTAGTAATAAAAAGACTCCAAAACCTACCCTAATCAGAAAGATAAATATCACAGAGACACAATACTGAGAGCAGCAAGATCAAAGAAGGAAATGACATACAATGGAGCACCCGTTAGATTGACAGCAGACCTATTGAATGAAAACCTCCAAGGCCGAGGACAATGGTGGGATATAGATAAAAAGCTTAACAACATGGAGGCTTCACCAAAAATACTTTACCCAGCTAGACTCTCATTCAGATTTGAGGGAATGATACACAAATTCATGGATAAACAATAGCTCAGGAATTTCATAGGCTCAAGAGGCACATGAAAAAGTGCTCTACATCACTAATCATCGGAGAGATGCAGATCAAAACAACCACGAGATACCACCTCACACCACAGAGACTAGCACACATCCAAAAGAACAAAAGCAACCGCTGTTGGAGAGGATATGGGGAGAAAGGGACCCTTCTACACTGCTGGTGGGAATGCCGACTGGTTCAGCCCTTCTGGAAAACAATATGGACGATTCTCAAAAAATTAGATATTGAGCTCCCATTTGACCCAGCAATACCACTACTGGGAATATATCCCAGAGAGGCAAAAAAGTATAGCCGAAACGACATCTGCACTTATATGTTCATCGCAGCACTGTTTACAATAGCCAGAATCTGGAAAAAAACCCAATGCCCTAGAACGGATGACTGGCTGAGGAAACTTTGGTACATCTATACAATGGAATACTATGCAGCTGTTAGAAAAAAAGAGATCATGAATTTTGCATATAAGTGGATCGGCATGGAAAGTTTCATGCTGAGTGAAATGAGTCAGAAAGAGAGAGACAGACATAGAAAGATTGCACTCATCTGTGGTATATAGAATAACAGAGTGGGAGACTAACACCCAAGAATTGTAGAAATAAGTACCAGGAGGTTGACTCCATGGTTTGGAGGCTGGCCTCACATTCTGGGGAAAGGGCAACCCAGAGAAGGGATCACCAACTATAATGAGTTGAAGGCCATGCGGGGGGAAGGGTATTGCAGGCTGAATGAGGGCTAGAGACTGAGCACAATGGCCACTCAACACCTTTATTGCAAACCACAACAGCTAATTAGAGAGAGAGAGAGAACAGAAGGGAATGCCCTGCCACAGTGGCAGCGTGGGGTGGGGGGAGATGGGATTGGGGAGGGTGGGAGGGATGCTGGGTTTACTGGTGGTGGAGAATGGGCACTGGTGAAGGGATGGGTTCCTGAACTTTGTATGAGGGAAGCATAAGTACAAAAGTGTATAAATCTGTAACTGTACCCTCACGGTGATTCACTAATTAAAAATAAATAAATAAATAAAAAGAATTACAAAAGAGCTAATGTAAAAAAAAAGGAATCTACCATTTCACTGTTAAATATACATATGGAAACTGCACTAGCTAATAAACTTTATTTTTAAGAAAAAAAAAAGAATTTCATAGCCTCAAAACCAGTCTTGAAAGGAAAACCCAAGGGACTTTTATAAGGCAAAACAAACCCCACAACACAGCAGTCTTCTAAAGAAAGATGGCACAAAATCCCATGACAATAATCTCTCTTGAAGAGAGATGTTTGCCATAGAAGCAGGCTGGGGTGGCAGGAGTGGCTTGAAGGGGTTGGAGAGGAACTGGGAACCCTGGTGCTGGAAAATTACACTGGTGAAGGGATGGGTTTTGGAACATTGTATGATTGAAACACAATCATGAACAATTTTGTAATGGCCGATCTCACAGTGATTCAATAAAAAAAATTTAATAGCACTGTAGCACTGTCGTCCCATTGTTCATCAATTTGCTCAAGCAGGCACCAGTAGCATCTCCATTGTGAGACTTGTTGTTACTGTTTTTGGCATACCAAATACGCCACAGATAGCTTGCCAGGCTCAATGTCAATGGTCTTAATCTCTCTCAATGTAAATGGTCTAAATGCACCAATTAAAAGACATAGAGTGGCAAAATGGATTTAAAAAGTAGATCCAACATTCTGCTGCCTACAGAAAACACATTTGAATTGTCAGAGCAAACACAGACTCACAGTGAAAGGCTGGAAAAACCATTCTTCAAGCAAACAACTTCTTCAAAAATGTCAGGGTGACCATACTAGTATCTGACAATATAGATTTTAGGCTGAAAAGGTTACAAGAGACAGTGACGGTCATTTATTAATAATAAAGATATACATTCATTAGGAAGAAATTATACTCCTAAATACATATGCACCCAATGCAATACTTAAAACAACTGCAAATAGACTTCGAGGACATTGGTAGCAGCACAGTAGTAGTTGGAAACTTCAACATTGCCTTATAACCCCTTGGTAGATACTAAAACTCAGTAAGAAAATACTGGCTTTGAAGGATGAAATGGATGAGAAGAGACTAATAGGTATACAGGACTTTTCATCCCCCAAAAGCTGAAGATACATTCTTCTCCAGTGCACATGGGACATTCTCCAAGATAGGCCACATGCTGGGCCACAAAACATAATTCCATAAAATTAAGAGGATAGAAATTGTATCAACTGTCGTTTTAGACCATGAGGCACTGAAAATAGAAGTTAATCACACAGAGAAATGGAGAATCAAATTAAACACCTGGAAATTGAACAGCTCACTACTGAAAAAGTGGATTAGAGAGGAAATAATGGGATTCCTGGAACCAAATGAGAGTGAGGAAATGAGCTACCAGAACTTGTGAGACACAGCAAAAGCAGTTTTAAGAGCAAAGTTTCTAGCTTTGCAAGCATACATCAGGAAGGAAGAAAAGGCCGTATAAATAACTTGACTTCACATCTTAAGATCTTTGAAAATGACCAACAAAAAGAGCCCAAACCAGGCAGAATAAAGGACATAATAAAAC
Source organism: Sorex araneus (assembly GCF_027595985.1). Classification (NCBI taxonomy): domain Eukaryota; kingdom Metazoa; phylum Chordata; class Mammalia; order Eulipotyphla; family Soricidae; genus Sorex; species Sorex araneus. The sequence continues at coordinate 33,457,315 of NC_073307.1, read as the reverse complement.
TTTGAGCAGAAATTAATGAGCTTGAATCCCCAAAAACAATCCAAATGATCAACGAAACGAAGAGCTGGTTCTTTGAGAAAATAAACAAGGTTGAAAAAAAGAAAAGAAACAAGATTGATAAGCCACTAGCAAGACTCAAAAAGAAAAAGAAGAGAGAAAGAACCCTAATAAACAAAATAAGAAATCAAAGAGGGGACATCATAAGAAACCAGTAAAATCCAAAGAATTATCAGAGATTACTTTGAGAATCTTTATGCCATGAAACAGATGAACCTAGAAGAAATATATAAATCTCTGGATTCATATAACTTCCCAAGGCTAAATCAAGAAAATTTTGAATACCTGGCCAGATCTATTACTGTCAAGGAAATTTAAATGATAATCAAAAGTCTTCCCCAAAACAAGGCAGAACCGGCCCTGCCTCCTGCCCAAATGAGACCCCGAGTGGTCGCCCATGTAAAGCTCCTCCACTCCTGAACAACCATGATCCCAGCGCCACAGAAACCAATCTCGGAATGCAGCAGCTGCTGGCAGAAATACCTCTGGTCTTAATACCAGAATTCCATATCCGGGCAGCCACTTTTGCAATTGTGCAACATCTTATGCTCTTTGTTACCAACAATAGAAAACATACAGTCTAATAATGCCATTCCGACAGGTCTGACTGGTGAAGGGAAAACTCCAAATAATGATAGTGAGTTTCCTGTTGAAAATTGAACATAATCAAAGTAAGAAAAGAGTAAAGTAAAAATCATCTGCCACACAGGCAGAGGGGGAGTGAGGGGGTATGCTGGGGTTATTGGTGGTGGAACATGTGCACTGGTGAAGGGATGGGTGTTTGAGAATAGTATGACTGAGACTCGATCCTAAAAGCCCTGTAACTGTTCTCACAGTGACTCAATTAAAAAATAAAATTTTTTAAAAAGTCTTCCCCAAAACAAAAACCCAGGCCAAGATAGATTCACTAGTGAATTCTTTAAAACCTTTAAAAAGGGCCTATTCCAATCCTTTTCAAGGTTTTTCAGGAAACTGAAGAAACAAAAACTCCCAGTTTCTATGAGGCAAATACCACCCTGATACCAAAGCAGACAGAGACCACAAAAAAGAAAGAGTTATTGGCTGATATCACTGATGAACACAGACTCAAAGATTCTCAACAAAATTCTAGCAAATAGAATACAATAACTCATTAAAAATATCATACACCATGACCAAGTAGTATTCATCCTGGAGATACAAGGAAGGTTTAACGTTAGTAAGTCAATCAACATAATATACCATATCAATAAAAGAAAAAATAAAAAACACATGATCGTATCAGTTGATGCAGAGAAAGCATTTGATAATATCCAGCACCCATAAACTCTCAGCAAAATGGGAGTGGAAGGAACATTCCTCAATGTAGTCAAAGCCATCTACCACCGGGCCACAGTAAGCATTATTCTCAGTAGGAAAAACCTAAAAGCGAGATAAGATCTGGAGCAGCCACGCACGACACGGCCGGCCCCTCTGCTCCTTAAAGACTATGATCCAGGAGGTCTACTAACCCATTTTGGCACCCAGACTTATAGAAATGCATCTAGACTGTGAGCTGAGCTAAAACAACATAAATCCAAATTGAATTTAAAAGAGCTCTTATAATCTTCATTCTCAGCAATGGGAAACAAACTATCAAATGAAGTCTTTTCAGCAGGTTTGATTGTTGGGGGAAAATTCCAAATAATAATAACCAGTTCTCTGTTGAAATATTGAATGTATCCAAAGTATAGAGAGAATAAAGTGAAGATCATTGGCCACTCAGGTGCGGGGCAGGTGGGTGGGAGGTATATTGGGGTTCTTGGTGGGGGAACAGGTGCACTAGTGAAGGAATGGTGCTTTGATCATTATATGACTGAGACTTAAACCTGAAAGCTTTGTAACTTTTGTCACAGTGATTCAATAAAATAAATTTTTTTAAAAAAAGGAAAACCTAAAAGCTAAAATAAATAAATAAAACCCTAAAAGTTTTCCCTCTAAGATCAGGCACAAGACCAGGGTGCCTACTCTCAACACTCCTATTCAATATAATACTGGAAATACTTTCCATAGCAATTAGACAAGAAAAATACATCAAGGGCATCTGGATAGGAAGGGAAGAAAAAAGTCAAGCTATCACTATTTGCAGATGACACTATATTATGCTTAGAAAATCCTAGATTCTACAAAAAAACTCCTAGAAACAATAGACTTATATAGTAAAGTGGTAGGCTACAAGATCAATACTCCAAAATACGTAGCTTTCTATATGCAAATAATGAAGGAGAAGAAAGAGAATTTTTTTAATTCCATTTAAAATTGTGCCTCAGAAAATTAAATACCTAGAAATCAGCTTAAATAAAGATGAAGGGCCTATACAAAGAAAACTACAAAATATTACTTCATGAAATAAAAGAGGACTTGAGGAAATGGAGACACATCCCCTGGTCATAGATGGAAAGGATTAACATTACCAAAATGGCAATACTCCCCCAAAGCATTATACAGATATTCAGTGAAGTCCCTATATATAAGGATACCCATGATATTTTTCAAAGAAATAGACCAAACATTCCTGAATTTCATATGAAACAATAGATCCCCATGAATCAATAAAGCAATCCTTGGAAGAAAACACGGGAGGCATGACCTCCCCCAACTTCAAACTGTACTACGAGGTGGTAGTAATTAAAACAACATAGTATTGGAATAAAGACAGACCCACATATCAGTGGAATAGAATTGAGTCTCCTGAAACAGACCTCAAATATATGATCATTTAATCTTTGGTAAAGAAGCAAGAAATATGTAGTGGAGCAAGGAAAGCCTCTCCAACAAGTAGTGTTGGAAAAACTGGGCAGCTACATGTAAAAAGAAAAAGAAAATGAACTCAGACCTCTCTTTAATGCCAGGCACAAAAGTCAGATCAAAATGGATCAAAGACCTCAACGTGAGACCTGAATCCATAAGGTACATGGAGGAAAACATAGGCAGAACTCTCTTGACATTGAAGCTAAAGGTATCTTCAAAGATGAAATATCACTGACCAAGCAAGTGGAAGCAAAGATAAATGGGACTGCATTAAACTAAGGAGCTTCCACACCCCCGCCCCCCGCAAAAAAACACAGTGACCAAGATATAAAGACAACCCATGGAATGGGAAAAATTATTTGCCCAATACCCATCTGATAAGGGGTTAATATTGAAGGTATATAAGGCACTGGTAGAACTTTACAAGAAAACAAAATCTAACCCCATCAAAAAATGGGAAAGAGAAATGAAGAGAAACTTCCTCAAAGAAGAAATTCAAATGGCCAAAGGCACAAGAAAAATTGTTCTATATCACTAATTATCAGGGAGATGCAAGTCACAACAATGGTATATCATCTCACACCACAGAGACTGACATCCAAATGAACCAGTTCTGGTGTGGATGCAGGTAGAAAGGGATTTTCATTCATTGTTGGTGGGGATGTAGATTCGTCCAGCCTTTTTGGAAAACAATATGGCCATTCCTCAAAAAACTAGAAATTGAGCTCCCATTTGACCCAACAATACTACTTCTGGGAATATACCCTAGGGGCCCAAAAACAGGTAGCACTCCTATGTTCATTGCAGCATTATTCACAACAGTCAGAATCTGAAAACAACCCAAGTGCCTGAGAACAGACGACTGGATAAAGAAACTGTGGTACATCTACTCAATGGAATACTATGCAGCCATTGGGAAAAATGAAGTGATGATATTTGCTAGTAAATGGATGGGCATGGAGAGTTTGATGTTGAGTGAAACGAATCAAAAGGAGAGGGACATATATAGAATGATTGCACTTATTTATGGAATATTAAAAAATAGTATGAAACTAATGTCTAAGGCCAAGTAGAACAGGGACCAGGAGGACTAGTGAATGGTTAGAATCTGACCACAAATGTGTGGAGGGCAAATGGCACTTAGGATAGAGAAGGAACTAGTATGACAATAATGGTTAGAAATGATCACTCTGGACAAGAACTGGGTGTTGAAGGTAGGTAAAGGGATATTACATGATAACCTCTCAGTTACTTTATTGCAAACCATAAGGCTCAAAAGGAAAGAAAGAGGTGAGAGAGAGAGAGGGGCAGGGGCTGGGGAAACTGGAGAGAAACTGGGGACATTGGTGGTCAGAAATGTACAGTGGAGCAGGAACAGGTGTTGGAACATTATATGACTGAAACCCAATCATGAACCATCTTGTATCTGTGTATCTCACTGTGATTCAATTTAAAAAATAGAAAAATTTAAAATATAATAAATTTTATATATTTATTATATATAAATATATAAAAATATAAAAATCTAATACCAAGTCCCGTCACTAAGCCTACAGATTCAGAATCTCTGTGAGTGGAGAGTAGGCTCCAGCTCTCTTAGTGATCCACAGACATTCCTGGGAAGTGGGGTAGAGAATCTTGGGAAGCTCTAGGCGACTGGGACTGGTTCGTGAAATAGGCCTTATTGACCACGGGGTGGCGCCAAAACCTCAGAGATGGATCTTGCTGGCGCGGCTCCCGTTTCCCGCGTCGACCTTTCAGGGAGAACCACTTCATTAGCAACCTTCAGGACTTGGAGGGTCCTGATGCGAAGGAGCCGCATCTCCCAGCTTTGAGAAAGGGGGTGGTGCTCACCGAATCAGGATTCTCAGAGTCAGTGCGGCCCTTAATTCTTCTCTGTATTCTGGATAGGACAGACTGGCTGCTAGGAGACCCGGGGGCAGACCCGAGCCAGCGCTTGGGGGACGGCTCTGCAGGTGAGCCCCGTCAGCAGAGCGTTTGGACGCCAGCGGGTGATGCATAAGGTCCCACTGTCATGTAGTTTGGATCCCTGACCCTTTCCCCAAATGCATAGCTTCGAAAATGTTTTAGAGGGACTAGAGAGATAGTACAGCGGATAGGACGCTTGCCTGGACTGCAGCCAACCTGGGTTTGATCCCTGGCATCCCATATAGTACCCGAGCTCGCCAGGAGTGATCCCTGAGCACAGGGTCAGAAATCATCCCTTAGCATCGCCAGGTATGGCATAAAAACCTTTTTTAAAAAAAATCCAGAATTACCCTTTTGTTCTTTTCCTAATTTCCCTCAGTGCAGAAGTATTTGACAACTGACTTCTGTAACACTCTTATCCCTTCTTTCTGAACATTTCTATACATTAAAATTTATCACACACTGTCAGTGGGTTGGTTTAGAGGCTCTGCCACCACAAAACAGCAACAATAGAACTAGATATTGTAATGCCTCTCTTCAAAATTAGTTTAAAAAATTATTATTATAAATAATAAAATTACATGCAGAAATATTCCCACCCCGGCACCCCATTTGGTTCCCCAAATCCACAGGGGGTGAGCATTGAGTACAGAGTCAGGAGTCAGCCCTGAGTGCCACTGGGTATGACCAAATACAGAAGTTAAAAAATAAAAATCCCAACAGATGACAATCTTATATCAAAACCTTACTGAAAAGTACAGTTGTTTGAAATCTGCTTGAAATGGTGTAGGGGGGGCTACATGTTTTTGATTAGGGGGTGTGTGTTTTGAACCAACCTGGGGGTGCTCAGGGGCTACTGCCAATTCTGTGCTTGGGGGTGGTGGCTCCTAGCAGTGCCTGGAGGGGCTGATGTGGGGCTGGGGACCAAACAAGGGTCAGCCACGTGCAAGTTGAATGATGTTTAAATGTGCCATCAACAGTAATGGCTGGGAAGCTGAGAAAGACAATAGTATAGTTTTAAAACAAAATTCTGAAAAATGTCTACTGAGCAGTTCTAAGTTCCAGGCACTGGAATGCCCAGAGACACCCCGTCCCCGCTGGCAGCAACACACATGCTCACGCATCTGCTTGCATCCTCGTTGGGATAAATATATGCGGCAGGAGTTGGGGTGAGAAAGAGAAGCAAAGCAATGAACAAAGGGATAACAGAAGAAACTCTTGTTAAAGTGGGGAGAAGAAATAAACCAAAACTTCCTCAAAAAAGACATCCAGATGGCCAGGAGGTAGACGAAAACATGCTCTGCATCACTGGCCACCAGGGAAATTCAAATGAAAACAATGAGATGTCACTTCACCCCCGTGAGACTGGTCCACGTCACAGGGTGAAGATAACCCGTGTTGGCGGGGAATGGGGCAAAGGAGCTCTCGTCCACTGCTCGCGGGAGTGTTGATTGGTTCAACCTTTCTGGAAAACAATACTGGCACTACTCACAAAAACCAGGACTTGGGCTTCCAGATGACCCACAGATTCTACCTCTGGACATCTACCCAAAGTTGCCTAAAAACGCTGTTCATACCCCTGTATGTTCATTGCAGCACTGTTACCAATCGCCAAAACCTGGAAATAACCGAGCATTGAAGAATAGATGCCTGAATAAAGAAACTACAGTCTCCTGACGCCACAGAATGCTACTCAGCTGTAAGTAAACATGAAATCGTGCAATTTGCTGCTCCATGGATGGAACTAGAGGAGATTCAGCTGAGTGATGCTATCCAGAAGCGGAGCAGATACAGAATGATCTGTCTCCTATGTGGGATACAAAAAAACCTGGTGAGGAAACAATAAATGGTCAAATGAACACTGTGGGGGTGGTGTGTGGGGCAGGGTGTTAAATAGTCATGCATGAAACTATCATCGGCAGCATTGTAAAATTGTAAATCACAGTAACTAAAATAAAAGGAACTTTAAACTTTAACAAAAAAAAGCAGAGTGATGTGATAGTTTCTGTATAGGGTGGGCTGCCTATGATGGGGCGCAGCCAGGGCACCCATGAGTGGGTGGCCTTGGACCCAAGGCAGAATGATGACAAAGCAAACTGGACGTGTAGCTCTTCAGGCAGAGGCCAGAGCATGTGTGACGCTCTGGGCCAAGTAGAGCACTTGAGTCAGTCCCAACCTGACGTCCAGAAAGGAAACCAGCATGGGGTGGGGGGGGGGTTAAGGGTGGGGGGAGGGTGTGCAAAAACCTACTCAGGGCCATGGAGAGCGATTTAGATTTTGTTGTCGGTGAAATGGGGAATCATCCATCCAAAGGTTAGGTTTGAAGGAACGAAGTCACAATCTGAATGTTCTTTTAGCATCCTCCCAGCCCATGATTACTGGGGGGCTGGAGAGGAAGCAGGCAGAGGGACGGCAATGGGGCCATAAGGGCTATTGATGGACCAGCTGTGTAGTGGAGTGAGCGGAAGTAAAGACATCTGAAAGTACAAATGGTCAAACTCGTGATTGGCTGCTGGCGGGAAATGAGGGGGTGAGGGAAAACAGGGAGACCGTACTTGCTGTTTTGGCCAACCAGCCAGCTGGCTCGGGCAACAGCACGCAGAAAGTTTAGAAGAGAGCCTTGAATTGAGAAACCTGCTCTGGTCACACTTAGTCTGCGTTGTCTCCATGAGGTGGCGTGGAAAGAAGCAGGAAAAAGCGCTGAGATGGTGGGTGTCAGCAGCATGTCAATCACATTTAAAGTCATATGGCTGACTAAGGTCCCCTGGAAAAAAACTGTGTGTGGATAAAGCCCCTGGCTGTGTCGCAGCAGCTGTCACTGACAAGAAACGCAACATGCTCAGGATCAATATTGATAAAGTGAGAATAATAACGAGCTGGGTTTACTGCAAGGAGGTATGAAAGTTGCTGGGCACAGTCCAGATCAATATAGTAACAAAATAAGATTCTTTTTCTTTCCTATTGTTCTTGGTTTTTGAGAGGGAGAGGTGGGGCGTGTGGGAAGGGAAGAATCCTTCAGTAAATTATGATAAAATTTAAATCTCAAGCCAAAGGACCTCTCAGGAATCACGTTTCTCTGGGGTGCGGGGAGGGGGGGTAATTCAGGGGCTGAGGTGCATGCCTTGGAGGACCTGAGTTCAGTCCTCAACACTACATGTCCCCCTGCTCCAGTGAATGTAGCCCCCAAGTGTAGCCCCACAGTGCTGGGCCTGAGCAGGAACCAGGCGTTGGTCCATCCCCACCACTTATCCAAGTATCACTGGGAGTGGCCCCCAGACCCACCCAGCAGTGCTTCAGAGACCCTCTTGCAGCAGAAAGAATCATCTGTCTCCACAGTGAGAATCTCCAAGTGAGGGTCTTCCTACGGGCCTCTAACAGGTCTCAGTTTGGTTAAGTCTGAACTTTAAACGCTGTTCTGAGAGAGTGCAGGGGCTAAGGCACTGGACGTGCACCCTGGGCCAATCCCCAGAACCGCATAAGGTCCCCAAAGCCCTGCCAGTAGTGATCCCTGAGTGCAGAGCCAAGAGAAACCCCAAGGCACTGTAGGTCAACCCCCCCACACACACACACAGACCCTCACAAGAGCAGCGTTCTGATTTCTTGAACACAAACCTTCATCAGTGTCTCTGAGACATAGAACTTGCATGCAGCTGTCCCCCACACAGGCCGCATTATAGGAAAGTGCCAAATGCCCCCAAACCTACATTTTACAGGTAAGAAGTGAGGACAAGGGCGAGAAAGCCATGGAGGCTGGGATGGTTGTAAGGCCCAGCCCGTGACAATGGTCCTCGCTGTCACTGAAGTTACTGCAGCCTCTCCATCCACGTTCCCTGAACGGAGACCACCCCTGTTCGTTTCCTAAGCTGATTTGATCCTGAGTCTGTCATTGACTCTAATCTCATGAGAAGCCGAGGACAGGCCTCAAGTTCCTTCCTTTTTCTGAAGTAGCACCTCTGGCTTGTGCGAAGTTGCGTAAGTATCCCGTAATAGAAGCAGGGATTTTTTTAAAAATTAGGTAGTGGCAGGAGTGAGGAGTTTGAACCCAGGGCCTCACAACATGCTAAGTATGCACCTTTTCACTAAGCCTTATCCCCAGCACCCCACTTCTTGTTTTTAAAGTACAAATTAGATTATCAAACCATTTCTGTATTTATGACTTTACCTCCAATCGATTGTGACTTTGGATCTATCCACAGTTCAGGATCCATCCATCTCTGAACTTTCATTTCCCTCGTTAATAATAAGGGCAGTAAAATGAGGGTTAATATTTGCTAAAGCTTTAGCCCATAACTCAAAGTCTCCAAGTCAGTTGCAAGTGTTTTTTTGCCGGTGACCAGGAGAGCTTGGGCCTTGCTTTCTCAAAAGCTGTCGCTTCTGTGTCTATTTGTTCTTAGCTGAGAGGGTGAAGCTTTGCCTAAGAACCTTTTCTCATCGCTGTTTGCAGAGAAGAAAGCTGGAATCCACAGGCCTCTCATCCACACCATGTCCGAGGACATAGCACAGAGTGGGCCGGAGACGGTTCTGGAAGCTGACTTTGTCTCAGAGCCTGGACTGCAGTCACTGGCGGCTGAGAAGATGGACGTCTGGAACAGACCCGGGAAGAGTGGGTAGTGGTTCTGCTCTTTGCTTTACCTGGGGAAGCAAAGTAGGACATTGGGAGGGCTAAAGGGAAATACGGATGGAGCTGGGGGAGGGGGCGGGGTGGGGGCTGATCAAGGCCTCCCACAGCTGTTAGGTTAGTGTCTCAGGGAGATTCCACCGCACTCAAGTCCCTAAGCCTCCCCTGCTCACTTACTGAGGCTCAAGACGTTCTCAGAAGTACGTTCACTTAGCGCAAACATCACAGTTGAAAATATAGTAATAGGGAAGGGCTGGAGAGATAATACAGGGGAAGGTGCTTGCCTTGTTATATGAGTCCCCCAAGTCCCCAAGCCCCATCAGGACTGATCCTGAGCTCAGAGCCAGGAGTTAGCCCTGAGCACTCACCCCCACCCCACCCCCACCCCCAAGAAAAAGCAATAGGGAGGAGTTACTTTCAAGTAATCTAATTCTATATGAATGTAGGATCTGTGGCCATTAGCTAATTGCCACCTAAAAGCTGTATCAAAGCATAACGTGAAACAATTCATTATTTCCTATAAAGCTACAGGCTGGCAGGCAGTTCTTTTAGACCAGTTCAGTTTGGCCGGGATCCCCCATTCCCCCCGAGATTGGGTGACAGGTACCCAGGGAGCTAAGTAGCATCCACTGAATTGTCTCAGCCTTGGCCTGTATGGTCTCACATCACCATCGCCCCCCACACCCCAAACACACACACACACACACACACACACACACACACACACACACACACACACACACACACACAGCCTGTCGTGTTGACAGAAGAGAGAGCAGAAAGGAAGCAGAAACACCGGAGGTTCTTTGTGGTCTAGTCTCAGACGGTCACAGCTTCATTTCTGCTGCCTCACACTGGCAGGACCCACAGCCAGCCTGAGGTAGAGCAGGCAGGGGCTGCAAAGGTGCCTGGCAGAAGGGCCTTCATCCACGTGAGGCCCTGCATCTACCAGGTACCACCAGTACCTTCTGTCAAACTCAGAACTGGAGGACAGATTTGCATGTGAAGAAGCAGGGAAGGGGAGAGAGAGAATGCCAGCCACTGGGTTAGAAATAATTCCTTTAGTGTTTTCAGGGGAGATGGAGCAGAATCGCTAAAGAGAGGGAAGGATGAAAAACAGATGTTTCCCTGTGCAGAGTCCTTTCAGCAAAACTGTGTTGTCACAAATAAATAATGAATGACTGAGTCCCCCTGAGAAGCGAGAGCAGTAGTGAACACAGTACAAACTATATAAATAGGAGCCGAATAAACAGTCCAGGGGGTGGGTGCTTGCTTTTCATGCAGCCAACCCAGGTTTGATCCCTGGCACCCTATCATATGGTCCCTCAGCCCCGTTAAGAGTGATTTTAAAGTGCAGAGCCAGGAGTGAGCCCTGAGCACCTCTGGGTCTGGGTGGCAAAAAAAAAACCATATACTGGGCTTGGAGATAGTACAGTAGGTAGGGTGCTTGCCTTGCAATGCAGCCAACCCAGATTATATCTCCAGCCCCCACCCCTATAGTCTCCTGTGCATGTGCCAGGAGTAATTCCTGCATGCAGAGCCAGGAGTAACACTAGGTGTGGTTCCCAAACCAAAGCAAAACAAAAAATCAAAAAGCCACACATACACACACACATACACAGATAGATGGATGGATGTGAGTTCTCTGGACACAGAATGAGACGCAGGGAGAAAGTAGTGATGGGACTGTTTGACAAACAATCCCTCAGGTGCTGTGTGGGATAGGTTTGATTGAAGGACTGTACAGTTGCAGCCTTTCAGAGATAAGCTGAAGAGCATTTTGGTGGGGAGAGGACTGAATAGAAGTACTTTCTGCCAAAGTGGGGAGAAGTGCCAGAATCTGAACCAGGCATAGGGAAGGGACGGGTGGAAGTGATGACAAGGCCAAGTGATGACCTCAGTCAGAGGTTTCCGTGGTCACTTGATGACCCACTCAGAGGACTTCAGGTGTGGCTGACAACATCTCTCTGAGCAAATTCTGAAAGAGAAACCTTGTGGCACTGCCCCGGGGAGAGGACAGTAGTCCGCAGCTCACAGAGCTGCCATTGGTCAGAGCAGGAGTCAACTCAGAGTTCCTTCCTGGTCCTCCACAGCATCTCCGGAGGACCAGCTGGGCCTCCAGAGGATGTGCTCCAGACAGCAGAGCCTGCCGGCAGCATGTACCAACCAGCAGACATGCCACTCTCGGTCCAAGTCCTGGAAGAACGTGTTCCTGGGGCGCAGCATGAAGCCGGGGGAGCTGGTGCTGGACCGGTGAGTGACAGGTCTCAGACCTGAGAGCGTTGCCCCTGCACCCTTGCAAAGAGTGCAGTGGGGGGCGGGAGGGGTGTGTGTCTCAGAGCCAGGGTCTCCACAAGGAGGGAATTGCCACTTGTGAGCAAGGGTGTGGCTTTTGTGTGTCTTCAAGTGCTGGGAAATAAAACAGAGAAAGGCTCCTGCCTGCCTTGGGGTGTTCAGGAAATGCGGGCTCAGTGTGGTTTGCTCCCAGCTGGAGTGCATAATTCAGAGTGTTTGCAGCCAGAGCAAGGAAGCCGAGCATCAGCGGTGGATAGAAAGCAATGCTCAGGAAGCTTGAAAACCCCTGCGGCTGTGATCTCAGGCTCTTTTTAGGTGGCATTCAGGAAAATGGGGACTGGAACACACCACAATTCACTCTGTCGTTATGGGTCTGACGTCCCTTTTCATCTCTAAAAATAGTTTGGCTGGGGTTTAGGTGCACTTTCTTGGACTTCCTTATCAGTAGACAGTAGAGACAAGACTTTTGGTGGTTCAGCTCTTGCCAGTTGAAATGTTATAGAGCTCTGAGCAGAGGGTCTAGTAGAGGTAGAGAGAACTATTTGGCTTCTGTTAATGTCTCTAGAATGCCAACTGCAGTGAAAAGTCTCTCACTGAATCCCATCTTTTATGGGATTTGATGGGAATGTGATTAGGTGCACCACAGAGCTGGGCCAAGAAGGGGCATGGAACAGTGGGGCACAGACGTGCATGAGGCACGACTGGAACAGAAGACGCCTGACGGTGGATGTGAACAGGCTGAGGAGATGGCACCCTCCATTGTGCTTCCCTCTCATGAAACAGCGTCTCCCCGAGGGAAGACACTCTGGGCTCCTCTGCCCCGCACTTGGGAACGGGAAAGAGATCATGACTGTTGGGTTTGGTTCTTGGGGAGAACTAACATCTGTCTCCCAGTATCAGTAGGAGGATTAAGCAAGCTTCTCGCTATCAAGTGCCGGGTGTGTAGAAACTACTAATCAACAGGTTCCCTTGCCCTTTGTCCTGTGGGGCCCCCCTGGCAGTAGTACTCAGCCTGGGGGTGCAGGGGCAATGTGCTTGCGCTGAGCTGAGGATCGTACTCAGGCCTCACCTCTCTAATCATCTCACACCAGAGCTGTCTCCGCCACCCCTCTGCTACTTCCTGTCCTCCTTCCCTAAAAGTCTACCGAGAAACACAGAAACTCAGTTCTCCAGAATAAGAGTCCATGTTCCGCAGCCACCGGGACGGCCCAGCCCCCTCACCCAAGTCCTTCCGACTCTGTGGCGTTTTCACAGGCACAAGAAGAATTCAGGCAGAATTCAGACTCTGCTGGACCAGGGACTTCCGAAGTACCTGTCCGTGGCCTGGGCTCAGTGGAGGATCATGTGTCTGTGTTTGCATCTCAGCTTTGTTCTTTACAAGCTGTGAGACATTGGAATGGTTCTCTCAGCCTCATCTTCATCTGCAAAATGGGGAGAGTGGGGCGGGGCCTTGATTACAGAACTGTTTCTCGCATCACTCGACATCCCATTCCAAAGCACCCAGCGATGCTCAGGGATTACTCCTGGCAGTGCTGGAGGACCATTTAGGATGCTGGGAATTGAACCTGGGTCAGCCGCGTGCAAGGCAAACGCCCTAGCTGCTGTACTATCGCTCAAGTCCCAGTGAAGTCATCTTCTGCAGGGTTTTGACAACTCCTTGAGAATCCTTTTCGTTTGTTTATTAGTCAGGTGACTTCTGGGGTAGATGATGCCAGCCTGACTCACATCCTGAAAGACACACGACCTGAGTTCTCACAGGGAGCCTCTTCACTGCAGCTCCGCCCCTCGTTCGGAATCCAGTACATCCTTGTTTCTTTTCACAGGTTTTATGTATCCATTTGTTTCTTCTTTTTCATTTTGAAATTTTTTTATTGGTCTTTGAAGTTTTAAAGTAGGACAAACACTAAGTTGACCAACTGTATCAACTGTAAATCAACTATAGCATCAATATGTGCTAGTCTGTCAATCTTTTTTTTTTTTGTCCTTTTGCTGTTGTTGGTTGGTTGGTGTGGGTGTGTTACACCTGGCTGTGCCCTGGGCTTATTCCTGGTTTATTGTTTGTTTGCTTTGGGGCCCACTCCTGGCAGTATTCAGGACTTATTTCTGGCTCTGTGCTCCGGTATCATGCATGGTAGGCTCAGGAGACCATATGCGGTCCCAGGGATCAAATCCAAGTCAGCTGTGTGAACAGCAAGTGCTCTACCCACTGCACTCTCTTTCTGGCCCCTTTGTTTGTTTGATTTTGCATACTCCTGGCTTTGTGCTCAGGAATCACCCATAGAGATGCTCAAGGATATGCAATGTCAGGGATTGAAACTGGTCAACAGCTTGTAAGTGCCTTACCCCCTGTATTATCCAGCCTCTGTTTGCCTGTTCTAAGAGATGATAACTCATTCTCTTCGAAATACCCAAAACTTTTGTAAAGAAACCTCATTATGACTATTCTTTGTTATCACCATGATTATAGAAGAAAAATAAACATACAAATTTAAGTTGTATTTTAAAGGAAAATAAAATTTAGAAGAGGAGTTAGCTAGAAATAAACCCAGAATTTAAGGTCAATTCATTTCAACAAAAGCACTGTAGCACTGTAGCACTGTCCTCCTGTTGCTCATCGATTTGCTCGAGCGGGCACCAGTAATGTCTCCATTGTGAGACTTGTTGTTACTGTGTTTGGCATATCAAATACGCCACGGGTAGCTTGCCAGGCTTTGCTGTGTGGGCGGGATACTCTCGGTAGTTTGCCAGGCACTCTGAAAGGGACAGAGGAATCAAACCCGGGTCGGCCGAATGCAAGGCAAACTCCCTACCCGTTGTGCTAAAGCTCCGCCCATTTCAACAAAAAGACAAGATAATTCAGGCAGAAAATTAAAGGCTTTTAATGGAAGTTCAAGGAAAGCAGATACGGCCAGACCCAGAGCAGAAGAATCAAACTGGACTTCTTCCTTCCTCACAATACACAGAAGAATGATTTGAAACCTCACAGTTGTGTGAATGCTAGAACCATAAAACTCTTCCTCACAACCTGGAGTTAGGGCGGTTATTTCTTTGGTCAACGCTTACACTTATATAAATGCTGAAACTATAAAACTCGTAGGTTAAAAAAAGCCAGAGGAATAAATCTTTACTGCCTGGGGTTAGGCAATTGTTCTTAGATACAACATGCTCAAGTGATAATAAAAAGTTGGTAGATTGGATGTTATCAAAATTAAAACTTTTGTGCTTTAAAAACACCATTGAGAGAGTGAAAAGATAGCATATGGAATAGGAAAAGAGATTCGTCATCATATTTATATATAAGGGACATATTCCAGAATATATAAAGAATCCAACCCAATAATAAAAAGAGAAGTCACCCAAATTTAAAGCAGGCAAGGAATTTAAATGTTTTCCACCAAAAGAAAAGATTTTAAAAATTGCCAAAACAACATGCAAAGATGTTTGCTTTAGGAAAATGCAAATCAAACCCACAATGAGTTACAACTTTATATCCACTAGCATGCTATAATAATAATAAACTGTCTTAGAAAGTATATAGAGAAATTGGAAGCTTCTCCCATCCCAGTTAAAGCTTAAAATGGCGCAACAACTTTGGAAAATAGTTTGGCAGTTCTCCAAACAATCAAACATAACAGTTTGGCTCCTAGTTATACAACCAAGAAAACTGCAAATACCCGTCTGCACAAAACTTGTATACAAATTTCCAGAGCAGGGTTTTTTTATTGTGGTTAGAAGGAGGAAATAAATATATGCCTCAAGAAGAATGATAAGGAAAATGTAGCATAAACATGTAATAGAATAATATTGAGTTGTACATGAAATGAAGTCACAATCAGTGATAAGGCACGGAAGAACCTTGAAGCACTTTGCACAGTGAAAGAAGCAAGTCATGAAGGATCACTGACAGAACGTTCTTGTTTATATAAAATGTCCAGAATAGGTAACTTCTTTTTCTAAACATGAGCTATAAGCTGTCTATAGAGACAGAAAATTAGTAGATTTGTGGCTTCTTAGAACAGAGAAAAGGATATGAAAGACAGAAAGAGTAACTTCTATGGATACAGGATTCTTTGAGGGAGGGGTGATGAAAATGTTCTAAAATTAGATAATGGTGGTACTTGTGTAACTGTAAATATAATAAAACCCACTATATTATACACTTTAAGCAGGTGGATTTGATATTATGTAAATTATATTCTTTTTTTTATATATAATTTATTTATTTTTAATTAGAGAATCACCGTGAGGGTACAGTTACAGATTTATACACTTTTGTGCTTATACTTCCCTCATACAAAGTTCGGGAACCCATCCCTTCACCAGTGCCCATTCTCCACCACCCGTAAACCCGGCGTCCCTCCCACCCTCCCCAATCCCATCTCCCCCCCACCCCACCCTGCCACTGTGGCAGGGCATTCCCTTCTGTTCTCTCTCTCTAATTAGCTGTTGTGGTTTGCAATAAAGGTGTTCAGTGGCCGCTGTGCTCAGTCTCTAGCCCTCATTCAGCCCGCAACTCCTTTCCCCCACATCGCCTTCAACTACAATGTAGTTGGTGATCGCTTCTCTGAGTTGCCCTTTCCCCGGAACGTGAGGCCAGCCGCGAAGCCATGGGGTCAACCTCCTGGTACTTATTTCTACAGTTCTTGGGTATTAGTCTCCCACTCTGATATTCTATATACCATAGATGAGTGCAGTCTTTCTATGTCTGTCTCTCTCTTTCTGACTCATTTCACTCAGCATGAAACTTTTCATGCCCATCCACTTAACTACAAAATTCTATTCTTGACTATGTTTAAAACCTTCCAAAAGCAGTTGTAGTTACTTCAAATAGGGCCCTGTGATTTTATTACATAGGTTGCTAATAATCATTATAAAAGTTGATAATAATAGGGGCTGGAGCAATAGCACAGCAGGTAGGGTATTTGCCTTGCACGAGGCCAACTCGAGTTCAATTCCCAGCACCCCATATGGTCCCCTGAGCACTGCCAGGGGTAATTCCTGAGTGCAGAGCCAGGAGTAACCCCTGTGCATCGCTAGGTGTGACCCAAAAAGAAAAAATAAATTTTTAAAACAGTTGATAATAATAAATGTAAATGTTGGGACTAGTGATCAACTATTTATCGAATGCTCAGCATACACTAGGGAGTGTTCAGTGTCTTTATGAATATAAACAAATCCACTTTCCCAAACCTAATAGGTAAATACTATTATAAAGTCCACCTTATAGATAGAAAAACTGAAGCTCTCACGTGGCATCATGAGACTTCAAATACAGAGAGCGCTGGTTTATGTTTCACTTCTTTTCATTGTTGTGGGAGCCACACAGAGCCAAGAATCAAACTCAGAGCCTCACACATACCATATCCACCTAGCTACATCCTTAGCTCTGAGGATCTGTATTTTCAATAAAATATGTACTGCTCCTAGAGTCCCGTTGCAAAATATGGGAAGGAAATTCCTCTCTAAAAAACAGAGAATTGTGAATATTTTAATTATGTACATAAAAAGGGGAGCAGAAGAGGGGGATGGAAAGGTAAACTGCAAGTGACATAGGCACACTGGCCGTGGTAAAGGGGCAGAAACTTTGACCATGAAAACCATAAATGTTAATATTGTTGTAACCATGTTACCTCACCTATAATTTTTTAACTTATCATATACACATATACATTGTAAATAATGCTAGAATCTAAGAAAGTGCATGCCTACGAGTTTTTTAAAAAATTGTTCCCTTCCACCATGACTGTGGGAAATGAAAGCTGTAGATGATGTAATAGGGGCCCTCTCTTGTCCCCTAGAAAGACCATACTGAACTGTGCTTGGGAGTTTCGGCCATGTTGTTATTCTTGCATGAGCTCCAGGAGGAGGGGTGCCTCGTGCCAAGAACAGCCGGACTCTCAGGCCAAGAGTGAAGAGAGGGTCAGAGGGCAGCTCTGGCCCCGCTGCCAACAGCACATTGACCTCACGTGGGTCAGCTAGCCTTTCTGGACATAAACAGTAGGTCCCTAGCACCAAGCATCTCTAGGAGGTGGTTTCTGAAGTCTCTCATTGCTCCATTTTATTGTTTCTATGGGTATAGCTGTGCTACTAGGGCCACCAAGGCCACTCCCGGCAGTGCTCTGGGCCTTGTGGTGCTGAGACTGAGGGCAGGCTCGTGTTTATGCATGTGCTTTGTACTCAGAAATCACCCTCTGGCAATGCTCGGGGACCATACAGGATGCAGGGGATCCAACTTAGGTCAACCACCTACAAGGCAAGTGTTCTACCTGCTGTATTATCTCTCCTATACTTTAAAACTCCCCTATACTTTAAAAAAAAATATGGTGGGCACTAGGGATATAGCTCAGTGGTGGAGCACAGGTTTCCTACAGTGAGTTCAGTCCCTCGCAACACAAAACCAAATCAAACTAATAAAAGGTCCTAAGTAATAACTCTATCAATTGGCAGACACGTGACTGCCCAAATATTGAAAAATCAGCTTCTCAGGCAGGGAAGATGGTTCAAAGGGCTGGTGCACTTCTGTGCGTAAGGCCCTGGTCATGGGAACCAGAGTGATAGTACAGTGGGTAGGGCTTTTGCCTTGATACAGCTAACCCAGGTTCGACCCCTGGCATCCCATATGGTCCCCCCAGCACCGCCAGGAGGAATTCCTGAGTGCAGGTACAGGAGTTACCTTTGAGCATCGCTGGGTGTGTCCCAAAAAGGGGGAAAAAAAAGGCCCTGGTCAGGGAGCCAGAGTCATAGTACAGCCCTGGTCAGGGGGCCAGAGTCATAGTACAGCCCTGGCAAGGGGGCCAGAGTCATAGTATAGCAAATAGGGCATTTGTCTTATATGTGGCTGCCCTGGATTCAATCCCCGGCATCGCATATGGTCCTCCAAGCCCACCAGGAGTGATGCCTGAGTGCAGAGCCAGAACTAAGCCTTGACCACTGCCAGTTTTGTTCAAAACAAGAGGGGAAAAAAACATGGAAAAAGAAGAAGGAAGATCCTGATCAGTTCCTGGTACCACAAGGTCCCCTGAACACCTGCACCCCACCAAAAAAAGGGAGGGAGAGCTAAATTCAAATTTCTAAGCTCATTTTACAAATTTAAACAAACATAATGAATACTGATGAAAAGACTTACCCAAGTTAGTAACAGGGCTGGAGTAGGAACTTGGGTTTTTCAAATCTCCTGCTCCACTTGATATGTGAAGCTACCACTTCCAGTCTAGCCAGATCTGATTTTTCTAGGCGGAAATCAGATGAAGTCCAGAGAAACATGTTTTATATGAAATAAGAAATGAAACTTCAGGCCAGAGAGGTGGTCGAGGGGTGAAGGCAAGTCTGGCTCATTTCTTGGCACCGTGCATGGCCCCCAAGCCCCACCAGGAGTGACCTCTGAGCATAGCTATGTGTGGCTCCTAACACTCCCCTAATCAAAAAAATGAAATTCCTGCTTAGAAAACATGTTCAAGGCCCAACAGAACATACCTGGAGGCAAGTCCAACCTAGTAACTCTTTGCTTTATAGAAAAGCATACTCCAAAGATGCTAGAAAAACTTAGCAAGGGGGCAAAGCAATAGTACAGAGGGGAGGGCATTTGCCTTGCATGCAGCTGCCCTGGGTTCAATCCCCAGCATCCCATATGGTTCCCCAAGCACCGCCAGGAGTAATTCCTGAGTGCAGAGCCAGGAGTAACCCCTGAGCATCGCTGGGTGTGGTGCAAAAAGAAGGAAGGAAGGAAGGAAGGAAGGAAGGAAGGAAGGAAGGAAGGAAGGAAGGAAGGAAGGAAGGAAGGAAGGAAGGAAGGAAGGAAGGAAGGAAGGAAGGAAGGAAGGAAGGAAGGAAGGAAGGAAGGAAGGAAGGAAAAGAAAAGCAGCAAATGGGAGAAGCCGAGGTCATCACTGTCTTCTCTAACTCAGCCGTTATTCAGCTAGAACATTGGGACTGAAGATGCTCCCGGAGCACATATGAAAAATGAGCTATTTGAATGGTGGGTGACCTAACTTGAGGCTGTCTGCTCAGTGTCAGCTT
The DNA here is from genome assembly GCF_027595985.1 of Sorex araneus. Lineage (NCBI taxonomy): Eukaryota > Metazoa > Chordata > Mammalia > Eulipotyphla > Soricidae > Sorex > Sorex araneus. Next base: position 33,437,631 of record NC_073307.1, on the reverse strand, counting down.
TTGTCTTGTTTGGTTTGGTTTTAAGCTCCACTTTTGTGGAAGGCTATAAAAGTCTCTTTACTCCTTTTGTTTTCGTTGTGTTCTAGTTATTATCATAGATTTCTCCTCCCTGATGTGTATATGCCTTTTATAGTTATATTTACATAGTCATCAGGCTTCCTTTGTTTAGCTAAGGTTGCCTGGTCTTTGTTTCAGTTTTTACACAAAAATGGAGGCCGCCACTCTGGCTCCTCTGAGCAGAGGACTCTAGTCTGAACAGTCTAAGGGGTCAGATAGCAGTTCTACATCTGCTGTTCTGAGTCACTGTCAGCTGCCATTCATCTCCAAGAGCAGCTGAGACTGGCAGATGCACCAAGGAGCTGAAGCACTTGCTTCGCATGCGGGAAGTCCAGGTTCTGTCCCCGGCACCACACAGTCCCCAGGAACCAGGCTAAGAATGGCCTCACATTTTCCTTCAGTGGCCGTGTCTCCGCAGAACTTCATTTCCGTTGGAACATAAGCACATTTTGAAAGATCTCACACAGGCAGGAAGTGAAATCCAGGAGGCCAGTCACAGCTTGGGCAGCCCCCCGGCCAGGTAGAGGCATCTGCCCCTACCCACGTCCCGAGGGAGACCACAAGACTCTGCACTGGGTCCTACCCCACCTCTTCTTGCCTTTTCAGTTCTTGACGGCATTTGAGTCTCTTCTGCTATTGTAACTTCCATCCAGCCTCACCTTTGACACTTCTCATTTTATATTTTTGTTTTTACCCCCTTTCCCTTCTGTTCCCTTTGCTGATGTAGGTTTGATGTCCAGGGACCACTCACTTGGTTACTGTATCTGGGATTCCAAAAACTCTGGGAAGTTACTCAGACCCCTGGCCTGAGGCCTGCACAGCAAACCAGACCCCTTTCAGCTACCCCAACACACTTTCTTAGAATTAACGACCCCATCAATGCTGGTTCAGCAACTTCAGGACACCCTCCCTTATAGACTGCTGAGGTGCTGCCTAAATGGAAGGACCGTGTCTGCTGATGACGGCTGTCACGTCCAACTCATCTTTTTCCAAAGCTTCTCATGCACAAGGTCCACAACTAAACCTGTTAGCAATTTATTCCCTTTGTTGTCAAAGCAATGCTTGAGCTACCCACTGGCATTCGGGGCCCTTTAGAATTCAGCCTCCTTCTGAATCTCTCCACTCCCATACACACCCGATCCTTGTTCTACTCTGTTTTCCATCCTACCTTCCCACTGTCTGCTCGCTCTTCAGAGTTGGACTCAAATGCTGTCTTTTCTAGTCATCCCAGACCCAAATTCCCTAACCTTCTTTTATTTTTTTTTTAAATTTGTTTACAGGAGCCACACCAGGCAGTGCTCGAGGGTTACTTACTTCTGAATCTGTACTTGGTGGTTGCTCCCAGTGGTGCTGGGGGACCATGTGGTGCTGGGAATTGAACCTGGGCCTCCCATATGCAAAACATGTGCTCAGCCCTTTGACCTATCTCTCTATCCCTGTCTGGACCCCTTTTAAGTATAAATGCTCAGAAAATGTTTGTTGAGTGAATGAAAAACCTCTGGCATGAATGAACTCATTTTATTTTTTATTTCACTTTTTAGTTTAATATCATAGGTCTTATAATATAAAATGAAGCCAACTTCATTTTTTTTAAATTTTATTGAATCACTGTATTTGGCATATCGAATACGCCATGGGGAGCTTGCCAGGCTCTTCCGTGCCAGCCGCAGCTTGCCGGGATCTCTGAGAGGGACGGAGAATTTATATCAGAGAATACAAGCAAGTATTTAAAACCAAACACATGTGTGCTGCTTTAGGCACATCAGTGGGCTAGACTATAAGAGATCAATGAACAACAGGATGACAGTGATACAGAGACTGAATCACTGTGAGACAGTTCCAAGCTTTCTTGTTTGGGTTATAATCACACAATGATCAAACACCCATCCCTCCACCAGTGCACATTCCCCCGGAATGAACTCTTAAGACCACTTCATTATGGACAAGGCACCTAAATTTTTTAGAATGAAGTTTGTCACCTGCTAAAAAATGTCATTTGGGCAAGGATTAAATGAGATATTATCATGACATTCTCCAGCAGAAATACAATATAGACTCAAATGATAATAGGTAGTATGGTGGGAAGGTCACACTGGTGATTGGATTAGTGTTGGAACATTGTATGAGAAACTTCGTAAATCATAGTGCCTTAAAGAAAATTGTAGCTAGGTAGATAGACAAATAGATATGGTTAGTATAAGGCCTGGAGAAATAATACAGTGAGTAGGGTGCTTGCCTTGCACAGAGCCAAAATAGGTTCTTCCCAGCACCCCATATGGTCACCCCCAGGAATGATCCCTGGGTGCAGTCAGGAGTAAGTCCTGAAAATGACTAGATATGACCCCAAATCTAGACCTGAAAATGACTAGATATGACCGCAAAATATAATATGTGTGCATGTGCCCAATTACCCTGGGATTCCACGTAAGGAACTTTTTTATTCTAAGCTAAGCATCACCCCCAGCTTTAGCTGAACAAAACATCAGAGAGGGCAGCAACATCATATGTTTCATCAGTTACTGGCATCTGTGATGATTAGGCTTTTTTATTTAGAAGGAGCAGAAAGTCCCTTGGGAGCATATTGCTATTATTTAAGTTTCCATCGATTGGTTCGTTGAGTCCAATAGTTCAGCATAACTTAGCTTATTTAATATCTTTCCAACTGAGAGCAGCATAGAGGTAAGGGGCAAAGTGAGAAATAGAAATTGTGTCCTGCCAAGGAAGAACAAGAAGGGAAGTTGGAGGGCTCTGAGAACTGGGTACTCACATTGTGCGGGGTAGCAGGGGATCCCTGAGGCTGTCCAGCGAGAAAACCAGGGAAACCCCAGACCCACTTGGGAGAAGCTGGTGACTCCATGAGACACCATCGAAACCCTACCCAGAGGCAGACACTTTCTCCTATTTGAAAAGTCGCCTCCAAGCCTGTACTGTACACCGGCAGCACAGACCTGGCCCTGAGGGGTTTATCTGCAGGTTAGAGCAAAGTGCTGCTGAGGCCAAGGCTAAAGGTTGGATTTCCCGGGAAACCTTGGCTCTCCTCCATAGCCACAGCTGCTATACTTCCCTTCAGCCAGGCATTCTCCAGAGTGCCACCACGGGCCAGGGGAACACATGGAGAGAACACACCTGTTCCGGGGCAGACCTTTCTTCATGAGCCTGGTAACAAAGGTGGAGGCATAACCTTTTGTCCCTTGTGCGAGACCATGAAAAGTGATCAGGCACATGAGGAAACGCATTTTCTGAACTTCCTGCACGGGGTCCAACGGTTATTCCAGGTGATATCAGTGACAAGAGTGCATGGTGGTGAATTTCTGTGGCACCTTCTCCTACCTGATTTCACCCTGTGAGCAAAGCGTGCCAGAGACCGTGCTCTAGAAGGGTGGGGATCCCTCCCCAGCCAGCAGGCAGTCTTCTAGCGCTTTCTATTTGTTTGTGGCTGGTGATGGTTGCTGTTTTGGTACAGATCACAGTCTCCTGTTACCAGCAAAGTACACAAGCTGGAGAAGGTTGCGCCCCCACGCCCCTGACTTTGTACATGATGCTTCCCTAAGAATGCCAGAAGCTTCCTGTCCCACGGACCAAGGAATGTAGCTTTCAAAGCTCGAGTGGGTCTTGCCAGCACTTGGCTGTGACAGCAGGTGGACTGGTTATTTCCAGTGTGTGCAGCCTTTAGGCGTCCACATTCCTTCCCCCGTTGGACAGGCTCAGCCAGGGCTTAGGGAAAAAAAAAAAGCATCCCCTCGTCTAATGTTTAGATTCCGCCAGCCCCCGTGCTTTTTATTTTCTTTCTTTTACGTCTTTTTTGCTCCCCAAGCATCTCCTGAGGTATGCTGTGAGTAAACAGAAAGCTGCTCTCCCAAGCACGTTTATTTTTCCTTCAGAGCAAATGTGGGTAGGATGAAAGCCTCCCTGGGCTGTGCTTCTGTGTCACTCATTAACTGGAGGGGAAAAAAAAAAGTCTCCTCAGCCAGCCCGGCAGTCATGTGAAGAGAACGCTTCCTGCAATGTGCGCGCTGGGCAACGCTGAGGCGCTGAGGTTTTCCCACCTTATTGCGGGGGTCGGGACATGAGCCCCTGAGCTGATTTCTTCACTCTGCGACCCACGCAGGATGGTAAAGAAAAGAATGTCTTCCAGCGACTTGGTGTTCAGATTTGAGATCCCCGGGAGCCCCAGGACAGCCAGCACGGCCCCCAACAGCCCCAGGGCCCCGCTCAGCCCCACTGACAGCCCCAACTCCGTCTTTCTCAGGTGGGTACCTACCGTGGGGTCCTCTCAAGGCCACCTCTGGCAACACAGGGGTGCTCTGGCGAGCTGGAGGGCTCCCTCTTGGCCCGGGGGGTGGCACCCAGCAGCACCCCTTAACATCTGGTTTCTGGGGCTGGTGTGTGTGTTTGTCGGGGAGACAAAGCAAAGGGATGTGATCTGGCGAGCGAATGGGAACAATTGCCCTGCAGAGGGGGATTTCAAGGCTGACCCAGCCTGGTACTCAGGTCCTCAGCTCCCAAACCAAATGGCTGCACCAGACACCTGACTCGGTGTCCAAATTATCTGGCTTATTAATACTTAGTAATTATTAAACTAAGTACTTGCCCTATTCTGGGCTTTTTAAATGAAGTATTAAATTATACCTGGGTAGTGGCTTATTGGCAGCCTTTTGGAGGTAGGAAGTAGGTCAGGGTCCACATACGGCAGTCTCAGGACTTTCTCCTGCCTTTGTGCTCAAGGATCACTCCTTGCGGGGTTCAGGAGACCATCTGGGATGCCGGGGATCAAAGCCAGGTCAGTATGTGCAAAGCAAAGTCCCTACCTGCTGTACCATCTCGCTGCCCTGGTTTATAGAAAGCTTTAATAAGATTTAAAACATACCCTTTTAGATATTGATATTTATATCAGTATTTCTCTAATGGTTATATTTTAATGACAACTTATATCTTGACTGTTCATCTCCTTTCATAGTTATTCTCTAGCAACTTCTATGGCATAGTGGCCAAGTGTCAGAGCAAATGAATTACTAGAAAACATTTCTTATCCTCATTTGCTATAAACTTCACAAGTGAATGTATGGAAATGGTTTCCATACCTGAATTTTACACAGTACCCCATCTCAAGAGTCAAGGGTTAAAATCATTTATACAAAATTATAGCTTTTAAAAATCAAATAAGAAACTGGGGTTGGAGCAATAGTACAGAGGGTGAGATACTTCCCTTGCACGTACTGATCTGGGTTCAATCCCTGGCATCACATACGGTCCCCCAAGCTGACCAGGAGTAATTTCTGAGTGCAGAGGCAGGAGCAACCCCTGAACATCACCAGGTATGGCCAAAAAACAAACTAAACAAAAAACTAAACAAAAATATCAAATAAAAAAATAAGTTCCACTGTATTTAATGAAATTTACAGGTCATTAAAACTATTAAATAATTTTAAAGAGAGGTTTTAGAGACCAAGAATCTTAATTTATAAAAAAATCTTACTTAAGACAACAAATGCTAGCTTAATTTTCCATCCATCAATAAGATGAGTTTATTTTACTTGTATTCAATGTTGTTTAGCAACAGCACAAGTCCCATGATTATAAATGTAAAAGCCATGTGTTCTTTCCATATTTTGCTGAGCATTTCTTGAATCACTGCATCTGCTTAATCCATATCTTATGTAATAATACAAACTATTTGCAGTTCAACCTCTAAACAGGAAAAAATTAATTCAGTTAAAGTACACAAACAGGGACTGGAGTGATTGTGCAGTGGGTAGAGCGTTTGCCTTGCATGCGGCCCACCCGGGTTCAATTCCTAACATCCTTATGGTCTCCCAAGCACCAGGGGTGATTCCTGAGTGCAGAGTCAGGAGTAACCCCTGAGCATCACCAGGTGTGACCCTCCTCAAAAATAAAGTAAAGTACACAAACAGGTAAGCATTAAAAAATAAACAAAGCACGCAAAGTTTAATTTAAGTATATTACATATAACTTAAATACATGTAAATAAATTGAATAAAATTAAATAAAATCTTGCATCAGCCCAAATTCAAAACAGAATTTGCAAGCTCCAGCTATGGGCTGGAGCAATAGCACAGCGGGTAGGACGTTTGCCTTGCACACGGCTGAACCCATGTTCGGTTCCCAGCATCCCATATGGTCCCCTGAGCACCGCCAGGAGTAATTCCTGAGTGCAAAGCCAGGAGGTAATCCCTGTGAATTGCCGGGTGTGACCCAAAAAGCAAAATAACTAACTAACTAACTAAATAAATAAATAAATAAAAAGCTATGTCTATTTTATCTGTATATTTTAAAAGAAGCCTATATATTATTTCATCTGCATATATTTGAAGATTTAGCACCAGATCTCTCTATTAGTATCTTTGAGTGATTTTGTTTTAAAATGTGCAGTTGAGGGGCCACAGGCATGGCTCCGTGATGATATAAAGTCATTGAGAAATGATTTGCTTTGAGTGAAACATTCAGATTCATGTTAGTTATTACAAGGTGTCAAAACTAAGACCAGGTGAACCTGTTCCTTTAACTTCTAGTTATTAAGAATATTTTGAGCATTGTATAACTGAGATTTAAACCTGAAAACTTTGTAACTTTCCACATGGTGACTCAATAAAAAATTAAAAAAAAAAAGAAACAGGAAAAACTACTAACAAAATACACATGCATTTACTAGAAATAATGAATTCAGTGAACTGACAGAAATCAAAATCAATATGCATCAATCTGGTGCATTCCTTAGTTATTAGTGAAAAAAAAAAAGAATATATGAGGCTTATGTGGTCTTCCCATGAACTGAAGTAATAAAATGCACTCGAATTAACAAACTACTCCAAAACACAGATACAATTTATGCAATGTTTTTATTCAATTCTTCCAGTCAACCTAAGGACCAGATTATGTGGTATGCACAGAGGGTGAGATATCTTTTTTGATTTTTGCTTTTTTGGGTGACACCCAGAGATACACAGGGGTTACTCCTGTTTCTGCACTCAGGAATTACTCCTGACGGTGCTCAGGGGACCTTATGGAATGCTGGGAATTGAACCCAGGTCGGCGGCATGCAAGGCAAACGCCCTACCCGATGTACTATCACTCCAGCCCCTTTACCAATATTATGTACCAATATTATGACATGGTACATAGCACAACGGGTAGGGCATTTGCCTTGCATGCGGCCGACCCGAGTTCAATTCCTCCATTCCTCTCAGAGAGCCTGGCAAGCTACCCACGGCATATTTGATAAGCCAAAAACAGCTAACAACAAGTCTCACAATGGAGATGTTACTGGTGCCCGCTTGAGCAAATCAATGAACAATGGGAGGACAGTGCTACAGTGCACAGAGGGTGTAATCATGAATGAGATAGAACTAGTCCTGCCCTCCTGGAGGCTAATAACGTCTAAATAAGGCCAAATCATGAATGAATGCATACATCATTCAAATATTAATTCATGCTGTGGTAGAGGGTTGGGATAAAGAGTAAGATGAGGAAAATGAATGTAGACGGCCTGGCACGTAAAAGCCTGTCTACAAAACTGGTATTTGAGTAGCCGTTCCTGAGCAATGAAGAAGGACCTGACTGCAGAGGGACCAGAGGGAGCAGGTACCTGGAGGTCGGGAAGCTCCTGTGTCTTAAAGAACTTGGGGAGAGTGACATCTGATGAGCCGGAGAGAGGAGCAGAGGATGAAGGAAGGGGCGGGCTGGGGGTGGTGGTGGTGGTCAGGATTCTATTGAAACTGCAAGGGGAAGTGACCAAAGGTTTAGAATAAGAGCATATTATGACACGGTACTGTAGAAGACCCTTTAGAAGGGTCTGTCCCTTCCGTGCTGGCCCCACTCTGGGTTTATTTCCGTTTTTCTTTCATGCAACCGATGCTGTATCTCACCCTGATTCCTCTGCTGTGTGTGTTCAAGAGTGTCTCTAGGCTGCGTGCCCAGGAGAGGAATTATTGAGACATAGATTAGGGACTTAATTAACTTAGGATGTGGAACTGTATCCCAAGGTTCTATGTCATTTGTGCTGCTACTGGCAGGTACATTTTCCCCTCCACATTTGCATTGCCTGGAGTCTTTTTCCCAATTTGGAATATGTGAAATGGTATCTCACTGTGGTTTTATACATTGGGGCCACACCCAGCAGTGCTCAGGGTTTACTCCTGGCGCTGTGCCAGGGATTTAACCAGGGTCAGTCACATGCAAGGTTGCATGGACCTTCTTTATTCCTGCAAGCCCGATAGCACCCCAGTTAATTAACTCAATTAATTTCTATACTTTCTCTCTGGTTGCTTGATGTGGTTTGAAATGCACATTTTGCCCATTGCTAGAAAAGACGCATCTTTTCAACCTATTTCTTGGTCATTTCCTTCTCTCTTCTGGAAAAAAGTCTGCTTATGGATTTATAACACTTTGGGACAGAAGAGGTGAAGAGCTGCTATTTTTTCTTTTAAATCTTTTAAAAATAGTCCATGTACTAAGCATTTGTTAGTTATATGTGTTCAATTATTTTATTCCAATGTGTGATTTGTCTGTTTATACAGTATTATGTCTAAGTTCTTGTTTTCATTTATCAAATTGTTATTATTTTCCTAATTTGCACTTTGTTCTTAACTCTGACTCTACTCTCAGGGTATAATAATGTACTTATGTATTTTTGTCTCAAAGCATAGTTTCCTTTCAAATTATACTGTATATATTGGGGGTTTGTTTTTGTTTCTGTAAGAACTAGAATCATTTAAATTTTCATGTGGATATAAAACTATCCCATATTATTTTTGAATGGTCTTACCTTTCTTTACAAATCTGCCACGACAGTTTTGTTATACTTTGCTGTCTTAATTACTCTTATTGCATAATAAGTGTTGTTCTCTGATAAGACAAGACTTCTTACCTAGTTCAGAAGTATTTGTCTACTCTTTAACATTTCCTCTTCCATTTCAACTTCAGAATGTTTTTTTAAGTAAGGTTTTTTTTTCACTGAAGTTACTTTGAATATATGACTCAATTTGAGGAAATTTAACCTTTTGCATGCGATGACTCTCCTTTTATTTAGGTCTTTAATATCCTTCAAGAAAGTTTTTTAGAGAGCTGGAGCGATAGCACAGCGGGTAGGGCATTTGCCTTCCATGCGGCCAACCCGGGTTCAATTCCCATCATCCCACATGGTCCCCTGAGCACCGCCAGGGGTAACTCCTGAGTGCAGAGCCAGGAATAACTCCTGTGCATTGCCAGGTGTGACCCCTGCCCCCCCCAAAAAAAAGTTTTTTAGAGTATGTCACACCATAAAAAAATAAAAGTTTATATATAATTTGTTAAGTTTATTACTATCTGTTTTACATCTTTCATATTATTAGAAATCTATTTGTGATTGCATTTAGTTTGACTGATGCTGTAGGGAAATACTGATTTCTAAATTGACCTAAGATTCTTAAGAGGTTTTCTTTGTAGAAAATAGTATTTACTAAAATGGTTTGCTCTGATTCTTACCCTTTTTAAAATATTTTAACATATTATTATAAAGCATGCTACTCCATTATAATCATCATCATCCCATTGATGGTCGATTTTCTCAAGTGGTCTCAGTAACTTCTAGCCCTGAGACTTTAGAAGCCTCTCCTTCCCAACGGTGCTGCATTAGAGGCTCTTTCAGGGTCAGGGGAATGAGACCCATCATTGTTTCTGGTTTTGGCATATGAATACGCCACGGGGACTTTGCCAGGCTCCCAGACGGACAACTAGGCTATAAGATGTCGGAGCTTGGTTTTATAGTCTCTTCCGGGAGCTTGGTTTTATAGTCTCTGGATGTTGGCTGTTGATGGGATTATACAGCAGCGGGGGCAGTTTGTGGGTGTGATCGCCTAGCTACAGGAAAATGGGGTATCGAGGCATAAGAGGCCCAGTTCCAATCCGAGCAGACTTGGAGATCTCAGCCCCTGGTCCCACACACCTGGGTTCCTCTGCCGACTCCTTCATGCGTGAGGCTCATCCGAATGTGTGGAAAGGGGCCTTGAGCATGGCTGTGGCTGGGTTCTGGAGGTCTTCGGCTGCGAGGGCTCTGCTCGGGGCGGGGAGGGAAACTCAACCCACCCCCTCCGAGGGGCCCTGGTGAAGACAGCCAGGCTCAGGGGCAAGAGACTCCATTATAATATTAAGTATAAATAAATAGTATAATCCTGGACTGGGGAGATAGTACAGGAGTTAAGGCATTTACCTTGAATGTAGCTGATCCTAACTATATCCCCAGCACTGCATATGGCTCCTCAGCACCTTCAAAAGTGACTTCTAAGCACTAAGTCTGGAGTAGCCTCTGAGCACCACGGGGTGTGGCCCCCCAAAAGTTGTTCCAGACATTCTTGCTTTGTTTCTGATCTTAAAGGGAATGCTTTTAATATTTCAGCTTTTACCAGGCTTCCTCAAGTTTAAAAACAATTCCTGCTAATGGAGGTTTTCTGAGAAACTGCTGAAATTATAGATTGCTTTCCAAACCTTCATTGAACTGATCTCTTTTTGATAATCTTCAGCATTCATAATGCTTCATAGTACCTCAACATTTGGAATTCACAAGAAATCATCCATGTCCCCAAAATACAGAACACTGGGCAACCTTGCAAAAACGATATGAATTGCTATAAACTCTACAAGTCATTGACTAGGAAAGGCTCTGATGAATTAATAGTCCCACAAATTAGTCACACAACAAATAAAAATATGGAATTTGTATCAAATGAATGAGCTGTGGGAAATTTATTGGATACACATTAGCATTGAGATCTGAGATGCTTTAATTTTCCCCCAATATTTTCTTTCTGAGGAGCTGGGGATAAGGCTAGAGTAGAATAAATTTGCCTGTGGAAGACTCTGGATTCCATCACTGGCACCACACGGGTCTCCTCTCCCCAGCACTGAGGGCTTTAGCCCCCGCATCTGACAGCAACAACAAACATTAAACATTTTCCTTGTTTCCTTGTTTCCTCAGAGTGTTCATCAGTTTCAGTTTCAGGCAGCATGTGAAAGTCGCCCAGCCAGGCAAGTGTGGAGAAGCGGGTGCCCTGGGCTTTGCAGGCATAAAGGAGCTCGCTTAGCCCCATGGAGGGCCCACATGCTGGCATGTGGGAAGGTGAGGCCAGCCTGCACCTGCTCCAACTCCAGCTGTGCTCTAGCTTAAGGTCACAGCAATGATGGCCGTGGTGGCTAGCCTAAGGAAAGCCCGTGCTGTTTGCAGCTTCTCTTCTATCCTCCCAAAAGCCTTGTTTGACCTGTCGTCAGATTCACTCCCCCATCCCTAACAGCAACCAGCTGTTAGAGTATGTCTGCTAGCACGGGCTGGCATCTGAACAACAGAAAAACCCTATGGGTACGGGTCCTGCTGCTTTTCACTAGATCAGCCTCACAGGAGTTAAAGCTAGCGGAAGGCTGGGTTCTCAGAAATGGGTTCCCTTCCCCAGGAGCAAGGTTAAGGGGTGATAGTCACAGAAAACAGAAAACAAGATGGCCTGGAGGATACAAAGAAAGTTAGTGTCCCCATGGGAGGCAGGCCTGTCGGGGAGGGGAGTCAGTCAGCCTGGGAAGTCAGGGTGACTGGGTCTGTCACTGGGTCTGAGACCAGCCAGTCTCAGAGAGTGACCGGCAGACCCTTGGGAGGTTGATAGAGACGAATGGGGTGAGCTATGAAAGTTAGAGTGCAGGGGAGGACAGAAGAATAGGCCCCTTTAATGGGAAGCTGAGAATGATCCAAGCAGTGGCAAACAGAATGCCCCAGCAGCTAAGCCTGATGGGAAAGAAGGGGCCGGCCTGCTCCAGGCACTTTCCCCACACTTACACAGGGCGCCTCGGCCGGGTATACATGTTCTGTCTTTGAACATGCATGAGGCGCCTTTTGATCGCCCCAGAATAATACTACTCACCTTTCTTTTTTTTTAATTTTTTTTATTTTATAAGGTAGTTCACAACATTTGATTGCATTTAATATTCAAACACCAATCCCGCCACCTTCACACCTTCCCACCACCATATTTGGGATGTTTCTATCCCAAGCCCCAATCCCTCTCCCAAAGCACAACTGAAAGAATATATTTTATATTGTCTGTTATGAAAAGCCGCTGAAAATGCTACCAAAAAGTATCAATAAAGGAAACAGTGTGAAGATTGTTCTATTTTAGCAGGGGCCATTAAGACAAACTTTAGGATATCACTAACATGTTGTTAAAGGTTGAGTGATGTGAGCTTTCATATATATATATCTGAACATATGTATATATACATGCATATGTATATATATTTCCCTCTATGATTGGTTGGGCTGAAGCGACAGTACAGCAGGTAGGGTGCTTGCCTTTTATGTGGCCGACCCAGGTTCGATTCCTCCACCCCTCTTGGAGAGCTTGGCAAGCTACCGAGAGTATCTCACCCACACAGCATAGCCTGGCAAGCTACCCGTGATGTATTCGATATGCCAAAAACAGTACCAACAAGTCTCACAATTTGTTGTGAGACGTTACTGGTGCCCGATCAAGCAAATCGATGAATAATGGGAGGACAGTGCTATTATTGTTGCCTACTATTTGAACCCCATCAAATGTGGTATGGTACTCTTGGATAATGGGTAGGGAGTGTCTTGTGGTGTGTCATGTGGCCGCATTTGCAGCCAAGAGGTCCAGGAACACGTTCACTCATGAGTGAGGCTCGGTCGAGTGTGTGGGGAGCGGCCTTGAGCATGGTGGCAGTTGTCTTGTGGGGGTTTTCAGCTGCCAGGGATGGGTCCCTTGGGGTGGTGAGGGCTCTCACCTGCCTCCCTCTGGGGTGCCCCAAATGAAATAGCCTGGCGCAGAGTCCAGTGGCATGGGGGTCGCAGGCGTTGTGTTGCTCCCTTCCAAGAGAAAAGCCGTTCCATCTGGATGGTTGCCTAGGATGAGATTATCTGGCGCCAGCGTGGTGGCTTATGGGCGTGATCCCTGGGACACTCGGAGACAAGGGGAAATGGCAGAGGATCTCTGCTCCCAGTCCCGTTGAACCCAGAGTCCAAGGTCACAAAGTTCCACATTATCTTGGTTTTGTTGGACTTCACTGGTTCGTGAGGCTCGGCCGGAGCGTGTACTCACCTTTCAAGATGAGCTTCTTGAAAAGTCCTTGTTAACATCTAGGGAGAAGACCTGGAGAGTTGGTATAGTGGTGAGGATGTTTACCTTGCACAGACTGATGCTGACTTGATCTGCAGCACCACATGTGGTCCCCCGAGCACTCCCACAGGTCACTCCTGAGCACGGGCCATTCTATGTGCACCGCTGGGAGTGGCCTGAATCCAAAACAAAACCCAAATCTGGGAATACTTCCTTATGACTTACTACATTCACCCTGCAGAAGCCTTTTCTTATATGTTGGCAGCATACTTTGTATTAACCACTTCTCAGAATGCATTGCCATCAGGGGTATTTTTTTTTTTCATTAAAGAGCTATGATAATCAACATTACTAATAGTTATATTTTAGGCATACAATAATTCAACATCAACCCCTCCACCAGTGTCAACTCCCCTTACCAGTGCTCCCAGATTCCCTCCCACCCCAAACCCACTCCACCCTGGCCTCTCAGCCTGACAGGCACATTACAAAGTTTCATTTTTATGATTAAATCACTGAAGCTTAAGCTTCTCTCCTCATTTACACTGGCCTCTTCTAAGGTCTCATGGGCTCAGGAATGGTCCCTGGCTAGATGGTCACAGTGATAAACTTTTGTAAGTTCACAGACAACAAAAAACTGTCTCTCTCTAACCTTTCACATGTCACACATTGGGTCAAGTAGTCAAGGGCACTTTGGGCCTTCAGCTAAGGAGAAGTTGTTTGTAGATACCAATGTAATTTGTGACCAGTGGAATATATTGATATAATTTGTCATCATTTCTATATATACATAGTTAGTGGTTAGTCATCCTAACTCTAAGAATATTCCCAGAACCCAATAAGCCAACTCTCAAAGCTTGGTGACAGAAAAAGGCAGGGTCAGAGATGGTATCATGGTGCAAGCATATCCCACAAGTGCTGTCCCTCTGAAGTCATGAGTGATGGGAAAGAAACAGCTGGAAATGCACGGAGCCAGGCATCTGGCAAATTCTTCTAGTAATCTGTTGTGTAAATGTGAGTGGTAGATTTCATTCTTGTTAATGCCAAGTCAAAACAAGTTCTCTATTAAGTTTATATCCCTGTTAATGTAGCTGATAAAAATTGTAACTACACCAAACATTTCTCCCTCTTCCCTTTCCCTTTCCCCTTCCCATTCCCATTCCTCCTCCTCCTCCTCCTCCTCCTCTTCCCCTCCCCCTTTCCTCCTCCTCCTCCTTCTCTTCCTCCTCCTATTCCTCTTATTTTTCCTCCTCTTCTTTTCCTCCTCCTCCTCTTCCTCTTCCTCTTCTTCTTCTTCTTCTTCTTCTTCTTCTTCTTCTTCTTCTTCCTCTTCTTCCTCTTCTTCCTCTTCTTTTCCTTCTTCTTCTTTTTCTTTTCCTTCTTCCTCTTTTTTTCCTTCTTCCTCTTCTTCCTTTTCTTCTACTTTCTTATTTCTCCTCCTTCCCTCTTCCTCTTCCTCCTCCTTCTTCCCCCTATCATTTCCTCCTCCTCCTCCTCCTTCTCCTCCTCCTCCTCCTCCCCCTCCTCATCCTCCTGCGCCTTCTTCTTCTCTAGACTACTAAAAATATTTCACTTTTCCTCGACAAAAAGGTCAGTTCACTTCCTAATTTAAAATATGGCAAAATCAGACAGGAGCAGTAGTACAGTGGGCAGGGTGTTTTCCTTGCACATGGCTGATCTTTATCTTATTCCCTGGCACCCCATATGGTTCCCCGAGTACCACCAAGAGTGATCCCTAAACTTGAGATATGAGTAAGCCTGAGCACTGCTGGGTATGGCCCCCAAACCAAAAATAAATAAAAACACAAACAAGTAGGGTAGTGTGTCACCATTTGTTATGGAGATGGAGAGATTGTAAAGTGGATGGTACACATGGCTGACCAGGTTCCATCCTCAGCACCACATCTGGTCCCCCAAGTCCCACCAGGAGTGATTTCTGAGTGCAGAACCAGGAGTAAGTCCTGAGCACAGCCAGGTATTACTCCAAAACAAATAAATGAAGGTAAGAAAAGATCATAGTGTATATCAGGTAGCTAATTCATGAGGGTTATATTACTTCTCTGGATTTTAAGATGTTTAAGCAATGTACCAAGTTTTTAAAATCAGGTATTTGGTTCTGCACTCATTTGTGGAGTGTGGGGTAACATCACATGAGGCTGACACCCAAGGATAGTAGGTACAAGGGCCAGGGGGATTGCCCCATAGCTGGAAGACTGCTTCGTGAGTGGAGGGAAGAAGGCAGATGGAATACAGAAGGGATCACTAAGAAAATGATGGCTGGAGGAATCAGTTGGGATGGGAGATGCATGCCGAAAATAGATAATGGACCAAACATGATGACCTCTCAGTGTCTGTGCTGCAAGCTATAATGCCCAAAAGTAGAGAGAGAGTATGAGAAATATTGTCTGCCATAGAGGCAGGGGGAGGGTGGGAAAGGGAGGGTATATCTGGGATATTGGTGGTGGGGAATGTGCACTGGTGGAGGGATGGGTGTTTGATCATTGTGAGATTGTAACCCAAACATGAAAGCATGTAACTATCTCACGGTGATTCAATAAAATTTAAAAAATTAAAAAAAAACAAGCAATCAAATATCCAGATATATACATATGCAAATATATAAATTATTAAAGTAAAACAAGTTTGAAGCAAAAAAAAAATCAGGTATTTGGTTTCTTTCCTCACTCTAAATGTTCACTTCCATACCAAATATTTTATCGATCTTTTTTAATTCGTTCATTTTCTTCAAAGACACTAAAGCTGCAGAATCTAACCCTCAAATGCCCACCTGACTCAGCTTCCACACCTGTGCTTCCCCACAGACATGAGTTCTTGTCTCTGCAGGCTTGGCTCACACTGGGCCCCCCGAGCCCTGGAGGTTGCTCGGGGCAGTGAAGTCCCAAGCAGAGTGCACGTTGGCTTGTAGGTGACTGCCTGCTATCAGTCCCCTATTTTTGGTAATTTTGAAACTGCAGGGAAACTAATTTTACAAAAACCTTCTTTGCTCAGTACTCACCTTTCAGAATACCTATAACTGCTTTATTGTGACTTTGTGATGTTAAAAAAAAGGAATCACAGCTGAATAACTGATGCTTTTATCTTTGACTCACTTTTTCTTGGTGAGGCGGAGGGGCTTGATGTCTGGACTCCCTCCCTGTGGTGCTCCCAGGGAGATGGAACCTGGGCCTCGTGTAAACAAAGCATTGTGCACTGGCCCTGAGAGTCTCCCCATTTTAAACGAAGTTTGGCCCACTATTAAAAGACATTTCAGAACTGTGTGAAAATTTGTCTTGGGTGAGTTCAACTTAAAGGCCCCCCACGTGCATGAAAAGGTTTTGATCAGGTGCCAGAATGACAGTATAGCCCGATTTGGGTTCCAGCACAATATATGGTCCCCCAAGACTCGCCAGGACTGATTGCTAAGTGCAGAGCCCAAAGTAAGCCCTGAGCACTGCCAAATGAGACCCCCAAACAAGAAACAAAAAGCTTTTATTATAACAAAGTACGAAAATCGAGCAAGTTCATTTTCACACCTACATGTTTCCCTTTCTCCCTCCTTACCCCGCCCTCGACCTCTCCCTCTCTCTTTCACCCCCATGTTTGTCAAAATAGACTCTGGCAAATGGAACGGAATTGAAAGTTCTTGGAATCACTCCCTGTGTAACTGGGTAGAGCTACCTGAGGGAATCTGGGAATTCCTGAGTGGTGTGAGCCCTTTTGCCCTGCCCAGCAGTGAGAGTCATAAGCTTCCATCTCTTCACTCATGGGACCTTTTTACAGATGTCAGCCCATAATCTTTGGTGGCTTTTCACTGTAATGGTGGACTATGGTTTTCTGCTTAAATAAGAAAAGCAAGTACCAGTTCAGCCTCATCTGCTGCTCCTTGCAGTTCTTTTTTTTTCTTTTTTCACTTCACCCATGTTTCCAATAGCAAGGATCGAATCTTTGGGAACCCCCTGAAGATGTTCCAGAAACCACCATGAAAGGGCCGGGGGTGTGGTCAGAAGCCTGAAATGTCACTCCAGCGTCCTACACACCTCTCCCTGCACTGCACACACTCCTGACCCAGGCCTCAACTCCCTGGCTAAGCTTGGGTCCTTCTGCGGTGCTGTCAGCAACACGCCAGGGAGGGTCGGCCTTGCCTGTCGCTGCTGAGTCTTGCCTGTCACTATTTGTCCACATAATCTCCTCCAGCGCCTTCTGTTCTTGTCTGCTTTGTGCCACGAGCTGTGCAGAGCATCTAGGCAGAGGAAGCCCAGAGAGCAAAGGAGACCAAATGGGGTGACAAGAGAGGAGAAGGGGCAAAAGTCTGAAAGGACACTCGTGATTGGGGTGGGAGGCACCCAGCAAGATGTGAAGAGGCCAAGAGTGTGACCAGGGAGAGCGACCAGGTCACTGAGAGTCCTCCTCGGCTACAAAGGACAGTGCTGAGATGAGCAAACATGCAGTCCAACTCCCCCCGCAGGGCCAGCCTTATTCCTGGGCTGCACATTCTGTCCCTGGGACCTCACCGGAAGGAGCAACACAGAGGGTTTCTTCGGGGCGCTCCTGGCAGCTATGAGATTTTTGGGCTCTCCAATTGGAAGCGTGTGTTTATTTATAGAGTTCAGGGTGGTATCATGGGGAGGTTGGAAGAGGTGTTTAATAAGGAGCATGCCAGAGGAAATTCTAGTTTGGAGATTTAGGCAATTAACTTATTTGTCTAAATAATCCAGCCTCCCAAAGCCAGGGATCAGGAGGCCCAGGGACCACCCAGCTCACTGGGCCCCAGCTCAACCCAGATGAAGAGATAGTTCAGGGGTAAGGGGCCTGCCAACCCCACTTCAACCCCCCAACACACAAGTAGTCTTTTGAGCACTGTCATGAGTGACCCCTGAGCAGAGAGCCAGGAGTAAATCCAAGAAACTATCAATGACGTTAAGGACTATGTCTGAATCTACTCTGACACTTTGGTCCATTTATCTAATTTCTTAGACTTTAGTTTTCTCATTTGTAAGATGGAGTAAAAATAAACCCTGCCTTTTAGAATGGTTTTGAGGAAGTATGGATCTCTATGGTGACGATCCTTCCAGAGTTTTGAATACAGGTAGAAATCATGAGGAACTTAAAGTTCTGTACTTAAAGAGTCCAACCAATAGCAACTTATTTTTTCCTCCCCTGTCACATAAATCTCCTCTGACTTCAAAGACACATGGGGAAAAAGCTAAGGAATTTTCTCAAAGTCATAGTTCATCTGGGGGGAGAAAAGGAATTAGCTTGACGGGGGAAAAAAAGACAAGTTTAAATGGTCAAACCCTGTCTCAAGTTAAAATGCAACATTTTCCCCACTTTCCTACTGTGTATCAGGGTAAATAGCATTCTGAGCTGTACATGGCTCCAATCTGAGATCCTTCCCGGGAAAGAGAAGGATAAAGACACACCTTCAGATGGGATTCAAAATTTCATTTCTCCAAATTCATATGCTGAGAGTCGAAGAATGTCGAGGACTAAGGACCCAGCGCTGGTACTCACTGATGTCTCTGCCCAGGGATAAGCCCCACGCTTCTTTTTCCTATCACAAAACAGGGAGACCTTTGGGGAGCAGGACTTTGTTCCAGACAACAGAGCAATTCAAATGAGGAGAAATTAGATAAGAGAATCTATATAAAGTTTAACATTCTATGCACCTTCTTGGGGAGGCTGAATTTTTTTCAGGGAATCTTCTATTCTTATTCAGATGGTATTTTCCCCTCCCTTCTCCCACTTATGAAAATAGGTCTTTAAAAATAACTTTTAGTGGGGCTGGAGTGATAGCACAGTGGGTAGGGCGTTTGCCTTGCACGCAGCCGACCCAGGTTCGAATCCCAGCATCCCATATGGTCTCCTGAGCACCGCCAGGGGTGATTCCTGAGTGCATGAGCCAGGAGTGAGCCCTGTGCATCGCCGGGTGTGACCCCCCAAAAAAAAAAAAATAATAACTTTTAGTGACTTTCAGAACAGGTAGATTTACTATGAAATCAATGATATTTAAACTTGGATAAATGTCTGCTGAGTGAATATTAAGTGTCCATGACAAATTTTGTAAGTTTTTTCTTTAAAAAAGTAAATACAGGGGCTGGAGCAATAGCACAGCAGGTAGGGCGTTTGCCTTGCACGCAGTCGACCCGGGTTCGATTCCCAGCATCCCATATGGTCCCCCAAGCACTGCCAGGAGTGATTTCTGAGTGCAGAGCCAGGAGTAACCCCTGTGCATTGCCAGGTGTGACCCAAAAAGCAAAAAATAAAAATAAATAAAGTAAATACATACTTCAAACCTTATAAATGTGAATTTGTCATTTTGCATGTCCCTTTGTAAGTTAAAGGATATGTTGCACAACCTAGATAGTTTTTAAATATTATTATTGTTATTTATTTCACTGTTTTTTAGTATAGTATAAAACATATATACTATACATTTAGTATAGTATATACACATACTATATATATATTATATGGGCTGGAGTGATAGCACAGCGGTAGGGCATTCGCCTTTCACACAGCCAACGTGTTCGATTCCTCCGCCCTTCTCGGAGAGCCTGGCAAGCTACCGAGAGTTATCACGCCTGCCCAGCAGAGCCTGGCAAGCTACCCATGGCATATTGGATATGCCAAAAACAGTAATAAGTCTCACAATGAGAGATGTTACTGGTGCCCGCTCGAACAAATCGATGAACAACGGAATGACAGTGACAGTGATTTATTTCATACCAGTAAATGGGAGATTATCTACTAATAATTATAACACAAAAGGGATTTTCAAAATGATTGTTTCGTGGAAAATATGGAAATAAAATATATTTCTACACGGGTTTTTTTGAGCATTCAGATTGTATCAAACTGATCACATATTTAACCTAACACATGTTTGTAACTCACAAATAACATTCACTAAAGTAAAACAGAATTTTATTTTAGAGTAAAATATAGATAGAAGTGGTAGCAGCTTTATTACCCTTCTTCAAAGTGAAAAAATATCATTGAATCTTCTGTTTGTCTGTATCACTGATTGTCACATTGTAGGGGTTGTAAAGAAATAAGAGTCCAGAAATCCAAAACCTACTCTACTGCCACTAATTTGTATTTGTACTGAGAACTAACATAGCATCCAGGTGTTGCAAACTCCCAGCTCATCTGGGGGGGAGTCTGCCCCTGTTGGGTGCTTCCTCGTCAGCTAAAGTGGTTGTGTAGCTTCTGCTGGTGCTTCCCGTACTCATAAAGTGCTGAGAAGAAACCCAGCCTGTATAATAAGCACAACAGTATAACTTCAAACAGCTTTAGCTGATTTTTGTTTGTTTGTTTGTTTTGCTTTTTGGGTCACACCCGGCGATGCACAGGGGTTAACTCCTGGCTTTGCACTCAGGAATAATTCTTGCCGGTGCTCGGGGGACCGTGTGGGATGCTAGGAATCGAACCCGGGTCAGCCGCATGCAAGGCAAAAGCTCTACTCGCTGTGCTATCGCTCCAGCCCCCAGCTTTAGCTGATTTCTATCTCAAACTGACATCTCACAACCTAGTCACAATGGATATTTTTATTGATTGATTGATTGATTGATTGATTCTTGGGTCATACCTGGCGATGTACAGGTACAGATGTTACTCCTGGATCATGCACTCAGGAATTACTCCTAGCAGTGCTGGGGGACCATATGGGATTCTGGGAATTGAACCCGAGTTGGCCACGTGCAAGACAAACGTCCTACCTGCTGGGCTATCACTCCAGCCCCACAATGGACATTTTTATCTTTGTCATTCTCCCTCAAGTGACCACATCTTGCTTCCGGCCTGTAATTTTCAGCGAAAGATGCTGTCACTTGCTTATTACCCTAAGGTCATTTTGCGTCTTCTGTCCTTTGTAAGGCTCTTGAAGATATGGGGGGTGGGAGGGTAGAGGGAGAGGCGGACGGTGGCTTCCGGGGTTTACAAGCTAAGATTCAACTGAACAAAATCAAAAATGCTGTATTATTGGGGCTTTTTTTCCAAAAGCTGTTTTGATATTTGCTAAGTTCTACACAATAGGAAATATAAATCCAGAATTTAAATGTTAATGGTGATTATAGTGGCAGTTTTTTACTCTGAGCTGGTTAAAAAAATGTAGAAAGGGTTCTTTCTATTAAGTATTATTAATAAGCTATTAATCTCTGTTAAACAATGCCTCCTTATATATTAGTTCACCTGTCACTCAGGATCAGACTAAATGAAGATTATTTGACTTTGAACTTTATCCAGTATCCACGCTTATAATAATAAAACAGTTGTTTCATTATGGCCTCAAACCACTCTATACCTGTGAACACCAAATGATTGAGTCATTAATACGAAAGTTCTGAGGCAATGCTATAAAGCAAAGTAAATATTTAATAGAAATATCAAGTGACCTTTCTTAAAGTCTTATATCTAAGTGATAGGTAAGGAGCTTTGCTTTTTCCCATCAGTGGAGTTATGTGACATTGTCCCTTCATCAACGGGAAATAAGAAGTGGCTTACACAGTGATGAGCTACCTCCTTCCACCCACCCACAGTCTTTCAACCGAGGGCTTTTTTTCAGAATACTGAGCAGCCATGGCACTGTTAGTCCCTGACGTCAGAAGGAATACCGTTTGCTGCTGTGTATCTCAGGTTTTCTTTCTCTAATACTCAGAGTCTAACCATAAGCAGAGCTATAGTTCTTTGTAATTTGACAGTCTCTTTCTTGGAAATGAAAGGTTGGAGCCAAATGAGAACTACAGTTTTCTTCTACAGTTTTCAGAGGCAATTCTTAATTAATTTCAGCCTTGCTTCCATAATCACTTTTTTTTTTTTATAAATTTTGTTTAATTTTGTTTGAGGGTCACACATGGTGGTGCTCAGGGTTTACTCCTGTCTCAGTACTCAGGGATCACTCTTGGCAGGGTTTGGAGGATCATAGGCAGTGTTGGGAATCAAACTGTGGTGTGCCAATGCATGTAAAGCAAACTATATTATTTCTCCTGCCCAGTAATTTTTTTTAATTGCAGCAACCTAATGATTATTGGATGTCTCCTATGTTGCAGCCAGGCATGGAACAGAGCTCTTTCAGCCTTAACTTTAAAAAAAAGTTAGGTAGGAATTATCAGTAGCCCATTATCCTGGTAGAAAACTGAGTCTTCAGGAGGTGCTCTCTTTTTGTATATTTGTTTCTGTTTGAGGTAGTGCTGGGGACAGATTGAGGGGTGGGGGGAAGATGGTGGGGTCCCTCTATATGATACTCGGGAGAACATGTATGCTGGGAATTGAACCAGGACCTCTTCATGCAGAGAATACATTCCAGCCAAGAAGAGGTTGCAGTAAAAAAGGTAGTAAAAATGACAGTAGAACTTTGGTGGTGATGTAGGGAACTTTAAATCTTTTTTTTTTGCAAGACAGTAATAACGCAGTACATTTTTATTCTAAATAAATAAATAAGTAAATAGTTGTTGGAGTGATAGTACAGTGGATAGGGCACTCGCCTTGTATGTGGCTGACCCAGATGCAATCCCTAGTACTACATATAGTCCTTGAGAACCACTGTGAGTGATCCCTGAACCACGAGTAAGCCCTGCGCACCACCAGGTATGACCCCCAAACCAAAAAAAAAAAAAAAAAAGTGGGGGGAGGGGTGGGAATTTGAATAGCTTTTACTCCAAAGAAGATATGGTCATTAAGATGCAAAATGTTTCTCAATGTGATTAGTCATTCAGAAGATGTTAATTAAAACAATGATGAGAAGGGCCAGAGAGAGAGTACAATGGGTAGGGCATTTGCCTTGCACACAACCAAGCTGACATCCCATATGGTCCCCTGAGCACTGCCAGGAGTAATTCCTTAATGCAGAGTCAGTAGTAACCCCTAAGCACTACTGGGTGTGGCCCAAAAACCATATAATAATAATAGTAACAAGATAGCACAGCAGGTAGCGTATTTGCCTTGCATGCAGCTGACCCAGGTTTGATTTTTCTGTCCTTCTCGGAGAGCCCAGCAAGGTACAGAGAGTATCCCACCCTCACGGCAGAGCCTGGCAAGCTACCCATGGCATACGTATTTGATATGCCAAAAACAGTAAAACAAGTCTCACAATCAAGCAAATCGATGAACAACAGGACAACAGTACTACAGTGCAATAATAAATAAACCATGATTAGATACCACTGTAGATCTACTAGAATGACTAGGAAAGATGGAAAATAACAAAAAGTGCTAGGAGTATAAGAATTGGAACCCTCATACATTATCAGTAGGAATATAAAATGATTCAACCACTTTTAAAAATAGTTTGGCAGATCTTCAAAGAGTTAAACAATGTTAAAAGGACCTAGCAATTCCATTTGTGTATATAAATGTATATATATATATATGCGTATATACAAATGCTTGTACCTGGATGTTCATAGTCACATTATTCATAGCAGCTAAGCAATGGTAATAATCCATAAGTCCATCTACTGATTAATGGATAAATAAAATATGGTACAGTCATAGATTGGAATGTTCAACTAATTAAAAGGATGAGATACTGTTATATGCTGAAGCATGGGTGATAGATGTCAGAGACCAAAGGCCCCACAAATCTATTTCTATGAAATGTTCAGAAAAGGCAAGTCCATACTGATTGAAATATTAGTCATGGTTCCCAGGGGCTGTAGGAAGGGATGATGGGAATAACTACTTATGAGTACAGAGTTTCTTCTTGTGGTGATGAAAATAACCACAATTGCCCGGAATTAGACATTGGTGTTCATTGCACACCTCTGTTGAGTGATACTAAAACCATGAATTGAACACACAAAAAAGTGAATTCAGGGGTGAGATTGACAATATCAATGGTAAGGTGCTTGCCTTGCATGTGACTGACCCTGGTTCAATCCCTGGCACCACATATGGTCTTCTACCATGCCAGGAGTGACCCCAGAGGATTGAGCCAAGAATAAGCTCTGAGCACTGCAAAGGGCTTTATGGGCCCCAAACCAATAAAATAAAATATTCTATTACTTTCAAAAAGTGAATTCAATATTATATGAATTCTTTTTTTTTTTGGCATCTTTATTTTTTATTTATTTATTTATTTATTTAAATTTTTTAATTTTTTTTTATTTAAATTTTTTAATTGAGTTACCGAGAGAACAGTTACAGGGCTCTTAGGATTGAGTCTCAGTCATACTATGCTCAAACACCCATCCCTTCACCAGTGCACATGTTCCACCACCAATAACCCCAGCATACCCCCCTCCCACTCCCCCTCTGCCTGTGTGGCAGATGATTTTCACTTTACTCTTTCCTTACTTTGATTACATTCAATTTTTGACAGGAAACTCACTATCTTATTTGGAGTTTTTCCCCCAACAGTCAGACCTGTTGGAATGGCATCATTAGATTGTATGTTTTCTATTGTTGGTAACAAAGAGCATATGATGTTGCATGGTCTCGAAAGCAGCCGTCCAGATTTGGAATTCTGGTTTTAAGTCAAGAGGTATTTCTGCGAGCAGCCGCTGCATTCCAAGATTGGTTTCTGTGGCACTGGGATCATGGCTGTTCAGGAGCAGAGGATCTGTCCATGGGCGACCGCTCAGGTCTCATTTGGGCAGGAGGCAGGGCCGGTTCTGCCTCCCCCATCACAGGATTCCCCATGCATCCCGTCCCAACACTGCAAACTCCTACCTCTCTGTCCAATTGGTTCTGAACGGTGGCAGTCGCCATGCTGTCACAGGAGGGAAAAGGCTGAGGGACAGAAACCCTTCCCCTCCCGGGGCTGCACGGGGCTGTAACTTAGTTCAGAGTCCAGGAGTATATCTGCCAGCAGCTGCTGCGTTTCTGAGATTGCTTTCTGTGCCTCTGGGAACAGCATAGGAATTCTATCTCAACAAAACTGTTAATTTTTTAAAAGCTACCGACAGATTTTCCAAAATTTTCTTTGTTCAAAGCTCATATTCTTTAAGTGCAAAGTCTGTAAATAATTGTTCATGGCTGATACATTGATTTCCTGATTTTCAACAGGACGGAGGCATTGTTCATTGAAGTAAGTCTTCTGAGGTGAATATCCTCCTTGCCCTTGAACTTTTCTAAAGCTCTGCTCATTCATCCTTTCACTGAAAGTGTGTGGGAATAGGAAAAGGAGGTGAGAGGGTCAGTAGTGTATGAAGGGATTTATGTTGGGGTTCCCAAGACCACCCTGTTTTAGGAGGGTCATTGGAAGGGCTCCAAGAATTAAGCCCACAATGGTGGATGTGGCTGCAGCTGGTTCCAGGGGTATCATAGCTGGGCCAGTGGGGCAGAGGATGCAGGTGGCTCTGGCAAGCCTCATCGGCAGGCTTCTGTAGGCTCTCTCCTGCCCATGTGGGATCGTGGGGTGGAAGTGCTTCCCCAGAATCAAGACCACAACAGCATAAGGATGATGTTTCTGCCCTGAGAAGAGCTTTGGAGGCCAGGACCTGAGGGTATTGGTAGATTGGTAGAGGCTAATCACTTAGCCTCTGTCTTGCTTATACCTCAAAATAAACTCCCAGAAGGGACAAGGGTGCTTGCCCTAAATCTCAGTCCAGGGAGCCACCTTTACCCCAACACACACACACACACACACACACACACACACACACACATCCAAGTTTTCTCTCCAAAGTCAGCTAAAGGTCAGCCTTGAAAACAGGCCTTTCTAAGTATAGCTGTGTCAGATCTCCCAAGCTGACTCTCCTGATCAGAAGTGGGAAACAAGAATCTCAAAACCCCCACCTGGTGAGAACAGATGTGGGGATAAGAGGAACAGGACTAAGAAGGTGGAAGAGACTGAGCTAGGTTTCAAGTCCAAGGAACACTAACTGGTTGGATTCCCATGTCAGAAATCCTCTGGCTGGGGCTGGAGCGATAGCACAGCAGGTAGGGCATTTGCCTTGCACGCGGCCGACCCGGGTTCGATTCCCAGCATCCCATATGGTCCCCTGAGCACTACCAGGAGTGATTCCTGAGTGCAAAGCCAGGAGTAACCACTGAGCATTGCCAGGTGTGACTCAAAAAGCAAAAAGAAAAAAAATAGAAGAGACTCAAATGTACCTCCAGATAAGAATTGTGCAGTTCTCCCTAATAGCAAAAAGCAGATTCTACGGGGCAGGTGTATGGGGGGGAGGGGATCAGGGGCTGTCCTATATTTAGAGGGCCCCAAATAAGTATTTCCTTAGCAAGAATGAGCAAGCCATATTAATAACTTTTAATAAAGCAACGTAAGACTGGCTTAAAGAAAATGTTGGATCAAGGTTAAAGTTCCACAATTTTTTAAGGAAGAAGTCTGAAGCCTATCTTTCTTAGTAAGGTAGTTATAAGAATCCTTTAGCTTTGGGTTATTGTTCATATAACTTAGAATTTTATAGGTGTGTGTTTGAAGATACTTTCCCTTTAAGAATATAAAATAGTAGTGCTTTGCATTTAGGAAACACAAAGCTGGCACATGGTGTAGAAACATGATTTTTAAAAAAAAGGATGCTTTAAAATGGTTAATATTTAGTCTCAGAATTAAGTTCCTTGATGCACTACACTAAGCTTGTTAAGAATAATCTATTCTGGGGCTGGAGCAATCACACAGTGGGTAGGGCATTTGCCTTGCATGCGGCTGACCCGGGTTCGATTCCCGGCATCCCTTATGGTCCCCTGAGCATCGCCAGGAGTAATTCCTGAGTGCAAAGCCAGGAGGTAACCCCTGTGCATTGCCAGTGTGACCCAAAAAGCAAATAATAATAATAATAATAATAATAATAATAATAATAATAATCTATTCTTGGAGGCCGGAGCAATAGCACAGCGGGTAGGGCATTTGCCTTGCACGTGGCCGGCCTGGGTTCGATTCCCAGCATCCCTTATGGTCCCCGAGCATCGCCAGGAGTAATTCCTGAGTGCAGAGCCAGGAGTAACCCCTGTGCATGGCCAGGTGTGACCCAAAAAGCAAAAATAATAATAATAATAATAATAATAATAATCTATTCTTTTTGGCTTGTTGTTGTATTTAGATAACATTCATTATTAGCTCACATGACTACAATTGCTTTAGGGGTATTTCTTACCTCTACAGGTTATATGTCATCATACCCAACCACCACCCAACACTAATATCCTCCCATCACAGTCCTGGGAGCCCCCTTCCCTCCCCATTTGCCAACCACTCATTCTGTCACCTGAGTTCATTGTTTTGTTTTTAATAGACTTTTTAAAATTGAATTACTGTGAGATAGACCTTTACAAAGCTGTTCATGATTAGGTTTCAGTCATGCAGTGTTCCAACACCCATCCCTCCACCAGTGTACATTTCCCAGCAGCACCTGAGTCCCCATCTTTCCTTCCATCACCCTCCCTGCTCCGTGGCTGCCTCTGTGGCAGTCACTTCTCTCTCTCTCTCTCTCTCTCTCTCTCTCTCTCTCTCTCTCTCTCTCTCTCTCTCCCCACTTTCCCTCCCCTCTCTCTCTGTCTCTCTCTGTCTCTGTCTCTCTGTTTCTGTCTCTGTCTCTCTCTCTCTTCTGTCCTTTTGGGCATTGTGGTATGCATTACAGATACTGAAAGGTTACCATGTATATCCCTTTGGAAATATCACCCTGGACAAGAGCTGAGTGTTAAAAGTCCATTGTTTTTTGTTTGCCCCCATCCACTCCCTGCTTTGGGTCTTTGTAGCCCACAGAGATCAAAGGACTTTCCTCTTTCTTCAGACTCTTTTCATTTGATATGACCCTCTCCATTTCCATTCGTGTTGTAAAAAGCAACATGTCAACATTTTCTTCTTGAATCCACGTTTTCTTCTTGAATTCGAGATTTCCCATACCTTGGAGTAGAGTAGAAATACTTTTAATACAACAAGGAATCTCCATGCTGTTTTCTCTAAAAGCTGAACCAATTTACATTATAGCAACAGTGTATGAAGATTCCTCTTTCTCCACACCCACCAACATTTATTGTTCCAGGCCTTTTTGATATATGTCACTCTGGAGAGGGGTGGGGGAATGAGGTCATTGTTGTTTTGATTTATATTCCCCAGACCATAAGTGATAATTAGCATTTCCCTCCCATGTCCCATTTGGCCAAATATACATCTTCTTTAGTGAAGTGTCCATTCAGCTAGTTCCCCCAGCCCCTTTTTTGGATGGGGTTGTTGTTTCCATGTGGCTAAGTACAATCTATTTTTGTCTGTTTGATTCATTAAGTTTGTTTTCTAATCCCTTTCCTAATCTAGACACCTCATGATAGGCTCATTTTGCCTTAATCTGAATTTAACAACTGTGCTCTTGGATCATGGTGTTGATTTGGAAACTGATCTATTTTGGGGGAAAAAAATGACCTGCTGTAACCAAAAAGACCCCTGGAGCTTGACAGGAGGCAGAGGGAATAGCTCTGGGGGAATTCCAGGAGATTGGCCTCACTCGGCTGCCCAGCCTGGCTCCAGGCAACACAGAACTCACAAACATGTGTGGATGGAAAATAAACTGACATTAACAAAAGCTCGTTTCTTTCTGGGATTTTTTCTAAAGGTTTTCTTGATTGCTAAAATTAATCCCCCCAAATCTATTATTCAAGCACGCATTAGCCAATGCTAGGAGATTTTTTAAAAGAAAAAGAGAAAAAGACCAGTGTCAGGGGCTAGAAATCCAAAAGCAGCAGGACCGAACCTGTAACTCGGTTTCCAGAGCAAGAGTAGGAGTCGCGTGGAAACTTCCACATACACATCTGCTGTACTCAGTATTTAAACATTGACATTGATCATCAAATAGAGCAGTTATGACTTTATTAACAACCTTTCCTTCCTTCCTTCCTTCCTTCCTTCCTTCCTTCCTTCCTTCCTTCCTTCCTTCCTTCCTCAATTTTCTCTGGTTTGGGGACACACTTGGCAGAGCTCGGGTACCACCCAGGGCCAAAGGATCGGAACTTGGGGCTGCTACATGCAAAACATGTGCCCCAGCCCTTTGAGCTCTCTCCCAGCCTAATTTTCTAACCACATGTCTTAAATTGCTAAGTATCCTCAGAATAATCAAGGTATCACTGCAGCGGGTTAGACTCAGACAATGAAATACTGAGGTAACCTTTATTATAACTTCAGGTCACGTGGGGGTCCTCAGATTCTAATCTCAGCAGAGGATACAAATGGATGTCACAGACATAAGATAATAAAAGCCATGGGGCCATGAGCCCATTCAAAAGGCTCCTGCTTGTTACAAGGTGCGCATAGGCTAAGGAAACATACCAGCTGTCACATTCTGCCAAAAGCCATTCTTTGACTATGGCTGAACGAGTCCATGGGAGAGCAGAGCCTGGGACTGTACACGCCATATCAGGGGTCAGCCCCCTCATGGTTCCAGAGCATCCCCCACCCCAGTGGCCTCTGTAGCATCGCCTCCTCTTTGTGGGGGCTTCTGTGGTCTGGGGCTTCCTGTTGCCCCAGCTCCTGTGAAAAGATGTTTATTCTCTGATGTGAGACTTCTTTCAGCCAGCTCAGAAGGCGGCTGTGGGCTGAGTGAATAGGCGATGGAAAATTTCTGAACCTGGTTCTCAACCGTTGGCCCTAAAGACTCACACCAAAGGGGTGTGTGTGTGTGTGTGTGTGTGTGTGTGTGTGTGTGTGTGTGTGTGTGTGTGTGTGTGTGTGTGTGTGTTTCGGAAGAGAAGAGGGTCACTTCTGTCTCTGGGAGGGTCATGTTACTCTGAAGCTTTGTCTAAGCCTCAAAACTGAGACAACCTGCATTTTCTTCTTGAGACAAAAATCTCCTTGGTTACTTGCAAGTCCACAGTCTCCTCTCAGCAGTTTGGAGAGAGAAAGCTTGGGAAACCAGCCTGCTTGGCTAATTTTGCTGTCAGGACATGAATGGTAGTGGTATGAGACTCTCAGCACTGTCATTTTTATCACCGCAGAAATAATCATGAAGTTAGCAGAAGAAACAAGAACGTTGGATCACGAACCCTGAGATTCTGTGTCCTCTTGCAGCAAATATGCCCTATTACCTCTTGAAAAATCCAAAAATATCTCTGGGTTTCAAATCACATCTGGCCCCATGGGTTTGGGATAAAGACATGTGGATCTGTAGTCGCTTCTAAATCAGTTCCAGAGTTTTCCTTCGCTATTTTCCATACAGGATGTGTGGCTAAAAGGAGAAGGTCACATTATGGAAATTGGAAGTGCTCATAATTTAGCGGGGAATTTCATGGGAGGAATGTGCTTTTATATAGCCAGGAGAGATTAAAAGCTCTTCCCCCAACCTTGGGAGAAGACAGTAGTTACCACTTTATGTCTGATTTGGTTCCTCGTCTTTTTATGTCTTTATTAACCCAGAAAGAGTCAGAGAAAAAAATCTAATCTTGAATTGTGTGGGTTTTCAGTAATGATTTGATTCCCAATATAACCCAGGAAAGTTTGATTCTGGATTTGAGCCGAGCTTTTTATGTTGCTAGTTTTTGGGGAGTGGGGGGGCACTAGGAAGGGAGTTTTTAAAGTGGTGCTGAGGAGGTCCAGGGGCCACACTGGCAATTTTCAGCCAACTGTGCCACTGGTTCAGAGCAAGGCCCAGGATACAAGGCCGCTCAGATCCCGCAGTGCCATGGATATCCAGGCCACTCAGAGGTGCTGGAGGTCTCCAACACTGCACCCAGTGATGCTCAGGGGACCATGTTGTGCTGGGACTCAAACACGGGTCATATGCAGTGTAGACATAAACCCTAACCACTTACTATCTCCCAGCCCCCAAGTTGCCTTTCTTCTGTTTGTTTTGCTTGAGGGTCACACCCAGCAGTGCACAGGGATTACTTCTGGCACTTTGCCCAGGCATCACTCCAGACAGTGCTTGGAGAACCATATTAGGGTGCCAGGGCTCAAACCTAGACTGGCTGCATGTAAGGCAAATGCCCTACCTGCTGTACTATCTCTCCAGTCTTTCCCATGCTGCCTTGCATATGAGAAAATGCATCCTGTATGGCAAATAATGAAATACAGTCTAAGGTTGGATGCAATGTCTAAATGACTTATACATCATAGTGTCTTTCTAATTATTATTTCTTGATCAAGAAGGAATAGAACAAGAGATGTAGGGCAAGATGAGTAACATTGTTAAATACAGTAAAATCATCCAGAAGTAGCATAGATGGACAGGCGAGGCACATGGATGGAAGTAGAGTGCCAGGGTAGTGTGCACCATAACCTTAATTGCTGATCACAAATAGTGGAATGACATATGATGGGACAGAAATCAAACTTGAGGTGGTATAGCGACGGAAGTGAGGGCCAAGAGTACTTTGGTGGTGGGACTAGAGCAATAGCGCAGCGGGTACAGCGGGTAGGGCATTTGCCTTGTACATAGCTGACCTAGGTTCGATTCCCAGCACCCCGAGCACCACCAGGAGTAATTCCTGAGTGCAGAGTCAGGAGTAACCCCTGTGCATCACCGGGTGTGACCCAAAAAGCAAAAAAAAAAAAAAAAGTACTTGGGAGCTGCTGTCATGCAGTAACTTCATACCTCAATACTATGAACTAAAACACTGTTATAGCCATATTATTTAAGCTACAATTAAAAATAAATAATACATTAAAACAACAAAACTAGCTCCTTATAACATCACATTAAGTATTCAGGAAAAATTGGGACACTGGTGGTGGGAAATGTGCACTGGTGAAAGGACAGGTGTTGGAACATTATATGACTGAAACAATTTTGTAACTGGGTATCTCACTGTGTTTCAATAAAAATAAAATAAAAGTTAGAAAAACAGGTATTCAGGAAAGTCACACCTTTTTTGTAATTTCATACACCCAAACTTCCTTATGGTGAGTTTCCTCTTCTTTCAAGGCAACTTTACAGTTCCTGAAATAAAAAGTTGTCACACTCTTAAGTTTTATATTTAGTAACGTAAAAGTCTCCCAGCCTTCAACATGGCTAGAGAGGTTTTTTAAATGGTTTAAAAAAAAAAATGGTTTTATGTTTACCCTCAAGTTCTGCTAATAAGGAAGCAACTGTCTGAAAGAGAACAATTTGTGAAAGTTCACGATAAAATAACAACATCATTTTTAAAAATTTAAAAAGTAGGCACTTAACAGCATTTGAATTTTAAAACAATGGAGCTAAAATCTGTTACTTAAAAATAAAAATCCACAGCTTGGCCAAAGCAGGATGGACCACTCATATCTGAATATTTAGAAGGCTTGTCTCAAAGGTCTACATGCTATAAACAATATTCTACTGCTATTGAAGTTCCAAGGTTAACTTTTCTGAGTTCTGAGATTTATCTCAGAAATTAAACAATAGCTCGCTTCTCTGAAACCAGCAAATCCCAGAGTTTCACAGCCTGCAGCAAAGCCTTGGATTCATACTGGTCCTCGGTGAGGCTCTGATCTGTAGATGGAAGGGCAGGGGAGTGTGAAGCATTAAAGCCCCTATTTCCCCAAAACTCTTCACTGTGTCATGGAACCATCAACTCCATGCACAGAGCGGCTTCTCGTTTGACATCAACTAAGCATAAGCTTTGAGCTGTTTTTCAGTTTGTTGCAAAAGCTAACATTCTTGCATTCTTTTGTTTTCCCCCCACACTGAGAGCCCCCACATGCTGCCAGGAGGAGGGAAGCCTGGGCGTGGGGGTGCCTGCTGAGACAAGCCAGTCAGATCTAAGAGTTTAGTCAGTAGATATCTCATCTAAGCCTAGGATGAGCTGTCTCATCTCATCATAACTAATATGTTACTTGCATTTGGCCAGCACTACATCTTTGGCTTTAAACAAATTCTCACCTTTTGACATAGAAAGGGGGACTCCTGTATTTATGTCAGACAGCACGGTCACTTCAGGACCCAAGCAAGCCAGGACATATGACCCTTCTGGTTCTCATAAGCCTTTACTCCACGAGCAGTCACGTTGATTAATTCTTTTGGGGGGGCTGAGGGGACTCTCAGAGGACACTGTGTGGTTTTGGACATTCAAACCGTGCTTGGCTACATACAAACCAAGTGTTTACCTCCTGTACTATCTCTCTAGCCCTTTGCCGAACTCTGAATTCCAATATCTCCTTTATTAGATAAGCCACAGCTTTATGCCAAAAAATAAGGTGCCAGAAGTCTGGGGGAGGGATCTAAGGAGTGATGTCTGAGCTCTAGAAAGGTAAATGTTCCAATGCCTCTAATCTAAAGATTCAGCCTGAGCTTCTGAGGTACTGAAATTAGCCTGAGAGGGCTGAGTACTCAGGGAAGGGAGGTTTTACCTTCTCTCTATATCATTCCTCCAGCATGTGTCGTAAGAGACTGTGGTTGGTCACTACAGAAAGCTGATGAACAGAAGGAGGCAAAATTTCCAATTTCTTCCAGTTCTATTCTGTGGAGGTGACTCCAAGGGCTGAGCCCCATACCTTGCATGCAGAAGGCCCAGGTTTTATATCCACCCAGCACTGAGCCTTGTAACTTGAGTACTACCCAGCATTGTCCACCCCTTTCCCCACCCTGGAAAAAAAACAAAAGAAAGAAAGAAAACTATTCTGCTTCAATGATTAAGCCATTTACAAACTGAATGCTTACTTACTGAACTTCTGTCTGCACATTAGTTCTTTAAATGCCTCCAGTGACCCTGTAAAATCAATACTGTATTATTCCCCTCTCTAAGAATTCTCCAACTAAGAACAAGTAGGCTTGGAAGAGGACGGTCATTCATCCAAGGTTGCAAGATGCTTATTAGGATTCAAACATCTTAATCATCTTCTTTCTATTTGCCTCCTACCAGCCCCTCTAGTTCAGGAGTCCTTTATTGCCAGGACCCTTCACTCCACTAGTTCAAGTAAAGGGCATTGCTTACTGTGCAGATACCACCAGCAATCTCTTGGACCCCAGGGTAGAAAATCGAAGACTGTAGAGTGCCCTAGGGATTCAATACTGAATTTCCCTCTACTGTGTGTCTTTAAAGGGAGAAAGTGTGTGCATGTGTGTGTGTCTGTCTGTCTGTATGTATGTATGTATTTATGTGTGTGTCTGTGTGTGTCTGCATGTGTCTCCCCATGTGGGATCCCAGATAGTTGTGGGGTTATGATGAACTCACCTGTAGGAAGCAGCAAATCTGGAGATTGAACTCAGGGCCTCCCGCTTACCTGGGATCTTCTTAAGTCACTGAGCCACTTTCTGATTCGAAGTCTATTTTTTCACATGGAGGAAAAAGAAACCTTTTGATCATTTTGTAATGGACTACTATCAACAATAAAAATTAAATTCTGGTTTTGACTTCTCTGTCCCAAACACTCAGGGGAACATTCTATACTCATCTGAAACAAATGCAAAGAAGCACAAAAACTCAGTAGAAAGATGCACTGAGGTTCCTGAGGAAATAAATTTCAACAATTATTCTGTCCTCATGAAAGCTACTTAAAATTCCCATCTTTTGCAAGATTTCTATGTTAAAAAAGTGCTGCGAACCTGGTTCTTAGAGTTTATATGAGGCAGAGAGTGATGTGGCTGTAGCCAGGAGGCCATGGGGCCCTGCACAGGGCCGGCATTCTCTTACTTCAAGGCTGTATTCCATTAATAGATTCACATTCCTGGACAAAGCACAGAGCTTGGACTAGCGCCCAGTTCTCCTGACTTCCAGCCGAGAGCCTTTTTGACAAGTGTACAGATGCTTCTATGCTCTTCTCTCTCTCTCTCTCTCTCTCTCTCTCTCTCTCTCTCTCTCTCTCTCTCTCTCCCTCCCTCTCTCTTACTCTCTCTTACTCTCTCTGTCTCTCTGTCTCTGTCTGTCTCTGTCTCTTTCTCTCTCTCTCTCTTTCTCTCTCTCTCTCTCTTCCTCTGTGTGTGTGCAGGAATTGGGATAGATGGGGACATGAAATGACTTTGTGTGTGACCCAGAACAGACCACACACATCCTCTCTACCCCTCCCATCCTTTGATGTCATGATGTCACTTGGTGCTACTATCTGGTCTTGATACATGAATGGGGTGAGTTGGGGTTCAGGGGTGCCCTGTGTCACACCCAGCTATGCTGGGCCCCTCAGTTGGCATGGATGGTTTGGTGGTTCCATGCTAAGGTGGCAGGGTGGGGGTCATGTGGTACCAGGGATCAAACTCAGAGCCTCCCACAATGTAAGCTTGTGTTCTTCCATTTGTGCCCTCTTCCTGGTCCCTCATGATGTTTTTTGAGTAGGGTTCTATCAACATATGGTATGTAAATATCTGGTCATTGGCCTCTCTTCCTTCAATGAGCCTGAAATCTCATCATCACTGTATCACTGTATCACTGTCATCCTGTTGATCATCAATTTGCTCGAGCGGGCCCAGTAACATCTCCATTTATCTAGCCCTGAGATTTTATCAGTCTCTCTTTACTTGTTCTTCCCAATAGTGCCGCATTAGAGGCTCTTTGGGGTCAGGGGAATGAGACCCATCATTGCTACTGTATTTGGCATATGAATACGCCACAAGGAGCTTGCCAGGCTCTCCCCCATGCAGGGAGTAAACTCTTGGTAGCTTGCCAGGTTCCCCAAGAGGGAGAACTAGGCTATCAGATGTCAGCTATCAGTTTCCTGGAGCTTGGTTATATAATCTCTGGACATTGGCCGTAGATGGAATTACATGGTGCTGGGGACAATTTCTGGTTGTGATTGCCTAGCTGCTGGAAAACAGGGAATCTGGGTGAAATAGGCTCAGTCCTGATCTGAGCAGCTTTGGAGATCTCAGCTCCAGGTCCCGCGCACTTGGGTTACTCTGCCAGTTCCTTCATGCATGAGGCTTATCTGAATGTGTGGACAGTAGCCTCGAGCATGGCTTGGCTGGGTTCTGGAGGTCTAAACAGCGGCGGCAACGAGGCTCTGGGTGCAGCCGTCTCTCCCCGGGAAGGCCCAGGCCCTTCCCGAGGAATCAGGAAACACTGCTATGTGTGTGTTGGGGGTGTGCGGTATTATGGGGATCAAATCATAACCTCTCACATGCGGTACTTCTCATTTTGAAATTTTGTTTTTGACGAACACCTGGCAGTACTCAGGGGCTACTCCTAGTCATGCTCAAGGAATAACTCAGTGCAAGGGATTGAAACTGGGCCTCTGGCATGCAAAGCATGCACTCAGCACAGCTACTTCCTTTTATATCTCCATCACCCAAAAGCCCACCTCCACATCAAAGGCATAAGCAAAATTTTGGTTGGAAGAGAGGAAAGGCTAAGCAGACTGCACAATTTGCCTCAAATGAAAGGTCTCTTTATAAGTCAATCAAAGCATAAATGTAAAGCACATTTGTAGCTCTTGGAGAGAAATAGAAAAATTTTATCTGCCTGGGGCATTGTCTGAGTTCTCCTCTTCCTTGTTCCTTCTTTTCCGGTTAATTTGCTAGATTAAAAAAATTAATTAGTCATATTAGCTAAAGAACAGATTGGAAGAAAAGATGTCAAAACACTTAAAGGAACTATCCCCTCCAGAAAGGAGAAATAAAATGAAAGTATGTGAAAGAAGAAAACAGAGCGTTTGAGGTATAGATTATGTTTTCTGAAAATGTGAGAAGCAGAAAAATGCTGCCCACAGCTTCCGAGTCACATGCAGACCAACGCCAGTGAATACTGGGTGTGAAGAAACAGCAAGGGCTGATGGCGTGAGCCTGAGTTTTCAAAACAAGGAGAGGAAGTCGCTGTATGAATGTTTCTCTAAGAAAATACGAGACATTCCATAACTCTCACTTGCTGCCTGCGGTTTATAAACAGTGCTGCTCAGACTTGCACCAGAGCTAGACCATCTGGGAGCCCGGGGACCTTGCTGACCCATTTGAAGCACTTGCCGTCCACCGGCCACTGAGCGATAAGAGCACAAACCAAAGGGTTGAATTTTAGTGGTGGGGACCGGGAGCTGAGGGAGGATTTAGGTTGTATTTTTTTTTTCTTTTTGGGTCACACCCAGCAATGCACAGGGGTTACTCCTGGATTTGCATTCAGGAATTACTCCTTGTGGTGCTGAGGAGACCAGATGGGATGCTGGGAATCTAACCTGGGTGGGTCATGTGCAAGGCAAATGCCCTGCCCGCTGTGCTATTGCTCCAGCTCCCAGTTGTATTTCTTTTTCATGGATTCTGTTACATCCCCTTGCAAGTTGAAGGGTGTAGAGGGGAGATTGATGTCATTGACCTCAGAACACTGTGGGAGGTGCAGGTACAGGGAGGGTGGTGAGGGTCAGCCGCCTATGGGTGGGTCGTTTGGACACATACCTCTTGAGTGTCAATCATGAATCATGCGGACACTGTGGATACAGCAGCTAAGCACCTTGGTTTTGAGAAGATTCCGCTCTTGTTTGAAAAGACAGATAAACAGGTGGACAAAGAATATGTCTCTCTGAGGTCAGGTCCCAGCTCCTTTCCTCTCTTCGCGCCCTATACTCCAGGCTCAGTGGAGAGCTGAAGCGTCTTCCTGTCCCTAGAATAAGCCTAGAATAAGCCCAGCTCAGCCCTGCCTTCAGCCTCTACCCACATTTGTTCCTCTGGCTGACAAACTCCACCTAGACTTCCTTCTCCCTCTGTTCAACTGTCCTCTGACATGTGATCTCTCAAAGAGCTTTTCTGGGGGCCAGAGCAATAGCACAATGGGGAGGGTGCTGGCCTTGCAAGCAGTCAACCCAGGTTTGATCCCCAACATATCATAGGGTCTCCCAAGGAACCAGACGTGATTCCTGAATATAGAGCTGGGAGTAACCCTGGTTCAATTCCCAGCATCTCATAGGGTCCCCCAAGAGACCAGGAGTGATCTCGGAGTGTAGAGAGTAAACCGCCAGGAATGATCTCTGAGTGTAAAGCCAGGACTGAGCACTGAGCACCCCGGGGTGTGTCCCCCTAAACAAACAAACACACACCAAAAAAGAGTTTCTCTGATCTTTGTAACACAGGTCCCCTTAGTCTCTTTTATTTTTATCTCTTCTCCGTCAATTCTACATCTTTTACGTGCTTGATTTTGCTGTTGTTACTATTGTGATTCTTGTTGTTTGGGGCCACATTAGGCTGTGCTGAGGGTTTACTCCTGACACTCTGTGCTCAGGGACTACTCCTGGAAAGCTTCAGAAGATCCTATGTGGTGCCAGGGATCGAACCCAGGTCATCTGTGTGCCACATGCAAGGCAGTACCACCTTCCCCCGTGGTACTATCTCTCCTGCGCCTACTTACCCACCTTCAGTTTTTCCTATTAGGATATGTGTCCCAAGAACATTCTTTTGTCCATTTTGCTCACTTCTCTATCTCATGCATTAAGGAACTGCTGTTAGAAATGCCTATTTGTGGGCTGGAGCAATAGTACAGTGGGTAGGGCATTTGCCTTGCACGTGGCCGACCCAGGTTCAATTCCCAGCATCCCATATGGTCCCCTGAGCACTGCCAGGAGTAATTGCTGAGTGCAGAGCCATAAGTAACTCCTGTGTGTTGCCAGATGTAACCCAAAAAGCCAAACAAAACATTAAAAAAATAAATGCCTATTTTTTTCACATGCCTGATGAACATGGCCTGTCACTTCTACTCAGGCAGTAGGTGAGAGATAAAACTACAGTATTTCAAATTTTCTGCATCGGGGATAAGTTGGCTTGGAAATACTAATTTTAAAACATTTTGTTTAAATATATTTCTGGGCTGGAGCGATAGCACAGCGGGTAGGATGTTTGCCTTGCATGAAGCTGACCCAGGTTGATTCCTCCGTCCCTCTCAGAGAGTCTGGCAAGCTATCAAGAGTATCCCGCCCACACGGCAAGGCCTGGCAAGCTACCCATGGCGTATTCGATATGCCAAAAATAGTAAAAACAGGTCTCAAATGGAAATGTTACTGGTGCCCGCTCGAACAAATTGATGAGCAGTGGGATGACAGTGATACAGTGATACAGCTGTATGTGTGTGCATTTATATATATATTAGCATATATATGTATATATGTATATATATATATAAACCTTCCAAAAGGGAAGGTTCTTATATATGTACTATATTCATCAAGAACCTTCCCTTTTTGGAGGTACAGGAGGTAAAGCATATGCATTTCATGTAGCTGATATCTGGCCCTGCTTATGGACCCCCAAGCACTGCCAGGTATAACAGGTATGAGCCAGGAGTAAGCCCTGAGCACTGCTGGGGTGGTCTTGCTCTCTCTCCCCACCCGCAAAGAAATTTTCCTTTCTAGTTGAGAGTTTTTCAGTAAAGTTTCCCGTATATGATACTTCTCCACATCCATTCTTAAACTTGGTTTTCAGATTTATAATTGATTCTTCAGTGTTACCATATTGTTCTCCTTTCCCTCCTTTGGAATATTGACCGTAAATTGAAAACAGGAGTGGCCAGATGGGCAATCATTGAAATCTTAGACTTATGACAATATGTGTTAAATACCATATAGTTAAATTGTTATAGAGCTTCCAAGTTAATCTTGATCAACATATTCTAAAATATATGTCATCAGACAATATACATAAAATGACAAGCATTTGATGACCTTACACGTACTTATATGAGCTAATAAAAACATGCACTGCCACGTGCTAAAAATTTAGTATCTATTTGATGACACATTGCAATCAAATCTCTTCTCAAATCTCCAAACTTATATTTGAACTCTGTTTCTGAGCCTAAGGACAGATACATGGTGAATCTGAACAATGTTAAGAAGACATCCACATTTGATCAATAATCTCATCCGGTAAATAGACAAAACATCTTGGAAGGTGATGGGTTAAACATTCTTTATCAGACCTGATCCAATAAGTTAAAAAGTGATGGTTAGAATTCCTGATATAAAGAAATTATTGGGGAGGGGATTCACAGTTGTCATTTGGGGTGGGGGCTTGTGGTATAAGGGCGCAAACCCAGCTGCAAGGCATATATGTCTACTCAATCACATTCTCAACTCTTGAACTTTCCTTTGATTGTAGCCATAAGAAGTTATGTCTCCAGAGCTGTGAGAAAGACAATGTAAAGAAACAAAAAAAGCAATGTAAAGAATCTTTCGTTAGCAACAAATTAAAGCGGACCCCCTCCAATATTTTGACATCATTGTATATATTATTTTATACATTGCAATGAAATTTCTCCTCTTGTTGGGCTGCTGTTTTTTATTGATTGATTGATTGGGTCACATCCGGTGATGCTCAGGGGTTACTCCTGGTTTTGCACTCAGGAATTACTCCTGATGGTGCTGGGAGGACCATATGGGATGCCAAGGATCAAACCTAGGTTGACTGCATGCAAGGCAAACTCTCTGCCAGCTGTATCTATCACTCCTGTTGCTGACTTTTAGAGACTGCATTCCATTTTACTGTATAATCACCCCAAGAGCAAACCAATTAGGATATAGTTTGACAATATCATTGCTTATTTATTTGGGGGCCACACCAGAAGTGTACAGAAGATATTCTCAGTTTAGTGCTCAGACATCACTCTAGTTGTTCTGCAAGAAACATGAAATGCTGGGAATTGAGCCGAGGGCTCCCACATACAAAGCATTCCCTCTAGCCTCTGAGCTATTTCCCTGGTCCTAACAATATTTTTAAGACTTAAGTAAATGTCATTATCAAAATAATGTCCTTTATCCTTTCTAATTCTTCCTCACTCTAGAAAAGGACTATCTGCTATTTGCACCCCCTACTTCTTACCTCCTCCTCTCTTGATTTCACATAAAACCACGCTATTTGATGACCTTATTCCCAAAGTGAAGAATAAATTTTAAGGCATCTGTGTACTCCTACTCTTACTGAGCAGTCAGTCTATGCCAGGGAAGCTGGGGATACTTCGATGCCTTATAGAACAGGAGTCAAAATCGACCTGACCATGGTTTCTCAAAAGATTAAACAAAATTCCCATATGATCCAGCAATTTCTCTCCTGGGTATTTACTCAAAAGAATCAAACGGGGCCAGAGAGATAGTACCAGGGTTAACCCTCAGCACCTCAGGGTAGAGTATTGCTGAGTGTAGCCCAGGAGGCTCCTCGCTCCCTCCAGCACCCAGAGTGGCCCAAGACTCTTACACTGTAAGACTTTAGCAGTAGCATATCTTTGCTCTCTTGCATCGAACTACTGGTCCTGTGGCAGATAATTGCTGAGAGGGGCCTCCTAAGCACCAGACATACTTACCCTCCCCCTCCCACCAAGAAAAAGAATTAAAAGTAGGAACTCGAACAGGGATTTGTGCACGAGTATTCATAGCAGAATTATTCACCTTAGCTTTAAGTTAAATTCGTTGATGGAAACAGCCATGCTCACCAATAAACAATGAGTCAGCAAATGTGGGATATACACATGAGGACAAACTCAGCCATAGAAAGGAATGAAGTACAGTCAGACATTGCGTAAAGACTGATGAATTCTGAGAAAGGTCTCTTTAAGTGACTGTGTTGTTGTGGGATAGTCATAGAATGTAATGACACAAACCTAGATGGTGAACTGGGCAATAGGATGTAGCATATTGGGATGGCCTTCATTGTGAACCTGGCTTATCAACCAAACCACCAGGAAGTAACCTGTGACTCTACCGATGTGTGCTGCAACATGTATGGAGCTGACAAGCATCATGCTTCATGCAATAAGCCAGGCACCAAAGGAAAAATAAGGTAGGCTTCTAATTACATGAGGCACCTGGAATAGATCAATCCAGAAAGACAGGAAGTAGAAGAGATATACCAAGTGCTAAAGGACTGAGGAGTTATCATGTAATGCATTGTGTTTCTATTGGAGGTGACCAAGTTTTGAATGTGGGTCTATAGGTAGCAGTGATGACTGAACACTGACAGGGCTACCAAATGGCACACTTACTGATAAGTAAAGTGATAATGTTATGCTAAGCATATTTTCTCATTAAAACATTATTTGGGGGAGGATTGGGAAGAAAGCTCAAAGGTTGCAATACTTTCTCTGTGTGCAGAAAATTGCTGGGTATCCAGCACTGCAGGTCTTTTGAACACCATCATTTGTGACCCTTTATAGCACTGAGCTGAGGTAGCACCCAAGCACCACTGGTTGTAAATTAAAAACGAACTAAAAACTTGGGGTGGAGGAGGCAAAAAGAGTGAGTTCTTTCTCAGGACTGGAGAGAGAGTACATCAGGTAAGGAATTTGTCTTGCATGCTGCCATCCTAGGTTTGATCTTTGACACCCAGCACTCTGGGTGTGGCCCCCAAAACAAACAAAAAAGACCCATTTCTTTCTGATCTGGGCCTTATAATGGGGCAACTGGGGTGGCCCCAAAGATTTAGGAGAGCCACCACCCACGCAGAGCATGGGATAGTGACAATCTTATCTATACCCCAAATCCAACCCAGTCCCAGGACAGAACAAAAGTTGGAGAAAGGACCAGGAAGCAGCTTTTGGATCCCCCCAAAAAGCTTGATAGAGCTTTCTCCACCTGACCTGGCCCCCTGTGAATGGACATGATCTGTCTTCAAGAAAGTATAAAACAACGCATAGGGAATTTATATATATTTTCCTTGACTTCTTTTCTTGTTTTAGTTTTGGGGTGCAGGGGCACACCCACTGATGCCCAGGGACTCCTAATAGAGCTCAAGGACCATATGCAATGCCAGGCATCAAACCCAGGTTCGTCACAGACAAGGTACTTTTGT
This sequence comes from Sorex araneus, assembly GCF_027595985.1. Lineage (NCBI taxonomy): Eukaryota > Metazoa > Chordata > Mammalia > Eulipotyphla > Soricidae > Sorex > Sorex araneus. The sequence continues at coordinate 33,394,928 of NC_073307.1, read as the reverse complement.
TCTCCTAATCTCGTGATATAAAGTAATAAATAGAGAAGCAGAAAGATTCAGAAAGAACTTGCCTTGGACTGGAGAGATAGTACAGCGGGTAAGGCACTTGTCTTGCATTGCCAGGAGCATCACCAGGAGTGATCCCTAAGCACAGAGCAGAACCAGGAGTAAACCCTGACCACACAGGTATGGTCCAAAACAAAAATACAGAAAGAATTTGCACCTCTCAAATGGTTGAAGTTGTTTGGGAGGATAGGTGCTTTTGACTTGGAAATGTAGTTCCAGTGTGTAAGCAGCTAACAAACCAATGTACTACAACAAGGCGACTCATTTATACAGGTGCTAGCAACTAAGAAGATGGTGAACTTGTCCCCCTAAATCATTTTACTCCCAGGTTGGACTTAAGGCATCAGTTGGTAGGAAAGTACATTAGAATCAATCTTTGTGCAGTGCCTGGTCTTTGCTCTTTCCTTCCTTCTCTGCCACCAAACCAGATATTTAAGCACACATGCATGAAACAGCCCTCCCTAAGGGTTGGGAGACAGGATAGAGACACTGCAAGAGGGTCCAAGAAGTCCATATGCATATGTGGAGACCGGCTGCATGTCTTGTAACATTTTTTTTTCCCTTTTGGTAACCCCAGCATCAAAGCCAGAGCTTTGCGTGTGCAAAGTACGAGCTCTACTCTTGAGCCACATCTCTGACCCTCTTGTAACGTTGGGTGGGAGGGCACACTGGTCAGTATTCAGGGTTTACTCCTGCCTCTGCATTCAGGAATCACTTCTGGCATTGCTCTCTGGATGGTTTGTAGTGCTGGGGATCAAATTGGAGTCAATTGCAAGACAACTGCCTCACCTACCCACTGTAATTATTCTTATATTTATACATTGACTTTTAAAAGAAAAATTAGTCTTGCAGCCTTAGGTCAGTTTGTTGTTGTTGTGGGCTCCCCGTGTGTCATGCACTACCAGGGCTACTTGGGAGGGGAATTAAAGGCAGCCTTCAGTGAGTTACTCCCAACTACTCTTAGAAAACTAGAAAACTGTAAAACCAGGCAAAAGCCAGCGTCCTGGGAAGGCGGGAAGAAGAGCGTTCGGTTGCTCGGGTGGTCGGCTGCACGGGAAGTCAAGTTGTTAAAGAGATTTGGATGCGTGTTCCCTCATCCCGACTGGCGCGTTAACCCAGAGACCAGAAATGCTAATTACCTCTCATTACCTTTGTTATCGAGCAGACCCGGTGTTTAAGCCCCGAAGAGGCCTTGCACAGTGAGGCAATATCCTGTCTGAATAATTTAGGCTGGGGCAGAGGCCAGCCCACACAGTGCAGATGTGTGTGAGAGAGAGCGCGCCCCTTACCCTTTCCTATCCATTTCCTGTATCTGCAGCCGCTGCGCGTTGCACAGTAACCAAGTCAACCTCCAGATAGGAAGAAGAAAAAAAAAAGAAGAAGAAAAAGCGTCGTTTAGCAGGAGGTGAAATATAGCGTGCCTGGCTAGGCAAATGTTTCACCTGCGCGGCCAATTAGCTCCCTCTCCCAGAAAGACTCGTTCAACAGGTTTGCGTCTCCGATTCCCCGGCCGCCGGGGTTGGGGCAAGAGGCTGTCACTTGGCTCCGACCCGCCCCTTCCCTCCCTCCCTCCGCCCCCTTCCCTCCCTCCCGCCCGGCCTGTCCCCGCTCGCGCCGGCCAATCGCGCCGCCTCCAACGTGTCCAGGTTGGCGGCCCCCGGCGCGCCCGGCCGGCCTGGATGAGCGCAGCGCGCAGGGGAGGGCGCGGTTCGCGGCGGCGCCCGGGACGGTGGGAGCCGCGGGGACCCCGGCTGCGGCCCTGATGACTGAACTACAGCAGGATGTGGACGACACAAAGCCTGTCAAAGGGCTGGGGAAGAGAGAGAGCAAAGTTGGCTCAGCCCCGTAAGTAGCCTCCGCGCCGTCCCATCCCAGCCGGCGGGGAATGCGCTGCCCGGTCTTCCCGAGTCGGGGGTGGAAAGACAATTCCCGGACCTTGGAGTCGGGCAGAAGATTTGGGGAGCTTGGGGGGGTACGCGGCCGCTTTTAACCCTTTCTGTATCCTAGTGGGGCTAAGATACAGCAGCCTCTCGGGCCGGTGGGGATGGGGACTGTTGGAGCCGAGGGCGCGGTGGTTGGTTTTTCATTTGCTTTGGTTTTGTCCTCCCAAGGGAGGCCTGGAAGGTGGGGACCCACCTCCCCACATTTGGATCTCTCAGTCCCTGGAAGGCACCGGGCGCTAACCTTGATTTCACTTGTCCTACTTCCTCCTGATGTGTGGGAAGATGCAGTTGTCTCCGGATGACATCTGGTCACTGGCCTCGTAGCTGTGCCTGCTTGTCCTCTGATTTCGGAGCCCGAGAGGAGTTTCCCTCCACCCCCGCATGAGTCCCCTCCAGAGAGAGGGCAAGTGGAAAATATTCATCCCCCACCACTACCGTAACCACCCCACCCAAGACTGCCTGCCTCTTAGTTGCATACTCAGCACCAAGTTCATACTTTGGGGGGTGTTGGAGAGCAGGTGGAGGGGAGAGGAGGCGGGAGCGCAAGGAATAGATAATAAAACGCTTCAACTGTTGGGCATCACTATCTTCTCTGAAAGATTCTGTACACAGCAGGATTTGCACATTGTTTGACCTACAAAAATGCTTCTGGTTTGAGGAGCTGGATGGAAACAAAGTATTTTTTATTACAAGGATCAGCTTCCTGCCATAATAGTTTTCTGCTCCCTGCTTCGTTGATTTTTTTTTAAATCCCGAAGTGTGGCTATGTATATGGTATTTCCAAACATAGTTATTTGTTTGTTTGATTTTTAAGTTCCTTTGGGGCCACACAGGCTGTGCTCAGCACTTACTCCTGGTTCCGTGCTTAGGGGACATATGTAACGCTGGAGATTGTGTTAGTCACATGCAAAGCCAGGGCCTTACCTGCTGTACTATCTCTCAGACTCCACAAAAATCCTTTTCTATAAAAGGAAAAGAATCATTACTGCAAATAAGTAAAGAAAATAATGTTTACTTATTCGCAATTTACATTAAGTAATCTTAAGGTAAATAATAGGTACAGTTGCATTTTGATGGCAGGAAGCTTTTGGTAGTACTTAAAATGCTTTCTTGATACTAGTATGAAAGGATGGTAACATCTTCTAGTAATGAAGATTCAGTTACCATTGTGCATTTTTTTAGCATTTGCTCACAGTTTAAAACTCAAGGCCTGATTCTATATCAGTTCTTGTGTTTATAAAAGCACATTCGGACTTAACCATTCTAAGGACCTGCACATCTTAACTTAAGATGCATAATTCCTTTCTTGTACTTAATACAGTACTCTAGGCTCTCTCCCTTTTGTGGTAGCCCTTTTTCTCTTTTGAAATTATAATTCCTTCTTCCATCTCATAGTCCTTAAATAAAACAACTTTAGTATACACATATACATATGCCATGTGTATTTCAATGGAGTTTGTATTGGGATTTTGGAAGAATAGCTTTAATAGCTGTGATTTCTTTCAATGACTTTGGCCATATTCTCTCTCATTTTTTTTTTTTATTGAAACACCATGAGAACAGTTACAAAACTTTCAGGTGTAAGTCTCAATCATACAATGATTAAACACCAATCCCTTCACCAGTGCATATGTTCCACCACCAAAACCCCAGTATACCCCCCTATCCCACCCCCCACCCTGCCTGTGTGGCAGATGATTTTCATTTTACTCTCTCTTTACTTTGATTACATTTAATTTTTGACAGAAAACCCACTATTATTATTTGGAATTTTCCCCCAACAATCAGACCTGCCAAAAAGGTATCATTAGATCATTTGTTTTCTATTGCTGATAATGAAGAGCTTATGGTGTCGATGGCCGCAATAGCGGCCGCATGGTTTTGGAATTCTGGTATTTTAGTAATTAAGTCCAGAGGTATTTCTGCCAGCAGCCACTGCATTCCGAGATTGGTTTGTGTGCCTTTGGGATCATGGCCGTTCAGGAGCAGAGGAGCCGTTCATGGGTGGCTGCTTGGGGTCTCGTTTGGGTGGGGAGCAGGGCCAGTTCCCCCCGCCATTGTGAGATTTCCCATGCATCCCATCACTGCAAGCTCCTACCTACCCATCCAATTGGCTCTAAAAGGTGGCAGTCCCCATGCTGCCGCAAAGGGGAAAAGGCCGAGGGACAAAAACCCTTCCCCTCCTGGGGCTGCACAGGGCCATAGCTTAGTTCACAGTCCAAGAGCATCTCTGCCAGCAGCCACTGCATTCCGAGACTGGTCTCTGTGCATCTGGGATCATGGCCATTCAGGAGCAGAGGAGCCGTTCCTGAGCACTGTTTTGTATATCAGGAAAGGTCAGGCAGCCACATAAGTGGCTGCGCAGTTTGGAGAAATAGTCCTGGTCCCCACATACCGGAGCCATGTTTGTAGAAGCTCATGGTGACCAGGATTCCATCTGGAGTAGGTGGGGAGACTGCACCTGCTCCATCTGGGGCACCCTGGTGTTACTGACTCTGTTTGGGGTCCGAAGCATTCTCCAGTGTGGTGTCCGCCAGACAGGATTCTTCACTGCTGAGTCTTTGGTCATATTCTCTTGCCGTGTTTGTTCCCTTCTCAGTATGGTCAACTAAAGTGATTCCTTTTACCAAAAAAAAATACTAATAATACTACTACTAATAATAATAATAGCACAGCAAGTAAGACATTTGCCTTACATGTGGCCGACCGGGTTCGATTCCTCTGTCCCTCTCAGAGAGCCCAGCAAGCTACCGAGAGTATCTCACCCGCACAGCAGAGCCTGGCAAGCTACCCGTGGCGTATTTGATATGCCAAAACAGTAACAAGTCTCACAATGGAGATGTTACTGGTGCCCATTCAAGCAAATCGATGAGCAACGGGATGACAGTGACATATATGTATATATGTATATATATATACATATATACATACAGAATTTAAAAAATGTGCTATAGACACGGTCCTTTGCAAATGTTTGTTTTCCTCACCCCAAAATAAAATCCTAATCTCATACTAAGAAATTTGAGTTGTGGGGTGGGAATCTTCTCAGATAACTGCATGTTGTATAATGCTTTTCCACACTTGCCTGAAGAAGAGGTAATGTGGATAGTCTTTTCATTATTTCATAGACAGTAGCAATGACAGGCGTGTTGAGAGGCACTAGCAAGACTTGAACCCTGGACTTTAAACTCATCCAGATCTCATTACTGGCAATACTGAGTTCAAAAAGCAGAATGTTTCAAGTCTACAGTGCTTCTGAGCTTTGGAATTTAACATCCTACTCATCTAGATTACTGGTTCTTTTTTTCACCCCTGCGGATTGCCACTGGGTCCACAGACCAGCAGTTACAACCAAGGCGGTAGACCAGTTGCTTTCAACCTTCCCACATCTGCATAGACTGACTGGTGAAGATCACTGATCAGACCAGTGTTTCTCAACCGTTTCTCAACCGTTTTCTGACTGTGGCTCCCTTCTGACCTTGATTACTTCTTGTGAGCCCCACTACCTCTACCATCCTAGAAGTTGGTACCTAGCCTTGTGCCAACCCCACACCCTATTTATGCAGTTTTCACCTGTGGCCCCCTTAGAATGTCCTGTGGGTTCATTGGGGCCATATGACCCCCTGTTGGGAAATACTGTTCTAGATGCTCATTTAAGACAATCATTTGATGCAGTGAAAGGTTCTCTAGGACTGTGGTTCTCAAAGTGGATTCTGTATTGGAATCACCTCAACAGACTTAAAAATCCTTAAGCCTCAGTTCCCTCAAACCCTTCCCCAGATGATTCTGATGCCATTGCCTTCATGAACATCTGGCCCTCACTCATGTGATGGGGTTGGGGAGGAGTGAGGGAAGCGAGAGATAGTACACCAGTTAAGGCACTTATTTTGCATCCAAGCAACCTGAGTTCTATCCCTAAAACCACATATGATCCCCTGAACCCTTCAGGACTGATACTTGAGCACAGAGCCAGGAGTAAGTTCTGAATATAGCCAGGTGTGGTCAAAGAGCAAAAACAATTTTAAAGTTAGAATTTTAAAAGTTCTCTGGGTCATTCAATGAAAACCTCTTCTAAAGCACTCAGATTAATTCTTTTGACTTAAACTCTTTATATGCCAGAAAAATAATGTAGAAGAGGGGCTGGAGCAATAGCACAGGGGTGATTCCTGTGTGCAGAGCCAGGAGTAACCCCTGAGCATCGCCAGATGTGACACAAAAAGCAATAAATAAATAATAATATAGAAGATAAGCACTGACTTTCAAGGCTGCTACATAGCCCTTCATTTGGAATTCACGGTTTCATTAATTCATCTCAGTTCATCAAATACTGGAATACCTACTATTTGTTCAGTAATTGTGGGGAGATACTATAATGAATGTGATCTAAAATTTCGTATCAGCTTTTCTGGATTGCTAAAAGCAATGTGTGGGAGAAAAAGGTGGTACTCAATGTATATATTACTGTATTCTAATAACACTGGTGACCCTTGCAAATTAAACTTGAACAAGTGACTAAAAGTTTTGGCTTATAGCTCAGTCTTTTCCTTGGTCCGGTATGTTATGCTTTGCAGTCTTTGATAAAATTCTCTTGGTTCATTGATTCTTTTGTTTATTTTCACCTACAAAGTGGTCATTTCCAGGCCTGTTAAATTCACTGTTTTGTTTTGTTTTGTTTTGGGGTTGGTTTTTTTTGTCTGTGTTTTGGGGGGACCACACCTAGCAGTGCTCAGGGTTTAATCCTGGTTCTGTACTCAGGAATCACTCTGGGTGGTGCTCAGAATGCCAGGGATAGAACCGGGGTCTGCCATGTTCAAGGCAATACCCTCTCTGCTGTACTAACATTCCAGCTCCTCGTGGACTCACTTTTGATTTAGTCTTAAAGTTTTAGACACCCTCTTCTGAATTCTTAAACCTCTGCTTTGTTAACAAAGTAGTTATAAGAGGGACTTTGATACATTATCACAGTGACATATTGTTGTGATAGTTTCATATTTGAAATTATTTTTAGTAGCCAATATCAGTATTAGAAAGTCAGTATCAGTTCTTTGTTTTGAACTTCATAACTTGTCACTGAGTACAAAGTTCTTGAAGTCCAGGAGTCTCAATGAATATTTTCTCCCAAGAATGTAGGAATGACCAGCATTTAAAGAATAAGAAAAATTACCCCATGCCCAAGTCTATATCTATAGCTACAAGGGCATAGTTACCTCTAACCTTCCCCCCCAACACACGCACAGTAATATCAGTTGCTGTTTGTTGATGGAGAATGTGCGCCACGTGGCTGATGGGCTGCTTAGTAATTGACATTCATTTTATTGCTGATTGAAGTTGTTACTACCCTTCACTCCATTGTACATGTAAGAGAACTCTTATGCTCCGAAAATTAATGCAACTAAGCAGAGACACTGTCAATAAAAAAGAATTACTACAACACCCAAAAGGAGAGAGAACAAAAGGGAAATCCCTTCCGCAGAGGCAGGGTGGGGTGGTGGGGGATGGGGTGGGGGTGGTGAGAGGGATACTGGGATCATTGGTGGAGGTGAATGGGCACTGGTGGAGGGATGGGTAAATGATCACTGTATGACTGAAATGCAAACACAGAAGTTCATAAGTTTGTAACTGTACATCACAATGATTCTTTAATAAAAAATTTAAAAAATAATAAAAAATAAGAATCGGTAAAAAGAAAAAGAATTACTCAAAAAGAATTACTCAAATTCAAGCTCAGATACCCTTTAATTGCAGTCAAAACTTGAATGCATTATTTGTACCCTTCAATTCCAGAATCAAGGCTGACCCTCAGTGTCCTACTCTACAGCAGACCCATCAGCCAAGGTCATTTCAACCTCATGTTTAGCCAGCATGCCTAGCTTTCATAGCCAAACAACAGCCTCATGCTTAGGAGGTGATAATGCAGAAGAATAAGCAACAAATGTGTTACAGGGTGGACGCCTTCAAGGTCATTATAAAAAAGGAAAGTCAAGCAATAGCCTTGTCACCCATCACAGGAGGAAGCCAGAGACACATGACTGAGCACACGCTCCCAAAACAGAAAAAGGACAGCAGAGGGAAGCGGAGGAAATCTAAATCAAGCACAAATTTTGTTTGCCTAAAAAGATAGCTTCTCCTCCTCTCATCTTGATTCCTTCATTCAAGCAGCCCCCACTCCCCTTTCTCTGGACTTTCTCCTTCCATCTCCCTTATCAGTGCTCACTTTCCAAACATATGGTCAGTCCTATAATATTGATCTGCTGCTAATAACATTATTAATTAACAGTTTGCATTTATTGAATGCTTTGTGTGTACAAAGGACTTTTTTTTTTACATTTCTGTAAACCCACACACTAGTGCAATGTAATCTATTAGTCATTTTCCCGTACCCAAACTCTGTTGCAAACTGCAATTTTGTTTTCCCTTGTTGAATTTTCCCCAAGAGTTCAACAAATAATTACCTTCAATAACCACCTGTTGGTGAGTATGGGCAGCCCAACCCAGTGCTTCCTAATTTAGGTTGCTCATATTCTTCGAGCCACTTGATAATCTCAGGGGAAATTCTACTCTTAAAAATCTCTTTACCCAATTTTCTATTGGTAGCAGTTAAAATATTTTGGTATGTTTACTGGCCCAAGAACCATGGTTTATTTTTCTATGAGCTTGAAGAGAGGCTGCAGACTTAACCCATCAATCAGGTGCCTTTTTGATTAAAATGTACAGCGTGCTCTTCCTCTTGCCATGAGTTGTTCATTTCGCTCCTTATTTTCCCATCTCAGTCTTAGTTTTTCCCTACTTTAACTTTTTTTTTAATATGGAATTTTATGTTCCTACTAGATAGTTCTAAAATGCTCTGACTCTTTGGACACTGTTTAAAAGATACGCTTTTATTTCTTTTATTGTTGTAGTTTTGTTTGGAGGCTCGTGGTGCTTAGTGCTTACTCCTGGCTCTGTTCTCAGGGATCATTCCTGGCATTGCCAGGTGTGGTCCAAGAAATAATTATTATTATTAAAATAAAAGTGATCATGGGCTTCTGGTTTTATGACTTAAGTGGTAGAGTGCAAGTCTTGCTCAGCAAGGCAAGGTTGGCACTCCAACAAACCATACCCCCCACCAACACCGCCAAACTGTGACCCACCCCCCACAATTTAAGCGACATATAGAAGTGATCATGGTTTGGGGGACATAATGTAGCTATCACTGTGTCACTGTCATCCCATTGATCATTTGACTATGAACAATGAATTCAAGTAATAGTAAATACATGTAAGGAAACATGTGTCATCTAAGTATACCTTCTTTGTGCCTGGCATATAGTGAGTATTTCACAAGCAGAAAAGGGTTGGATTGAGGATCTTTTCTTGCATTGGAAACAAAAGAGCAGTTATTGAATACAGCTCAGTTTCTTAGTGATTGCTTAACTGCAGACTTTGAAAGCACCCACAGAGCAAGAGAAACTTTACTCCATGTATAATCTCCTTATATGCGTGTGTTCATATGTGTAATGTGTAGATATGCTTTTTCCCTTTTAATTTACAGGTCACCGCATCTGACAGATTACTAGTGCTCATTTTAATGAAAATTCTAGGGTAGGAAAAAATAAAAATTTATTAGGGAATATAAATATTGGAGTAAAATCATCAACAGAGGAGTTTGGAAAAATAGAGACAAACACGCAGGTGTTCCGATTTTTAACATTTTGGAAAGAAATTCAAGGAAGCAAATGGGCTCCATGAGGCAGATAGCAAGTGTCAAGGCTATTATAGGAGGTGGTTAAGAATGCAGGCTTGAGGAAACTAGGATTTGAAATCTGGCTTTCCTATCTCAGAAAAGTGTGACCTTGTCAAGTTACTTAATTCTTGGCAGGTTGGGTACTTGGCAGGCACCTTTAATTCTCTGCCTCACTTTCTGGAAAGGATGATACTTTAGTCAGCTGTTGCATATAGATTTGCTTTGAAGTTTAAATGGAAACAAGAATATTCTTAGAGCCTGCATTGTTAGCTTTCTGACAGATTTTTTTTTTTAACTGTAGCTTCCTTGGAGTGGCTGGGAGGTGTGTCCTGGGGTGAGGAAGGTATAAAATGTAATTAAACTAGGCAACTGCCCAAAGGACTTGGGGCTGCTTTTAAGAGGACGGAAGTATTCCTTCCTTTCCAGCGTGGCCTGTGCAGTGTGCAAATGGCTCTCATGCCAGCGTTTCTGGATTTGGGATGAACGTGTATTTTTCATCTATGATCCACTGGTTTTCAGTCAGCTTTGTTGAGCTTTTCTATCCATTTTAAACTGCCCGGTTCTTTCCTTTGCTAAGCTCTGGTCTCCTTCAGTGTCTTCCTACTGCTTTACTGTTCTGCTTTCACTCATTTCAAATGACAGTGTGCAAGTCCTGGAGAGGTTCCTTCACAGACAGTTTTTTGTTTTGTTTTGGGGCCACACCTAGTTGTGCTCCTGACCTTGTGCTCAGGGCTGACTCCTGGCAGGTCTCAGGGACCATGTATGGTACTGGGGACTCAACCTAGCTTGGCCAGATATAAGGCATGGGCCCTACCCACTATCCTGTCTCTCCAGGTCCCCCTCCACAGCCATTTTAAGGATACTTTCTCCTTAAAGAAAAGGAAGGTTGGCAGATATGCGGGAATCCATGACTGAGATCTCCAAGCCCGCTTGGATCAGGACTGGGCCTCCTCCTCCCAGGTCTCCAGTTTTCCAGAAGCTTGGCAGTCACACCCACAAACTGCCCCTGGTGCCATGTAACCTCATCAATGGCCAAGACCCAAAGACTATAAACTAAAGCTCCCAGAAGAGAGTTTCCTGGACATTATATTCTATCCATAACAAGCAATACAAAACAAATAGTCTAGCATTGCCTTTTCGGCAGGTTTGAGTGATGGTGAGACTGGTGTTAAAATATCGAATGTAACCAAAGTAGAGAGAGAGTATGGGGGAAATTGGCTGCCACACAGGTAGGGGAAGGGTTGGAACGGGGGAAGGGGGTATACTGGAGATTTTGGTGGTGGAAAGTGTGCACTGGTGAAAAGATACCCATCTTGGGTGGTTGATGATTATATGACTGAAGTTCAAACATGAAAGTTTTGTAGATGTATCTCACGGTGAATCCAAAAAAAGGGAGAAAATAATAAAATAAAATTAACATTCAGAATGGAATTTTTTAAAAAGTAATGTGGAGTTCATGCCCAATTCAATCAGCTTAATCAATGGCTAAATAAATAACAGTACTCCTACATTTTTTAAAAAAAGAAAAAAAAGAAAAGAAAGAGGTTGGATGTTTTTGTGGATTTTTTTGGGGGGTGATTATTGTTGTTGTTGTTGTTGTTGTTTAATTTTTCAGTGTTTGGGGATGAACCCTAGGGCCTCCTGGATACTAGGCTAGTGGTTCTCAAAGTTAAGTTTCCTGTTGGAATCATCTGAACAGACTTAAAAATGTCAAAGCTTAGAGGTTGCAGAGAGGCAGCTCAGTGGACTGAGTGTATGCTTTGTATGTAGGAGATCCAGGTTCAATCCCAGGTACCACGTGGTCCTCTGAACACCAGTTAGGAGCAATCCCCCAACCCTCTGGAGTCTGGATTCTGCCCACCCCGCACAGATGATTCTGTTTTCATTGTCTGGTTGTGGTCTGGCCCTCAGCAGGGTGGTTGATAATTAGGAATTGAGAATTTTTAAAAAGTTGTCCAAGTGATACAAATAAAGTTTGAGTACCTTGGTCCCAGGCAACTGATCTATAGCTGAGCTGGTCCGGGGCAGGGCGGACATTGTATAAATTGCTTCAAAACCAACTTACACAGCAGTCCTTAGTGTGAACTCATGTTCTCGTGACGTCCCAAGATACAGATTATTTTTATCATATATTGAGATAATATTTTATATATCTCAACATTGACCCATTTCACATGTTTCATTCAAAGACATTGAAGCTTTTTCTACTCTGAAAGGAGCCATTCTTCCTTGAACACTATCTTTCTCTCTCCCCCCGCCTTATATCTCTCAATTTCTTTCAATAAAAATGATTTTGCTTCACAAGAAAGAATGAAAGAAAACAGACAAAAAAAAGACATTGAGTCATTTTGCTTCACAAGATTTTGCTTCATAAGAAAGAATGAAAGAAAAAAAGTGAACAAACAAAAAAGCAAAGTGCTGTATGACCACATTCCCTGGTTAGAGCCTTAGCTCCCATGGGCCCGTTTATATTTAATCTACATTCCCACCCAATACCACCTTGTCAATCACAAATCCATGTTCTAGCTCCATGTGCCTTTTCTGGGCATTACAAATAAATGGAGTGAGAGTATGTGGTCTCTTCTGTCTGACTTCCTTCTCTTAACATCATGTTTGAAGGTTCATATGTGAGATAGTATGTGACATTCCTTTGTATGGCTGGACTCTCTTCTATTATATGGAAAGCTACATTTTGGTTTTCTTCCATGTTTCCATGATTATTGAGGTGGTTTCCACTTCTATATTATATTATAGAGATTAATGTTGCTGTGAACATTTGTGTGCAATTCATTATGTGAATATATGAGTTTATTTCTCTGGAGGTATACCCAGAAGTAGAAATGCTGGGTCATGTAGTAATCTATTTTTGTAGAACTGTCAAACTGGTTTTCTCCAAATCACAATGTCAAATGTTACTTGGACTGTCATTCTTAGGTACCTTTTGTTTTGTTTTGGTTGTTTTGGGGTTTTTTTGGGGGGTGCCACACCCAGTAATGCTCAGGACTTACTCCTGGCTCTGCACTCAGCAATACTCCTGTCACTGCTTAGGGGACCATTCGGGATGCCGAGGATCAGACCTGAGTTGGCAAGGCAAGCTTTCTACTTGCCACATTGTCTATCCAAACTCAAACTCTTAGCCATACACACACACACACACACACACACACACACACACACACACACGTGTGTGTATACATATGTATACATACATATATATATGTATATATATGTATAAAATCTCAAAATTTTGCTGGTTTTGGTTTTGGTTTGGTTTGTGGATTAAGCCAGGGCTTAATCCTGGCTCTCATTCAGGAATCATTGCTGGCAAGACTTAGGAGACTATATGGGTGCCAGGGATCAATCCTGGGTCAGTTGCATGCCAGGAAAGGATCTTACTTGATGTGCTTTCTCTCCAACCCCAACGTTTTGCATGTAAAACTTATTACTGTAGCACTGTAGCACCGTCATCCAGTTGTTCATCGATTTGCTCAAATGGGCACCAGTAACGTGTCCATTGTGAGACTTATTGTTACTGTTTTTGGCCTATCGAAAATGCCACAGGTAGCTTGCCAGGCTCTGCTGTGTGGGCAGGATAGTCTTGGTAGCTTGCCAGGCTCTCCAAGAGGGACAGAGGAATTGAACCCGGGTCGGCCACATGCAAGGCAAATGCTCTACCTGCTGTGCTATCACTCCAGTCCTAAAACTTATTACAATTTTTTTTCCTCCCGGCCCCAACTTATTACAATTTTTTAAATGACAAAGTTATTTTATACAAAGAAATGTAAAAATTGAACCATAATCTCTGTCCATTTTGATGTCCCCCCCCCCGTTTTTACTCCTGAGGTGACTTGATTTGCAACATTGCTAATCAGTGTTTCATGCATACATCAGTGTATACAATGATCTAACACCTCGCCACCACCTGAATGCCCACATCCCTCCACTAGTGTTTCCAAATCTCTCCCATTCCCCCACCCTGACTCAGTTCTGTAGAATGTGTGTGTGGGTGGGTGGGGGGGAACTGGGTTAGACCTGGCAATATACCGGGGACCAATTGGTATTGATGATCAAAAATGGAGTTTCCACGTGCAAAGTCTGTGCTCCAGGCCTTTGAACCATCTCTCAGACCTCATGTTGATGCAATATATTTTAATGTAATAGATGTATGCATGTCAGTGTGTGGACTTTACAAAACCAAGTCCTCTGTGAGGTCTTTGTGAGGGTTCAATGTGTTTGTGCGGTGCTTGATTGCAGACCTCACATGCTCAGTCAGTGGCAGAGAATTGACTGAGCATCTGAGTCTAATATTCCCACCTTCCCTAATATTCCCATGAACTAAGTGTCTTCTATATGCCCTTGCAAAATAGTTATCTACCAACTAATGAACTTTTGTGGTTTATAGAGCAGTAGGTAGGGTTGAACAACTTGTAGAACAGCAGGTAGGGCACTTGCCTTGCATGCAGTTTACTCAGTTCAATTCCTGGAACCCCCTATGAGCACCACCAGGATTGATCCCTGAACAGAACAAGAATAAGCCCTGAGCACTGCTGATGTGGCCCCAAACCAAGACACACTGTTTATCAGTGAATAAATCAGTTCATCAGAACACAGCATTCTTAAGATGACCTTATCCAAGTGGACCCGTGATATTAAGAAGAAGAGTTGAATTCTATGTGAGCCATTCTCCAGTTATCAATTCATTATCTTTTTTTTTTGCTTTTTATTTTTTTTTTTTTCATTTTATCTCAATTCATTTTCTTATCTCCTTGGTTCTCCCTCTTTTAACTGAGTGTTCCTAAACAGGACTGGAGGAGATGGCCGTATCTGACTACCCTCCGAATTCATGAGGAGCCCAATAGTGATGATAAAAAAGAGGAGATGCAAGTAGAAAAGATGAACTGTGAAGGCAACACAATGAACAAAGAGATAAGGAGGGAATAGAGGAGAATAAATGGAATGGCTGTAAGTGAACAGTGAGTTAAGGTGAAAAGAAAAAGGAAAGCGCCATAATACTAATAACTCGTACAATTTCCCACTTCTGTGCTGGCCTAGGCTTCTGTCTTCTTTCTTTGGGTGTTTGCAGAGAACCTCAGGCACTGCAGTGGGTGCTGGATATGCCTTGTCTTCTGCCCTAAAGCAGATTTTGATGTTTGTACAAATGTTGGACTTCCTTTATTTCCACCCACATCAGTATATCATGATAATCCTCATTGTCTTCGTGTAACCGTGTCAACTCGTGCTTTCAATCCTGTGCTAGGAAAGAACCTCAGCAGACATAGACTAATATTTTTATGTCTTTGGCTATTTCGATTATCTGAAAGCCATTAGTGTGTGATCCCACAAATTATTTTCAGATCCCCAGTATGTAGTGAATTGAGTTACTGTTTGTCAACAGTGATGGAAGAAATTTTTTTACACAACTTTCATTATCAGTGTTGTTTTGATAATTCACTGGAGAACAAGTCCTCCACTGATCCTGCAACTTCAACATTGTGCTCTATACTTTGTAACTTTGTAATGTTTTGAGAGCCCATATAAGCTATCAAGAACATTTCCCCCTCCCATCTCCCTTAATAATGAAATTCAGTAATATATAAGGTTGTGCCAGTTTTGACATGACATTGACAAATGTCTGTCCTTGGTTTGATCCTTTCTGAATTTTATGCAAAGAATTCTCACACTTCTCCTGAATTCAGATTCTAAAAATCACAAAATACCAGATTTTCCATCAGAACCCCAAATGAGAGAGAACAAGATGGTCCTGACCTGCAAGAAAGATAGAATTTCACAGCGGATACTTTTCAGGGACAATGACGCAGGTTCTCAAAAGACATTTCCTGGATCTGATCTGTGTCGGGCACCATGCTGTGTTACGGCTGCCACCAAGATAAGATACAGCCTTTTCCTACAAGGAAAATATAGGAAAGAAGTATTTTTTTTTTGAAATCTGAGCTTCTGTCAAAGAAGAGATACTATAACTTCAGAAAATCCATCAAAGTTTATTTAAATAAGGAAACACCATTGCCAAGTGCTGGACCCTGTTCCAAGTGCTGTTTTATATATAAATAGAGTGAGGTTGGGCAGTTAACTCAGTTAGTGCATAACAGAGACAGTGACTGGCCCAAGGTTGCACCAGCTGTTGGACTATTAAAGCCTCAATTCAAGGGTAATCTAATCTGAATTGGCCTACTAAAATCATCCATTCTGCACCCTTATTAGATTGTGGGAGAACCAAGACTAGAGGCAAAATGTCTGTGAGTTATTGAGTAGATCTCTTAACTCTCATAAACTATTTTCTCTCCTCTAGAACAAAATGCTTTGCTATTCTAACATCCAGAGGGTTCTGCCTCCTGTAGTGGGCTGGGTAGAGAGAGCACCACTAGCTCTCAGTTGGGTATTGAAACTTCTTCGTACATTGTCAGACCCAGGTGCTCTCTGGGCACTTCTGCATTCATGTGCTCGGGCCTGACCATGGGGGACTTCGTGGTTTTTCAGTTGTAGTTTTACATGGTGATTTGCATCTGTAGATTCCAAGTTTTACACACCATCGTTTTCAGCTCTTCTTTTCAGAAGCTCAGAGTGTTTCTGTAAAGTAACATTAACTGATTTGTTTCGGGGGAGGAAAAAAGATGTGGATGTTGTATCTTTAAAAGTAGTCACGAAAAGAACCAAAGGAGTTTTCCAGAAATGCTGCAATTGCACAAAACCCTTTTGAAATTCATGTAGTGAATTTACTTGCAATGGCTTGACTCCTTTCTCTGAATAGTTATAAGGTTGGCAAAATTCTCTTCCTTTTAGAATGAATCAACTTTTGAAAGCAGTCTGAATCCAAATTGGGTTAAATGGTGGGTAAGAATGGTTTTAAAACCTGTAAACTGTTCATGAAGAGTCAACTTTGATTTAAAACAAAATATGATCGTAAAATAATAAGACTAAATTTCTGATACTGATAAACCACCTTTTATGAGTTCAATTATTTGTGATCTCATAAAAACTAAAATATATTATTCCATCCTCATCATCTGTTCAGCATCTACAGTAAATCCAGGCAGGTGCTGAACATATACCAGTATTAAAAAGTAGTTTGAGGTTCTAAATGTAATATGTAAAAATCTTTTTTCAAAAATATACCCTACTATAACGGAAAAGGTAATTTCATTGTATATTTTCCATCTATAATGGAAAAGTTTCCATGAGCTAAGACAGCATAGAAAGTGAAAGTTTATCTATTACAGCCTTTTTTCACTTTATTTTTCGGTTAGGTGGTCCCTTCATAACATATTTTTACACTTCCCAGGGACAAGGATTGGATTCATGCTTTATTCCATCATGTGGCAAAGTGTAGTCTTGTGGTGAGAATGAAGTTTTTTGTTTTTTATTTTTGTCTGGGGGCTACATCGGTGGTGTTCAGGATTTATTTCAGGCTTTGCACTCATATGAGGTGTCAGGAGTCTAACCCATGGGGGTCAGCACGACACACCAGTGGTATATCACTGGTGTGGATATTGGAGCTTGCCTTGCATGCAGCTGACCTGGGTTCGATCCCTAGCATCTCAGATGATCTCCCAGCCTTCCAGGAGTAACCACTGAGCACACAAAACAAAACAAAGGAATTAAACCCAGGTTGCTGTGTGCAAGGCAAGTGTCTTCCTGCTGTACCATCTCTCCAATCCCCAAGGTGGATTCTTGAGCACAGCATTTGAGGTAGGGCTGGTGGCCATTTTTTGTTGCCAGGTACCTTATATGTGCTGTGACTCTGATCTGCTGTAATGGAGATAATAGGGGCAGCATTCCCCTAGTGCTTCCCAGGGACATGGGAAAAGCACACACACACACACACACACACACACACACACACACACACACACAGAGCCGTCTCCTGTGATATGAATCCACAGCTATCACCAGACCCCGATGAAAAGAGACAGCCAGGTAATTTCTTTTTTTTTTCTTGTGAAAATTGTTATCAGGGGTGATGTTTGAAGTGAGATTTATGGGTTAGCATGAGTGGGATAAAATTAGAGTGCAGAATGCACTGTAGCACTGTCATCCCGTTGTTCATTGATTTGCTCAAGCAGGCACCAGTAACATCTCCATTGTGAGACTTGTTGTTATGGTTTTTGGTATATCGAATACACCACGGGGAGCTTGCCAAGCTCTGCTATGTGGGTGGATACTCTCAGTAGCTTGCTGGGCTCTCCGAGAGGGATGGAGGAATTGAACCTAGGTCAGCCGCATGCAAGGAAAACGCCCTACCCGCTGTGCTATCGCTCCAGTCCAAGTGACGAATAAGGACAGAATATGGGAAAGTCCAAATTAGTATTATTCATGAGCAATTATTTCAGGATCTCCTGTGACTGGCAGGGCCAGTCGGACTTGCAGGAGTTGCCGAATGGAAAAACCAAGAGCCCCTCTTTAGAATGTTTGCTTTTCCTCTGGGCTTCCCTTTCGACTTGGAAACTCCTGCAGATTCTTTGAGACGTTCAGGGAAATCACTTCTTTCAGGGCTTTGGTTTCATCTTCTGTAAAGAGTGAGGGCTGCATGACCTGATTTGTTCAATCCTGTTCAACCTGAAGGTATTAATTAGTCTTTGAAGAAACTGCCCTACTTCTCAGGCTGTTCTGGTAGCCTTTGTGTGAAGAATTTTATCAGACTGAGCCAAGCAAGGCACTCTCTTTGCATACCAGTTGAATCCTAGCTTTCTTACTTGGTTTGGTCTCTTATTTTTTTCTTTTATTTTTCTCCCCACCCACCCCTGGGTAAACTTAGACTTGGTTAGGGCCAGGCCAGAGCATACTGAACACTCCTCTTACCTCTCTTGGCATTTACAGATACCATCAGCGTTCAGACAACTGTGCTTCAGTCTTTGACTGCAGCAGAGAGGGCCTCGTGCTTTCTAGGCTATTCAGACTAACCATGCTCAATCAAATATAATTTTTATTTCTTTTTGGGTCACACCCAGAGATGCTCAGGAGATGCTCAGCCATACTCCTGGCTCTGAACTCAGGAATTACTCCTGGCTGTGCTTGGGGGCCTATATGGGATGCTGGAGATCGAACTCATGTCAGCCACATGCAAGGAAAATCCCCTACCTGCTATGCTATCACTCTGGCCCCTCAAATACAATTTTTGTTTTGTGTTTGGACACATCCCACTTACTCCTTGCTCTGCTGTGCTCCAGATCACTCCTTGTCAGGTTCAGGGAACTGTTTGTGGTGTAGATGATTGAACCCAGGTCAACCACATGGAAAGAATTGCCTTACCCTCTGTTCTATCTCTCTGACCCTCAGTTTAGGGTTTTGGAATCCTCCTGGCTTAATGTTTGAGGGACCGTATGGTACTGAAAATCAATCCTAGGGCCTACATCTGCAAGGCAAGTGCTGAACCATGGACTCAACACTCCCAGCCCCATAATAGAAATTTGTTGGCCATACCTAGCAGTGCTAGGGGCCACTCCTGGTAGTGCTTTTTAAGGACCATGCCAAGCTGGGGATCAAACTATGGGCTCCTGCTTGCAAATCATGAACTCAGCCTATTTTTTTTTTTTTTTTTTTTTTTTTGCTTTTTGGGTCGCACCTGGCGAAGCACAGGGATTACTCCTGTCTGTGCACTTAGGAACCACCCCTGGCAGTGCTCAGGGGACCATATGGGATGCTGGGATTCAAACCTGGGTCGGCTGCCTGCAAGGCAAACGCCCTACCCGCTGTGCTATCACTCCAGCCCCGAACTCAGCCTATTGATCAATCTTTCCAGACCTATAATATAACTTTTAAAGCATTTTATATCCTTTAAATAATTTTATTTTCATTGATAGCTGAGCACGGGCTTTGGGTTTTCTTTTTAGATGAATCCTATTTTTGAAAGGTAGTATTATTTATTATTAGGATGTATTATACTGAGCATTAGAACAGATTTCAATGTTTTTGAGCAGAAGAAGAGTAAATGTGAATTTTTGTCTATTGTGATAAGAATATGTACAGGCATTTTTCTCTTATGGGGCCACACCCAGCAGTGCTAAAGGACCTGAGGCCATTCCTGGTAGCACTTGAGCCCAGCAGTGCTCATGGCCTTCCATGGAACCAAGGACCTCACATGTGCAAGTTGAGACGGGACTGAAGGTTTGTGCTAAAACTGAAACATGTGTTTGGTCCTTTGGCCTAATTCCTGATAGAGAGCTTCTCAAATACTTGGAATTTCCTGAATGATTTGAGAGTATCTTTTGTTATTCATAGAAAACACCTTCATTCCAAATGGAATTTGTGCTATGAGGTGACTTAGATCAAACCCTTAGGCTGGAGATGGGACTGGTCACCAGAGAGACCAAGAAATCAGAAGATGGGAACAGTCAGCCTCCCCCAGCCTCATGTGGCCTCTTCATGTAGCTGTTCTAGAATTTATTCTTTAATATAATCTGAAAAATGAACCTATAAAGTGCTTCCTTTGGTTCTTTGCACTCTGGTAGTCTGGTGTGGTCCCCAAAACAAACCCAAGAAATACAAATATTTCTGTTTGCTAGCTCGCTGGTCTGGGGCACCCGTGTGGTATGCAGCCATCTCCCAATCGGATCTGCATTAACTCCAGGAAGCATCAGAATGAAATTGAGTTGTTGGATCCCCAGGTGGAGTTGGGAGAGTTAATCAGGGAATTGGTGGTTGGTGTCAGAAAACTTAACCAGGTCAGTGTTGGGAGATAGACTTGAAGATTGTGAGCATGTAGGTGATAGTCAGAACCATGAGTGTAAATGGAATTTTCCAATGGAGAGAAATGTGGAGGACCACACAATGCTGGGATAAAGATTAAAAGGAGAGGCCACAAAAATGGTGGAGAATAAGCAACTCCGTAGGTGAAACAAACCTAATGAAACAGAATGAACAGAATCATGGAAAACAGGCTAGGGAAGGAGAATCTTATCACCAGTAACAAGTGCTACCAAGAGCAGCACTTAAGGAAATCCAAGAAATGCCCATGGCATTTAGCAATATAGAACTCAGCTGTAGTGGCGCAATGGTATGGTGGGTCAGACCCAGTAAACTGGGTTAATGGGGAAGAAGCAAGCAACACAGCGTGTGCAGACTTTCGCTTCCATGAGGCTTGGCTCAGGTGTGAAGGAGAGAGAAGGCGGCCACTAAAGGAAGTGATGTGGATATCATTGAGTCTAGATGATCCGTGTCTTCTAGAACTAGAGGAACAGCTGGGTGTGGTCGATGCAGTTAGAGGCCATGGCCAGACTGGGCTTATCAAGGCTAAATTTCCAATTTCCCCCCCTTTGACAGAGTCCAGCATCCAAGGGTCAGAAGGTGGACAGGTTACATTTGAGCTGACATGCGGGCGGCGGGGGGGGGGGGGGGAAATGTTGGACTATGCAGGTTGGCAGAAGGAAACTGAAGGCAACCAAGCACCTGTGTGGTCTGACCCGCTTAAGGAAGTTAAGTCTCTCAATAAAAAGGCCAGGAGGGTGCGGAACCAGCAAGTACAATGTGGTCGGTCTCTGCAGCCAAGAAACACAAGCAGTGGGAGTGGTGAGGGAGAGGCGTTGGATGGTAAGGGAGGAAGGAGGTAAACCGGGGGAGGTGCAGATGGCTGACCCGTGAGCATTTCTCTGAATGGAGCAAGCTGTGTGGTGATGAAAGCCAGCCCTGACCATGATCCATGCAAAGTCAAAGCAAAGGTCATGGGCATGACCACCAGGTTGTTGGGTGCTGCTCACAGGCACTGAAAAATCCAGTTGTCGGGGCTGGAGCAATAGCACAGCAGGTAGGGCGTTTGCCTTGCACGTGGCCGACCCAGGTTCGATTCCCAGCATCCCATATGGTCCCCTGAGCACCGCCAGGAGTAATTCCTGAATGCAGAGCCAGGAGTAACCCCTGTGCATTGCCAGGTGTGACCCAAAAAAAAAAAAAAATCCAGTTGTCAGAGACCTCAAGAAAGGGAAAGTGATCAGCGTTTTGCTGAGGGCAGTTAGGGGTGGCTCCCAGGAGGGCGGATTTCCTGTATGCTGAGAATAGGTAATGATTGATTTTCTTCGTTAAATTTAAACGAACTAACATTACAGAGATTAGAAGCCCACGTAATTCAATCGGTTGACTGAGTTCCTGAGAAAATTTAGAAAAAAACAAAAAAGTTACCATCCTTACCAGCAATAACAAATTGAAAAAATGAAACTGATGGAAAAGGTAGACAAGCAACAGAAATATATTAGGCCCCAGATAAATTTATTAGGCCTGAAAGAAGCACACTCAGTGAAAAGGAGACAACTTGAATAAATGATAAGATTTCCTTTCTTCACGAGGAAACTAGAGCATTGTAAAGATAGGTGGTTTCTTAGGATTTTTTAAAAATGGTTTTGGAGCCATACCCAGAAGCACTCAGGGCTTTACTGCTGGCTCTGAGCTCAGAAATCATTCCTGGTGGGGCTCAAGGGACCATATGAAGTGCCAGGAATTGAACCCAGGTCTACAACATGCAAGACAAGCACCTTACCCACTGTCCTATATTTCCAGTCCAAAATTTCTAAATGTGTTAGTTCTTGCAATTCCAAAATCTATTTAGGATGGGGGACAGCAGGGGTTCACAAATAGTGAACTTGTGAACTTGTGACCTGGGGGGCTCAGGCTACCCCTACTGATACTGGACTGTGTGGTGTGATTGGCTCCCTGCTGGGAGCCACCGGGGCTATTCCTTGTGGTTCTCAAGGGATCGTGTGGTTCTGGGGCTTATGTCAGGGCCCCTCCATGTTAGGCATGCACTCCAGCCCTTTGGTTACCTCCTTAACCCGGTCCCCCCCAAAAATCTTAACAAGACTCCCAAGAAATCATTATAGGGACCCAGATATGATGGCTCAGAGGCAAAAGCACATGTTCTGCAAGCACGAGGCTGCACCTTAAATCCCTGGCACCACCCACATGTACCCAGCGTGGTCACTACCGTCTGGAACTCCTGGCACTGCCACGGTGTATGAGCTTCAGCAGTCAGCCAGGTGTGTACAAACACCACAGCTAAAGATATGCAAGTTCTGTTACCAGAGAGTGCACAACACGCCTCCCCAGGGTACCACCCAACGCCCAGAGAGCACAGAGGCTGTGAGCACCCACGACCAAGTAGCTCCCATCTACTTTGCCATAGCAACAATGAAGGGAAAGGAAGGGGGAATTAAATGATTACAGAAAGAGCCTTAAAAGCCCTCTGAGATAATAAGCATGCAAGAGCAATTTCTGGGGAGCAGGAGATGCCCCCAAAGGGCTAGTGTGTTCCTGTCATACTTCCCTGAAAAGGATCGTGGGGAGAGGATAGCTAGCCATCAAGTTGCTCTGCTCGTCTTTATCCTCAGTCTCCTGTCTGCAACTAGTCAGTTATCTCTATCTGCCGAACCACATTGAGGCGAGGGTTAGGGCAGCTGAGTGCCTTTTGGAGGACCTGATTAGGCAGCAAGGGGAATGCAGACAAAAGCCTCTCCCCACATTCTCCAGCTCAAAATAATTTGCCCTGGTGGCATCCTGGGGAAGCCTGTCCTAATCTCAGACAGGGACATTTGCTGCTACCCCACAAAATGATACTCAGGCTGCACTTATTTTTAGTGATTTCAGTTGTTGATCTTTGATGAGCTTGTTATTGGTTTTGTGTTTATCTTTTAAAAACATAGAGAAGTTGGGGGCTGGAGTGATAGTACAGCGGGTAGGGCATTCGCCTTGCATGCGGCCAACCCGGGTTCAATTCCCAGCATCCTATATGGTCCCCCAAGCACCTCCAGGGGTAATTACTGAATGCAAATCCAGGAGTAACTCCTAGGACACCGCCAGGTGCAACCCCCCCAAAAAAAATTAGAGAAGTCAGGTAGGTAATATAGGGGCTTTCATCCCTGGCACCACCTGGTCCCTGAGTATTGCTGGGTGTGGCCCACATGGCCCCCGGCACTGCAGAACCTGAGCAGCACTGCATTCTCCAGCCCTTGCATTGAACCATCCAGCCTGCTTGACTGGCCGGCCTCTGGCCCCCGCCGAAAGACTCCTCAGCCAGGAATGTGGCTGAGCTGTGGAGCTCATGTTGTGCATCTCTGCCGGTTGTAGGTTCAATCCCTGGCACACACACACACCCACAATTCTTATCATTTAGAGTTACGTAATACAGTAGTTACAGATATGAGAGAATGTTAGGATTTGCTTCCAGTAAATAGGTGGAGACACAAACTTCTAGTGTCATTACATTTCATGACAAAATAAGTCATGAAATGTAATCTATAGCAAAGGACTCTAGTCAGTAAGAGTGTATTGTAGATTTAAAAGCTGCTGGGAAATGATAGAGAATAGACTTCTTTTTCGTGATAATTTTGCGTTGCAGGGGCTGGAGAGAGAGTACAGTGGGTAAGGCTCTTTTCTTGCATGTGCCTGACTTGGGTTTGATCTCTAACATCCCATTTGGCTCCCCAAGCACCACCAGGAGTAATTCTAGAGTGCCGAGCCAGGAGTAACTCCTGAACATCGCTGGCTGTGACCCAAAAACTTAAAATTTTGTAATGCATACAAATGTTGCATCATTTCGGGGCTGGAGCAATAGCACAGCGGGTAGGGCGTTTGCCTTGCACGCGGTCGACCTGGGTTTGATTCCCAGCATCCCATATGGTCCCCTGAGCACCACCAGGAGTGATTCCTGAGTGCAGAGCCGAGAGTAACCCCTGTGCATCACCGGGTGAGACCCAAAAAGCAAAAAAATATAATAATAATAATAACAAATGTTGCATCATTGCATTGTACGTCTTAAACCAATGCTAATTATATTCCAATTAAAACAAACATCAGGGAAGCAGAGTGGGCAGGGATATACTTGAAATAAGGTTGGCCAGAAGCAGTTGTTTTTCTGAATACTTTTGCCTGCACCATAAAATTTTCACACCTAGTGTCAGAAAATTTTTCCTAATTATTTATAAAAATTTATGGGCACTGTTTAATTACCCAGTCAGCCAGCCTTGACATAAATCAAATGTTAATCACAAAAATAGAGGCCACTCCGAGTTTCCCTAATGAAATCCGTGACTGATTCTCTTCCCTGGACAAATGGAAAATGCATGCACTCTCTAAACTCCCTTGCCCCCAATTGATTTTCATTTCTGTTTTTAATTCTGGGGCCACTCCCATCTATGCTCAGGGCTTAGTCCTGGCTCTGTGCTTACCCCTGGGGGTGGTTTTGGGGAGCCACATGTGATGCGAGGGATAAAACCTGGGTTAGATAGAGAACAGACCAGTGTGACAATAATAGTTGGAAATGATCACGCCGGACAAGATCTGAGTATTAAAAGTAGGTAAAGGAATATAGATGATAAGCTTTCAGTATCCATATTGCAAACCATAATGCCCAAAAAGGAAAGAGAGAGACAGAGACAGTGACAGGAAGACAGAGAGACAGAAACAGAGACAGAGAGAGAATAAAAGCACCTGCTGTAGATGCAGATCTTTGCTTTTGCCACGCTGGGGATCAAACCCAGGACCTGACACATGCAATGCATGTACTCTGCCATGTTCCATGTGGCTGATGACCACTGTGCACTGTGGGAGAGGGGTCATGGTATGGGGGTGAGCCCCCCACTTAAAGCAGTGAAGCGGGATCAACATCCCTGTGACGAAGCCACTCTCAGACCCCAGCACCATGCTGCTTAGCAGATGCCACTCGCCAGAGGCTAGGGAATTCCCTCTGCCTTCTTCTTTCCAGAGGAGGGGTGAAAGGAGGAAAAGTGCATCCCCTTTACCCACACCCCTTCCTTGCTCTCTAAACCCTTCACGCAGAGAGGCGCACGCTCAGCTGTGTACTATCAGCACTAATGATGGCTACTTTGGCCTCGCCCAGGCTGGCACTGTCACCTCTCACCCAGTTCCGTGGGAAGAAATGATAACTGGGTTCCTCTTTGCCCACAACCTCTGCAGGACTAACTTGTCAGGGCTTCGCCTGGAAGAGTTGGAAGGGCGGGCCATTGCCTCACAACCCCGCAGCCCTCCTCACTTGGCTGTGTGTCAGAATATAATCATCATCTTACCACCAGCAGAGAAACACACACACACACACACACACACACACACACACACACACAAAACTTCTCTGCCCTTTCCCATGCCAGTTTTCCTAAGGCCAGGAATTCTGAGTGAGATAATCCTTCCTGTTGCTATTTATGCTACTGTCTCCGGGAAGGGCTAGAAATCAGAAAGTCTGGCCTTGGGGACTAGTTGGAGGATTTGCATTACTCTTAAGGATGGGGCCTCCTGCATGCAAGAACTGTGAAATTCTTGGAGATGAGTAGAGCACCTGCCTGACCACCCCCCCCCCTCCTCCCTGCCCCAGGACACAGACAAACAAGACCGGGCCTTTGTGGTGTAAACAGAGAATGACAGCGGGTCACCCATCATTTTCATAAAAATGCACTGTACATGAAAGTGTCCAGTTGCCACAGTGGTCAGAGCTGAGGGAGTGATGGGGAGAAGCACGGGATAAAGGAGGGCACAGAATGGATTTGGGAGCCTTCCTCTAGGTGACACCCTGCCAGAGCTGACTCTTGGAAGCAGGGTTGGTTTGCCCAAGCCAGGAGAAAGCTGGGCTTCCGTGAAGTGGAGGGAGAACCAAAAGGAACTGTTCGTGGGCTGGGTCAGACGATCCCAGCGCAAAGTGACCTTCACACAGGTGGGAGTGGAACTAGCAAGTGTTGCACATAACTCAAGGTGACATGGTAGGGGAGGTTCTGGCCAGAGACCCCAATAGCCCCAACCAGGGCAGCGGAGGTGGGACAGGACAGGGAGGGGAGAGCCTGGCCAGAGTGTGGGAAAACAAAGCCAAGTCTGAGAGTGATGGGGATCCCGGTCACTCAGATTCTGGGATCCCTCAATGTTCTCACCAGTTTCCTCACCATGTACTAAAGGGAACACCTGTGTTACACCCGCGCCTCGAAGGCTGTCGTGGGGCCCAGCACCTGCCCCGCCATTTAATTGTGTCTCCTGGGTGTCCAGTAGGAGGGGCGGAGAGAAGATGGCAGAGAGCAGATGTCTCTAGAGCCTTCAACTTCGAGCACCATTGCAGGGAGTGTACTTTCTGATGGTGGAGAAGGAGAGAAAGTTCAGGCTGTCGAGATTCAAGATTTAAGCGAAGTAGATTTAGCTTTACTGCTGATTTCCTAAAGTGAAGTACTAATTGCCGTGCACAAATGACACCGATTCTAATTCTTCTCCCCTAGGCAAGTTAGTTGTCTGTGAAGCATTGGGATAAATGCTTTTCAACAGCACTGAGGAGCTGTACTAATTAGCTCATGCTTGTATACATATAATAAAAATGATCCTGTACAAGTATGTAACAATATGGAGAAAATCAATACTTATATCAGAATGATATATATGACAATGATATGAAATAATTCCACGTCATTCACATTAACATGTGCATAACACAGGGATTGGTTACAGGGAAAAACAAATACAGATAGAGAGCTATTAAATGGGCTTTTCCTAAGTAGGTTCTATGAACACTTTTGAGACAACTTCAGCTCAGTTAAAAAGTCCTTTTTAACTTTTTTCTTATTTTGCTCTGGGACAGCAAAAACTCTTCATGTTTATAGTTTAGAAGTGGTTTAAACCCAAGTCTTTAGGGAAAACTATTTTCTTCTAATGTGTTAGTATCCCTTTAAAAAAAAATTAAATGGAGGGGCTGGAGCAATAGCATAGCGGGTAGGGCGTTTGCCTTGCACGCGGCTGACCCAGGTTCTATTCCCAGCATCCATATGGTCCCCTGAGCACTGCCAGAGGTGATTCCTGAGTGCAGAGCCAGGAGTAACCCCTGTTCATCGCTACGTGTGACCCAAAAAGCAATAAATAAATAAATAAATAAATAAATAAATGGAAAAATTGAAAGAAAAAATCCTTTAATGATGGGGGTTGCGGGAGAGGGCATGTTTGGGTGTTCAAAGCTTCTGGCTCTGCTCAGGGATCATTCTTGGTGATATTTGGGTGATAATATATGGTGTCAGGGATTGAACCAAGGTCGGTCACATGCAGTGCAAATGCAGTAACCCCTGTATTATCTGTCTCTCCTTTTAACATGACATAGAGTCCTCTTTCCTTCTCTTTGTTGTAGTCTCAATGTGGGGTGTCACCATCGACGATATGGGCTGTAGTGTTTGTGTACAGG
The DNA here is from genome assembly GCF_027595985.1 of Sorex araneus. Lineage (NCBI taxonomy): Eukaryota > Metazoa > Chordata > Mammalia > Eulipotyphla > Soricidae > Sorex > Sorex araneus. The sequence continues at coordinate 33,367,051 of NC_073307.1, read as the reverse complement.
TTTCAATGTTGGGGAGGGGGTGTCACTCTGGGCGGGGGGGGATTGTCACTCCTATACTATTATTTCCCCACATAACCAGCAAACCTGAGTAACTCAGACACAATTAACTAAGCTTTACATCATGACCAGACACATCCCTTTGCAAAAATAACTATAGCAGCAAGTATGTGAGGTGTTCCTGGCAGTGCTCCTACACATTTGGGTCCCGCTCAGAGCGGGAGGCGAGTGACACTATACTCCCACTCCAGGTACCCTCGCACCTTGGAGATGTGGTGTTTCTCATGGCGGCCCTGCCGGCTCCCCCTGGGTGGTGACAGTGCTTGCACAGCCTGGGGCTCTATGCCCAAGAGCACACCTGACACTGTGGGAGCACTCCCGACACTTTGGGAGCATACATGATACTGTGGTGCAGGGGGCTGCAGACGGCCGAGCTGTGGTATGGCACGTGGCCTCTGAGGAACTGAATGCGTGACTTTACTCTTCCCGGCAGGTGCCCTTTGCCACTGAGCTACCTGCCTCCCTCCACTTCTCTGAGTTTCATTTTCCCTGCATGGAACCGAAAAACACGGTTCCAGGAAATGAAGAGCCTTTAGAAGTAAGAATGCACTTTAGTCATCACGGTGACAGCAGGGTGGCAGGAGGCAGCTCCTATCTCAGATGGTTCAAGTCCAAATGCCTCCTCAGACAGCTGAGGGCCAAAGTAGCCAACTTATCTGTGGGGCTGCAGGCCAGGAAGAGCTTAATACGCGAGCGCACCCACCCACACACACACACACACAGACCAGTATGTTGGCTGTAAAGGGCCTGGGGTGACCTGGAATGTTTTTGCACTGTTAATAGGTTAGAGAAGGCTATTTGGGCTAAATACATGCATTTTGGGTATGAGACTCACCCCTCCTCTTAAGATGATATGAGTGGAGGGGTGAAATGTGAGAGAAATGGCATTTCACTCAAGAGGAGTCTAACATAGAGGAATTTACTTCCCATGACAGGCTCTGGGGGTAAGGGTGGGGAGGAGCCTCCCACGCATTGCTCGGAAACATTCACTAATCATCCAGAATTGTGCAGTCCTGATGACAGGGCTTGTCACGTGGTACATTCTATTTCTATATTTTCCCCCTTCCCGCAAATAATCCCAGAGGCCCAAATTACCAGCTCTGTCACCGAGGTTTTTCATTGATAGCTCTAAAGCTCCTGAGGTATCTTCAATCACTTCTTGCACCTTTTGAAGATTTGCCATTATCGCAGAAGATTTACTAATACCGTCCTTTGAGTGCTGTTTCCTAGGCTTCATTCCCCTGAGTCACATTTCTGTTTCTGTCTGGAAACACAGCTTTTTAGCTTTTAGAAGCACAGGGTTGGGAGCGACATCCACTGGACTGAGAGTTGGCCTGTTCTGAATAACACAGGGCGAGAGGTGTAGAACCCCAACACCGTGGAAACATCTCTAGCGGATGCACCATCACAGGCCCTCCTCAGAGGCACATTCCACTTTCCCAGCTCAGCCCACCCTTGTTTTGATGGGTGAGTCCGCAAATGCTGAGCACTCGGCTGGGAAGAAATTGGTCTATGGAGTGTGAACTTCGCAAATTTGGACCTGTGTTGTTCAGGGTTCAACCGTCTGAGGGTGTGTGCTGGGCATGGAACAGTGGGTGGGGGTAGTCGAGGAGGGAACAGGGAGCATCGTCCTGGTGAAGGCCGAGGGGACAAGCTACGGGCTGGAGAAGGAGAAAGCGCTGGGAAGGTAGCAGGAGACTGTAGAAGCCAGAGCAGCATTCCTTAGTAGGATTCTCAGCTGCCCCCTTGTGGGCCCCCAGGATCTCCCCCACCCCAGAAAAAAAAAAAAGGTTGTGAGAGGGCTAGGTTGGGGGGAAAGTTGAGCAGTGGTCAACTTTCAAGGGCTTGGCGCCCATTGTTGGGTCATCATTGGAAGCCGTTGTAGGTGGGAGCAGAGGCCCGACGTCAGGAGGCCAGTCCCGGGTACAGGAATCAGGCCCTGAGCGCTCAGAAAGCGAGAGGGGCAGACCTGAAGGTCCTGCCTGGGCTCTAACTGCAGCTGTTGTCTCAGATTGACCTTGTCTTACAGCAGCGGCCAAAGCAAAGTCCCTGTCTGTATGCGGGAGGGTTAGTGGTGGTGGTTGTAGCAGAAGCGCTGAGTTGGGGTTCTGCCCCTTTCATCTTCAAAATCCTGGTCTTGGAAAGCCTGTTTAGAGGTTTGTCAATTCTCCGAGGCTCTGGAAGAAAAGCAGCGGATGGAAAAGATGAAGTGGGCAGTAGGTAGGAAGTTGTGTCCATCCTGGGGACACTGAGTTGTCCACTGCGATGACAGGAGAGTAACTCCGAGGCTGGGCAAAGAGGACTTGGGGCCAGCTGGAGCCTGCGTTGGGCTGTTCCTCCCATCTCCGCTAGCACAGCTGAGATTCGGGTATTGTTCTTGGCTTGGGACTCTCTGAGTTCTTCTCCCCCTAGCTGCATCCCTGCTTTGAGGCCACTGATGTGTCCACCTGTCCTCAGGCACCTGCCCAGCACTCCCTGGAGCCCATCCCTTTCCCTCTAACCCAACTCTTTGCTCCCCAAGTACTTCCACCTTGACCTGCCAGCCCCAGGGGCCCCTCAGGCGGGCAGCTAGCCAAGCACCTTTGGCTGCAGGAGGCCCAGCAGTGAGATCTGGGCCAGCCCAGCTATTGTTAGTTCTCTCGGCTCTCCAACACGGTCTACACAAAGTTCCTTCTTCCAGAGCTATATCCTTGCTGGCAGGGACTCCGGAGTATGATATTCACTGGGGTTAGATCCCTGACATGAAAACTGGTGTTGCTGGGCTGGAGCAATAGCATAGCAGGTAGGGCATTTGCCTTGCACGCGGCTGACCCGTGTTTAGTCCCCAGCATCCCATATGGCCCCCCAAGCACTGCCAGGAGTAATTCCTGAGTGTAGAGCTAGGAGTAACCCCTGAGCATTGCTGGGTGTGACCCAAAAAAGAAAAAAGAAAAGAAAAACTAGCGTTGCTCCTGCAGACAGGTGGCAAATTAGATGCTGTGGCTTAGACCCACTGAGCCTGTGGGTAGATTTCCTGCCCGGGCTCTGCCGCCTGGGTCGTGCCACTTGCCGGCTTGCTCTGACGGGTGAGGTGGTGGAGTCAGCCTTCTGCCAGGAAGCTACTGACTTGCTCTTGTCAACACCTGAGTATTAGGCTGTTGTCAACAGGAGGTGGAAAGGCCAGGGGTGGGTGGATGGGACAGGAGATAGGACAGGAGATGAGACAGGAAATGGGAGCCTTCGGTTACCCTAAACCCAGGAAGCCCGTCTCAGGGAGGAAGATCCTTGGCTCCGGCGAAGAATTATAAATCATGAAAAGCTGCCAGACTAGAGTCAGTGCCCCCTCAAAGTTGTGAGGCCCCGGCAATGACCACCAGCAGCCTGTTTTCAGCCACTGACCAGCTGTGTTTGTGCATTGAGCAACCGTGGCCCTGGTTGCTGGTGAGACGTTGGTCTCAGGAGTGTGGCTGCGGTGTGAGCGCCCTGTGCCCACCACCAGGTGGCAGCCCCTGAGCTGGCACACCTCTCTCCAGACAGAGACACTGCCCTGTGTCCCCGGCCTCTCCCGCAGCTTCTCTGGGCCTTAGATCAAGACTCACAGGGGCCCTTCCAGTAAACATGATGTCGAAGAAGAGGATTGGTTTTCGGTTTGGTTTTCTCTATCTTTCAAGCTGCCCCTTCGTGTCCCTGAAAAGGCCTTATCTTTGTGTTTTCTTGAAAAGCAAAACAAAAACGAGTTTCTGTCTTGTCATGATTTGCCTGAAACCTGATCATTCCTGTCCTTGTCATTAAAGTTTAGTTTTCTGGGATCACTCCCAGTGATGCTCAAAGGACCAGAATGCAATGCCAGAAAGCAAACTGGGGTGGGCTTCATGCAAGGCAAGCACATTGATACCTGTACTATCTTTCTGGCCCCCTGATAATAACTTTGTGTGTGTGTGTGTGTGTGCGTGCGTGTGCGCGCATGTGTGCATGGGCGTGCATGTGGATTTTGGACCATACCCAGCGGTGCTCAGAGCTTAGTCCTGACTCTGCTTAGGGATCACTCCTGGTGGGCCTCCAGGGACCAAATGGAGTTCTGGGGATTGAACCTGGGTTGGACGTGTGCAAGGCAGGTGCCCTACCCATTGTACCATCTCTCCAGCCCCCCAGAAGAAGGGTTTTTTCTGACTGCTTCTAAGCAGATATGACTCTGAGTCCCTACCAATGCAAAACCCCAGCCTCCATGTGAAGCTGCAGTACAATTCAAGTCAGTATCTGAATGAATACTGAGATGCGTTATGGAACTAATCAGCCTCCTGCCATAGAGCCTCCCAGTGGAGGGTTGCCTGAGGCTTTTTGAAGAAATGAGCCACACACGTGTACAGGATGCATGGAAAGGCAGTGAATTGCACAGCTGTCTGACCATTCTGGACTTCTAAATCCGGACATTAGCATGATGCTAAATTTAAGAAAAGGTGTCTGAAACCTATGTCGTTTTAACCCAATAATTTTTCAAGAGCATCCGTGAACCTTTTTTCTAGAAAGTGCAGTTCTGTCTAAGAACTTAGCCTTTTCCACAATCAAAAAGCTTCTTTTCATTAAAATAAAAGCCATGATGGGTCAAAAAGAGTGGTACACTTGCCTTGCACACAGCTGCCCGTGGTTCAGTCCCCAGCACCACATACGGTTCCCCGTGCATGGCCCAAAAACAAACCAAAAAGCCCTGAACAACAACAGAAATGAAGGCTGTGGAAAGCTGGGCCTCTGGCCGGGATGTCGCCCCGCTCAGGACGAGAGCAGTGCTCGCCACTCGCTGGGAGCACCTGCCCGGGTGTGGATCATTCCCGGGATGTCTCGCCAGGTGTACTTGGTCATAACTTGACACAATAGGACTTGTTGTCTGGGGGAGAATTTTCATGAGCTGGGAAAAGCATAAAGCAAGTGGTCACAGAGCTCAGCATAACCGAGAACATTTCCTGCCCGGGCGGTCATTAGAAGCCGAAGCCGCCAGACAGTCCACCACCGGCAAAGGGGGGAGATAGCGAACCCTCAGAACAGTAGCCTCTTGGTGGGGCTTCCTGGTGAGTGCTGTGAGGGGCAGGCCTGTGCCTCGGCATATGTCTGCCCCATGTGTGATGCCAGGAGTCAGTGACCCTAAGTCCAGGTTCTCTCATTCCCTGACAAGGATGCTCATAGTGTCACTCACTCACACACACACACACACACACACACACACACACACACACTGAGGATCCCCATTTGTGAGTACTTTGGGAGGGGGCAGATCCTCCTGACCCACTTCTTCCTCTTTACCCATGTGCCAAGGTCAAACCTCATTCTCTGGAAGAGAGGCCAGCACGGTCCCGGAGTCTGTATCAGTCACAGGGTCCCTCGAGTGTAGGTCCTGTCCTTGAGGCCCACTGCAACTTCACGAGGGAGCGAGAGAGATGGGTGGCAGCGTGGGTGGATGATAGAGGGAGTGTGTCTGCGTCTGTGTCTGTCCACAGTGGCAGGCCTGAGCTCTGAGCTCCAACCCCAACTCAGATGCCAGTTCTGCAAGTGTGGACCAAGATAGGCCGTAAGTGAGGGCACCCCCGATGCTCCCCCCTTCCCGGACGTGCACCTCACCTGGCACCCATGAGGACTGTGAGCTGCATCGAGTTCCTGACAGGCAGTTGATAAAAATGCCACCACCCACCTTGAGCGAGCCTTGTACCAGGACAATGGAGGCTGATGAGTGGCAGAGAAGAGTGTCAGCAAAGGGCCTGGGGGTACCCAGCAGCACGGCTCACACCTGGCAGGAGGCCACATGCGAGGGCGTGGGGCATGCGGAGCTGGCACACAGTGGCCCTCCCACGGCCTGCAGGTGCCCGGCCACTCCCGCCCCATGGCAGGTGCCAGAGGGTATGGGGCCGCAGAGCCAGCCCGGCCGCTCACTCTGACGTGCACCTGCAGCATAAAACTGGACCTTTCGCTGCCGAGGCAGGTGTGAGCGGCGGTTGCGGTCCTGGAGGTGCTGGCAGAGAGAGGTGTGCATGGCCACTGGGAGCGGGCACAGCCTTCGCCCCCGACCAAGCTCTCGGGCCGCCAAGCTGGGACCTCCCCGGCCCCCGAGGCCGCCGCCCCACCTCTGCACTCTCCCCGCCTCTGGATGTCCAAGGTGAAGCGTTTCTGTCTCTTCTCCAGCTCCGAGGCTGAGAATGGCGTGGAGGAGAAGAAAAAGGTGTCCCGGTCGCCAACGGTCCAGTCCCCCACCCTATCCAGTGAGGCCGAGTCCCCAGACCAGAGGAAAATCATTTGCCTGCGGTAAGTTCTTGGTGCCACTCAGGGTTTGTATGATTTAGGAGGGTGGGGGTGGGGGGTCTGCAGTTTCACGATGGTTGCAGACAGAGCAAGTAGGTCTGGGGGCAGAAGGAAGAAGGGTGCCTGACCTGACACCTGAGCCCCCTCTCTCCCTTACTCCTCCTTACCCCTCCCACCCCACCCCACAGAAACCCAGCCTTTCATCTGTTCCCGCTCCCTAGAGTAGGGAGGAGGCTGAGGATCTGGGGTCCCCATCGGTCTCAGAGAGCAGTTGATAAACTTGTTTCGCAGAAGGAAGTAGCAGGGTTCTGGTTGCATTTCAGACGCCACAGGAGATGGTTCAGCCCCTGCTCTGTTCCACCTGGGAGTGGCCCTTCGTGGAAGGCAGCACCCCTCAGCCCAGACCATGTGTACCCCTAGTATATTCCAAAACAGGCACAGGTGAAAATCAAATAAATGGAGAGGCCAGAGCACAGGATTAGGGGCCGTCTGGTGGGAGTGACGTTCTGGAGAGGGCCGGGGTGAGAGAAATGTTGAGGAACTGTGATGGAGAGCGCAGAGCCCAGGAGGAGAGAAAGGAGAGGGGAGTGAGGCAGAAGGAGGGAAGGAGTGAGGAGGAGCCGTGAGGGTCAGTCACTCTTGCCCTTCTCGACAAGCCTCCCTGCTCCCTCTCCCTCGAAAGGTCAGTTCAGTAACTCCTGCTTTTCCCTTCCTTCCCGGCTGCCCAGCCCACATCTTCTCTCCAAATCTCTACTTCATTCAGGACCACGAGTAAGTCTTGGCTTGGCCTCCACGTTTCTCTTCTCTGACCCTCCCTGGCACGCTCCATCTCGCCTGCATGCCTGTCCTGCTACCTGTCACCTCCAGACCCCTCTTTCCCCTCCAGCTGCTTTCCCATCAGCCACCCCCCACCCCCACCGACGCCCACAGCATGCCACCTTGCCCTTTCAGTACTGCCGCCTGGCTCCAGCTGACAAACACTCGCATGTGAGCGCAGACACACACACACACACACACACACACACACACACGCTTTTGGCATGCTGCACTGAGCACCGAGCTGCCCGCCCACACAGCTGTGCCGCCAGGAGGGATCCCCGCCCTGGACCCCTCCTGAGCAATGCCTGGGAGCTCCCCCCAGCCCAGTCAAACAAACAAACAAATGCTCTTGGTTTTCCTCTGACGTCCCCTGGCTTGGGATAACAATGACACACTCATCAGGCGGGCACGCGTGTCTGACGGCACCAGCCGTGACTCAGAGAGGCCTGCTTCTGCTTTAATGCTCGGTTCTCGCTCTCAGAAATTACTCGTCCCTGCCTTTTCAGCTGAGCTTCCGGTCCTGCTCCCGGGTACCCGTGGAAGGGAGAGTTCTCCCGCTGGAGAGGCCCAAAGAAATTAGCACCCCTCCCAGCCCACCTCAATGCCAGGCACATGTGCCCCCATCTGCTTGTTTCTCCAGGAAGGCACAAGGCCCTGCTGTCCTGCCCGGCAGAACTTGCTTCCAACCCACAGGGCTGCCAGCTCTGATGCCTTTTTTAACAATCACGTTCTATTTATTCATCTGAATCAGCGAGGGAGGGAAGCTCAATTTACTGCACAGGAGATAGTTCAGTCAGCTGCTCGACGTCTGTACAATATGGGTTTGTTTTTCAAGGAGAGCACCAGCAGTCACAAAATACAATCCATAGAATTCCAAAGGAATTTCTAGCCATGGCTTAACTCCGTCGTTGGAGGATGAATCCCTGTCAGGTGACCCACAGTTGCCGAGATATTGCAGTGGCTGATGCTTGTTCCTTAGCATCAAGCTAAAAAACAAGCATCAGCCACTCCGATTGCTGCGGCTGGAAGGGGGAGGTAGACATTATGCTGTCCATATGTCCTGGCCGGAAAGACTAGAGCTGGACTCTCTGATTCCCCATGCATGTCCTGCTGTCATAATCTGTCCTGCTGTCATACCCTTATACCACGGAATTCTTTACAATTTTAACCCAGCCTCTTTCTAATAAGTCATATTGGGTGGGGTATGCCACTCAGGGGTAGAGTACTTGCATGTGTGAGTCTCTGAATCCAATCCTCGGCACCTCAGAAATGATTTGTTTCAAGAAATCGTATTATGGTGGGCTGAAGTACAGCAGGTAGGGTGTTTGCCTCGCACACAGTCAACCCAAGTTTGATCCCCAGCATCCCATATGGTCCCCCAAGCACCACCAGGAGTAATTCCTGATTCAGAGCAAGGAGTAATCCATGAGCGTCGCCAGGTGTGATCCTGAAAGCCAAAAAGGAAAAGAAGAAAGAAATTATATCATGGAATGACCATTTTCTTGCACCATCTCCCCCCTCCCATAAATTATTTAAAATATATACAACTATGTATGTATATTTGTACATATATATTAACACACATAAACAAGTTTCTTATATATACCTTTTAAACTTGTACATGCATTCCACTTTGTAGTGATTTTCATCATAGGGTTGAAGATCTGCTACCATGGAGAGCCAGAGGCAGAATCCTCTAGAAAGAACCCCAGGAGCTCTAAATTCTGCCCAGGTAGAACAAAAGAAGATTCACCTCCCAAGCATGGTTTTGGGTTATCCTGATTGTACGACACTGTTTTCCACAGATGGAAGAAATGTTTCCTTTTCCCTTTCAGCACATGCAAGTCTTGCCCATCCCCTGGTCCCAGCATATGAAATATCTATTCTCCACTGGGCCCTTATCTCACTTTCTTTTTGTCTTAGCATACTGTCTCCCTATTCCTGTATTGTTTTGGCATCACATCATTTACTGCCATTTTCTTAAAAAAAAAAAAAAAGATGTTTGATATGCAGTCAGGCTCTTGAAGAATAAAGACTCTTGGGGCCAGAGCGATAGTACAGCAGGTAGGGTGCTTGCCTTGCCTGCAGCCAATCCAGGTTCGATCTCCAGTACCACATATGGTCCCCCAAGCTCTCCAGGAGTGCACCGTGGCCACAGCTGGGTAGGATCCCCAAACAATAAAGAATAAAGACTCTTATGTGCTCCAAGGCATTTAACCCAATGCCCCATCCAATGAACCCTTCTTAAACATTAATAGGAGTTTGAAACAGAACATTCTTTGATTGAACTGTTGCTACAATCTTGTTTAAAATTTGCCCCTAGAGGGCTGGGGAGCTGGAGCATTCGCCTGCGTTACATGTCGGAACCCCGGGTTGGGTCACAAACACTACACAGCCCCTTGAGCACCACCAAGTGTGACCCCAAAACAAAACATGTGCTTCTAGTGTCTTCACACAGACTAAAAATGCTTTTGAGATGACATCATTGCTCGTATTGCTCAACTGTTCCTTCTCCCCTCTATGAATCACCCCCGCTGCAGTTGGCACCGTCAGCCTGCCAAATCCAGTCCCGTCTCCCACCACACGTGCTGCGCCCGCATCCTTTGCGTGTCTGCGTGGCTGTCATTGTCCAGAAGAGAAAAGCCTCCCGTGAGATGGTGTAATAATCCAGATGAAATTCAGTAGGAGCCCATCAACGAGCCACCTTATAAGAACACACCTCCCCCCTCTGGATTTTCTTTCCCCAGGAAGTCCACCAGCTCTGACGGTGCCATTTTAGCGCGTGAGAAGAACGACTGTAAGACAGAGGACAAGAATGACTCCAAGATGGAACGGAAAAAGTCATCATCCTCCTCCAGCCAGGTCAGTGGGAAGGGCCATGCTGGAGGGTGTCCCCAAATGCACCAGTCCTGCTGGAATGCTCGGGTTGGAAAAAGCCAAAGACCACTGGAAGGACGCTGGCCTGTCTTCATCATCGCATCCCTGCGAGTGGTCAAGAGCCCCTCGTCCCTGCCACCAGCAGCAGGTGGACACTGTAACCCCTAAACCCAACAGGGGTCAGGACCACCCAACTGTGTGCTACTTGCCTGACAGTTAGGGGTGATAAGGAAGGGAGGGAGGGGAGTTACATCTTGAATGCAAGGGAAGAGGCGACTCTGGCAGAGGTCATGGGGGACTCTGCTCTAGCATGTGTCCAGAGAGACAACTCCTGCCCACTCCTGGGTCATAGCGAGCAGTGGGATATCAGGGCCAATAGTTTAGGGATGGATTTTTTTGACACTTCACCCTTAAGTGTTTGAAAATGTGTCTTCTCAGAACCAGACAAGAAAGCTGTGGGCAAACAACACAGCTTCAACTACACAGCAGTGCCATGCCAATCAGAACTTAAATAATAACTGTTCCCTCAGTCCTGGTAACTGATGCCCTCTGTAGAGGTGTTCTCCCCATGAGAGTCTCCACTAGGAGTCCTGTGATACTTATTTGCCACATGGGTTTGAATTTAGATCAGTCTCACCACCTATTGATTTTTTTTGAAGACTCCACATGTCTTCAAAAACACAAGTGTAATGAAAGGAAAGGGAGAGAGAAAAGCTCAGAACATATATATATATATATATATATATATATATATATATATATATATATGTGTGTGTGTGTGTGTGTATTTGCAATCCTCTGTGCAATGGCTGCTCACAGTGGCCATAAAAACCAGACTCAACTCTCAGATCTAGGTTTGATCCCCAACATCACAAATAATTACAATAAAACCAAAATGTTAGGGCCAGGGAGATGGTTTAAGCCACGCTCAGGCCTCTGGGTTTGACCCCCAACACCACAGAGGGTAGCTCTGGGAGCTCCCAGGAAGGTTAAAACAAACAAACAAACAAACAAACAAACAAACAAGCAAAAACCCCAATCTCAGGGAAGTCCCATAGAGCACCTCACTTTAACCAAGTGCTTCTCTGGATGCAAAATACCTTTCCTGAAAAGCAGCACGAGGTGAGGTGGTGTGAGATCGCTTGCTAGAGGGGGGGGTGTCTGTCCCTAGATAGCTCATGTGGGACTGCTGTCCTCTGGGTAACGTCCATAGCCTCCCTCTGTGCACCCCCTAGCCCATCTTCCTTCAGAGACAGTAGGGAGGGGAGCCTCACGCGCTTCCCCCCAGCTCCGCTCCTGAGACTGCTCATCACGAGCACCGTGTGAGGTGCAGGGCTGGCACAGGAGGAGGCCCCAGGGGCCACCTGCTAGGTCACAGAGCTCCCCAAGGCCCTGTCCTGACCCAGAGACTGGGGACACTCGTCCCTGGGTAATTGCAGGCATGAAAATGTCCCACGTCCGTCTGTCCCTGTCATCCACATGGGGAAGTTCATGGTACCAGCTGTGAAGCCAGGTGTCTTGAAAACAAAACTCTGTGTGGCCTGAGCCGGAAGAAAGGCTTCCTGCAGGAGACCTGTCTGCCCTCCCCTGACTGCCTCTGCCACTGATGGCGACAGGGCAGATGGCCCAGACCTTGACACTGTTCCACTAAGCCCCTTGGCACCCTCCAGCCCCCCAAGGCAGGCACTGCTTCTGTATTCTGGCACATGGGGAAGGGAGGCCCCTGGACGGAAGTTAGCTCAGTAGACAGACCAAAGGAAAGATTTCTCCAAGACTTAAAACCCCCGACCTCTGTGAGTCCCTACATCACCTCAGCCTGAAGGCCCGTGCTCTTGTGAGGGCACCCTTCCCGCCTCTGGTGGCCTGAGACTCCCGGGCCGTCCCTGCCGAGACGCCTCTGAATTTCGTGTCACTTCTGGTTAGGGATGTCCTTGTCCAGCGGTCCCCCCAGCCCCTGCACTGTGACTGTAGGAGAGTGACCGAACAGCAGAGGGAAGTTTTCCCCTGCTCCCGCTGAGGGGTTGTGTGGAAGACCCAACGGCCTGGAAGACGAGGGCGCCGAGCCCCTCACCTCTCGCTGCTCATTCTCATTCCAGTACAAAGCCAACATGCACTTCCACAAGGTGTTTCTCGAAGTCCCCACAGAGGAGCCGCTGCAGCAAAGTAAGTGCTGACTTCCCACCACTGTTTTGCCACTGTTTTTCCCGGTGGGGGTGTGGGGGGCGGGCAGCCCAGTGATGCTCACTCAGGTTCAAGTCTTGGGGATGATGGGCCACAGAGTCACTCCTGGCTGCGCTCCAAGGCCATATGGTACCAGGGGTCTGACGTGGGGCCTCCCGCATGCCTGGCCTGCGCCCTGCCACAGGACCCTCGAGCTCCCCAGCCGCTTCTTAACTTTGTAGGCAACATATTGGGAATGGTGCTGGTTGGTATCTCGGGAGAAAGGGGGCACTGGTGTGGGGACTGAATGACAAGTGTGTCTCTCTACCTCCTGGTGCTGAAATAAGGGTCAGCGTCATTCTGCTTTTATCCAGGTACCTTCAAAAGGTAAAAGAGATGGACTTGGAGGGTTAGTTCAGTGGGTGAGGGGATTGCCATGCACATGGCTGACTTGGGTTCCATCTCTGGCATCCCATATGCTCCTCCGAACTCCATCAGGAGTGATCCCTGAGCACAGAGCCAGGAGTAAGCCCTGAGTGTTACCAGGTGTGCCCTAACGAAGCCACCACAAAGAAAAGTTAAAGAGAGTGAGCCAGTCCAGACTGTGGGATGATCCCAGATGGTTCCAGAACTATCCCCTCCTTCTCCACACTTCCTGCTAGAAGGCACTGATTGGATGATTGGAATGCCCCATCATAATGGGACTGGATGAGAGAGGCTGTAAGAAAGATGAAAAGCAAGCAGAGTGCCTTAAAGATAGCACAGCCAGCAGGCCAACCCGGGTTCAGTCCCAGCATCCTATATGGTTCCCTGACCTCCACCAGGAGTGACCCCTAAGCACACAGCCTTGTGTGACCCCCAAAAAAACCAAAACAGAAACAAACAAAAAATGGGGGGAAAAGGAAGCAGAATGGCCAGGCCCAAGTCAGCCATGTCCCTGCTCTGTGTGGGGCAGAGGGCCGCCCTAACCACCCTACTTCACCCCCTTCCCTGAGTCCTGCTGCTCCAGCACAGGCCCCAGCCAGCCTTTTTCCTCCCAAAAGTGAAGTGAGACTCTGTCATCCCTGGGGGAGAACCACCTTCCTCAGTGCAGATGCCGAAAACATTCTTTCATTTCCACTAGTGGTGACAGACTTTCATGCCAAAATCAGTTCAAGGCTGATTTTAAGAACTAGACTTTCCGTCTCTCAGCCTTGCTCCGTCTGAAGGGAATAAAGTGACTAAGAACAAGTGACAATCTATTCAGCATGTGTCTGCTCTCTTTTGCCTCCCCACAACTCCCACCCCATAACTGCTGTGTTATCTCCAACGGAAATTCTCAGTGATTTTATGGTTTTACAACTCGGACTCTTTTGTCCAGGTTTTACCTGTGCTCTCCAGAAAGAAATACTCTATCAAGGAAAGCTCTTTGTATCAGAAAACTGGATTTGTTTTCATTCCAAGGTCTTTGGGAAAGACACCAAGGTGGGTGTGATTTCTTTTCAAGCTAACATATTTTATTATACATTGTAAATATTTGCAGCAAAGCAACGTTTATAAGTACCTGTATTAGTCTTATTGTTCCAAATTTGCTGTTCACACTGCCTCTGGATTGACTCTCCCCCCAAACACCACTGTCTCATCTCCTTTTCAAGTAGCCCCTGACCTGTCTCTAATCCTTCTCCCCCACATCACCAGAGAGCTGTGGTGACAGCTGAGGATGTGCCATTGTCGGTTTCAAAGATGTGCAGGAAGCCCCAAATTAATTTTCATTCTGGGTGCAGTCACCTCAGTTCCCATCAGCCAGGTCTCAGCAAACAGGCCTTTCCTTATCAGCCCTCACCTGGTGCTGTGGTCAGCAAGGGAGAAGCGACACTTCAAAGGACAGAAACTGGCACTCTTCCAGCCAGTCTGCGGAGCACCTCTGATCCCAGTGCCCAGTGGACACTGATTGGCACCTGTCCTTCTCACGAAGCTCAGATTTGAGGGTACAGAGGCCCATGGCCACCTGAGACTCTAGGAACTAGCCTGAAGGAACTGGCAGTTTCTCCATGAAAGTAAGAGAATTCCTGCCCACTGGAAGCTCTTCCTCTGGGCTGGGGTACCATGATCACACCATCCAATCAGGAGGCAGAGAAACTACCTGGGGTTTGCCTGATCTCCCCAAGTTTTCAGGGTTCTGAAGAAGCAGCTTTTACACTTATGAAGGATCCAATTAGAAACCTTGTTTTATGGGGGTGACATGGTGGGTTCTGTTTTTAGTTTTGTTTTTACTGCTCTCCTGAAAGCCACTGGCAGTCCTACAGATGAAGACCATGTGATAAATATGAAAATTCTTCACTTTATTAATGTTGCCTCAACAGACCAGCATACTCTTCTTTCAGTATTTTTTTATCATTCCTTTATTACATAGAGAAGCTTAAGCCATCATTTTGATCCAAGTATTACCCAAATCAGAATAATGCAAGGCAGATTTTTGTTTCTTTTTATTTTTTTTTTTGGTTTGGTTTTTGTTCATTTGGTTTTGGTTTTTGGCTACACCTGGCAGTTCAGTTCTTACTCCTGGGTCTGGACTCAGGATTTACTCCTGGTAGTGCTCAGGGACCACATGGGATGTCAGGGATTCAACTCAGGTTGCCTGCATGCAAGGTAAGTGTCCTGCCTACTGTGCTATCTCTCCAGTCCAGAATTTCTAGATTTCTGAAACATCAAAATTTGTTCATGGGGTGGGGAAGGAGATTGGGCATTTATTTGATCTCCAGTTCACTCTAATGGAGATAATTTTTAGAAAACCAAGCCAAGTTAATCCCTCTCACCAGATCAGCATATTTGGAGACCTCGGAGCAGAGACCTGGTTTTTGCAGTGATGGAGAATTCACAGGGCCAGTAGGTGCAGTTTCATGCTAACACGGCTCTAGCAATCATTTTTGGTTTTAATCCTACTTCTACCCAGAAGAGAAAAGACCCAAAAGACCCACAATTAGTCATTCTGGTTTTTTAAAGGTGTGTACATACTGCTTTTGCTTTATGTGATCTCACAGACAAGAGACTGAAAATTAGTAACAGGTGCAAAGATTAGAAAAGAAAGTGACATATGTTCTTCCTTCCTGAGGATGTCAAGGACATTTGGGCTTAAATTCTATGACAGATTATCTCTCCAACAGACTTTGGTGCACCATGGCCCAATATAAACTACAGCCAACAAGTTTGCTCTCAGGAGGGACATTTCTAAGCACCCTGAAATTATAAAGTGTAGGCTTAGTTTCATCAGGAGCATTTAATCTGTCTCTTCAGATCTAGGAGAATTAAATGCATGTGCCACATCCCATTACAACTCAAAGGGTAGAGTGAATTAGACTTTGTTTCCCAAAGGTTCTCTAATTGTCATTTGAGATTTTGAGATTCATAAATGTAGCCATTAACAATTCCTTCTTTTTTTTTCTTTCTTTTTCTTTCTTTTTTTTTCTTTTTTTTTTTTCTTTTTGGGTCACACCTGGGTTACTCATGGCTCATGCACTCAGGAATTACTCCTGGCGATGCTCAGAGGACCATATGGGATGCTGGTAATCGAACCTGGTCAGTCGTGTGCAAGGCAAATACCCTACCCACTGTGCTATCACCGCAGCCCCAACAATTCCTTCTTAAGGGGTAATCCTTGCCCTTAAGATTCACACATTGTGGGGAAAACATTTGTATAGCTCAGAAGCAAAATTAAATTGATTCTTACATCATTCAGGTTGGTAGATTTGTATATTTGAATTCATTTTTTTCCCCAAAGTTACCCAACTTATAATTCCCAAATTCTTTCCCACACTTCATTTTTGTGGATAGAGTTGACCAAAAAAATAAATAAATAACATAGAAAATGTCTAACTGGGATTCATTCACCACTTCCTTTAGCTTTCCTCTCTGGAGCTCTGAGGGGCCCATTCAGTTCTACAATTCTCCTTTCCCGGAATCTAATCCAGAATCATCAGTTGCAGGAGTGTTCATTGCTCCCCATGTCCTTTTTATGGTCTCCTAGGGTTTCAGGACCCACTGCACAACCAGTGGTCTGAATTTATCCCCCAACATTACTGAGGATGGTGATGTGGCTGGTTTGGGTTTCTTTCTCTTTGTTGTTGCTTTTACTCAAAGGCTCAGAAGTAGAGATTTGTGAAGGCTGAACCACAGCATTAACTGTTGTACTTCTGGATAATTCTGTTTCAGATCTCCATTCCGACTTTCTCAGTCACCCAGCTCAAGAAAACCAAAACTGCCCTGCTGGTGCCAAATGCCCTGGTCATCACCACAGACACGGACAGAGTGAGTGCATGCCAGGCCGGGGCTCAGGGCATCAGATCCTCAAAGGCTCTGGGCCAAGGACAAAGGTCCTGAGCTGGAAATTCCTTTGCTCTGATGACTCAGAAGACGTTAAAACCAATTTTTACAAGCACAGACTTCAAACACTTCCCTTGTGTTCTTAACTCTCACAAGGCGGTTTATTCTTTTATTCTAACAGAAAAGTTGCCAATTTCTGAAGAAATTCCAGATGATTTTATTATACTTGCCTGACTAAGATCAAAAGTATGCAAATGCTTCAACTTTCCTATCATCTGCTAGGCCAGGCCACCTAGACGCATGCAGTTTAATGGGATTTGAAAGTACCACCACCTGGTTGATAGACTGGGGGTTAAGCGGACTCTCTCCAAATCCAGTCCTTTCTGCTAGGAGAGCTTCGGGGCTTTCACAGACCCCCTTGGCTTCCAGGTTGTCTCACCTGCCCCTCTTCTCTGTAGAAATTCTTGGAATTCTGTGGAACCAGAAATACTGCCACTGAAATTAATCTTTGAGCTTGGCAAGAGAGGGAGTAGCATATTACCATTCTTTCCAAACAGCATACTTTAATATTTTATCGAAGATTTCTATGAAAGCATAAAAGCTTTCTTTTGTTTCTGACCTTGCTAGTTAACTTGAAGAGGAAGGAGGGAGCAAGGAAATATATTTGAAAGTCTGTTGTTAGACCAGAGAGATGGTAGGGCGATGGCCTTGCACACAGCTGACCTGGGAAGGATCTCTGGCACCACAAAAGGTCTCCAAGCGCCACCAGGAATGATTCCTGAGCACAGGGGACAGCACCCAAAACCAAATAATAAAAGTTAAAACAGGCTATTCTGATGGTCTTGGAAATATATTAATATGTACTGAGGTTTGTTTTTTAAAAACCAGCATCAAGCATGCACTCAATGTTCTCTCCTTAGATCCCCAGCCACTAAGTATAGATTGTTACAGAATCTGAAGCTAAGGTGGGGGGACCGTGGGGGGAGAGGGGGTGGCACGAAGTAAATGGGTGGCTTGGGGCAAATGACGAAGTAGAAAACTCAGACTTTGTAACTAAGAATGTCTAATGCCGGAACCCATGATATTAGCTACTCTGGAATACAATACACGCTGGAGAATCCTATGAAGTTCTAAAAAGAGAAGGGAGAATCATAGCACAGATTTGTGGAGATAAAATTTAAAAAAGAAATTGTATGACTCAAATACATGAGGAGAGGGTGAGTTTTTCTAATCTCCAGATTACTTGTTTGGCTCTGGATTTATTTATTTCCCACAACTTAGCCTCCACTAGAAAAATCTCCATATTTGTACAAGGAAGAATCTGGAAGTGGCTAGAAAAAGAACCAGACTAGGAAGAGCTGCTGGGAAGTTTTTAATGGAAATTAGGTCAGAATAGGGAAAGTGGGCCCTTGGGAAATGTTATTAAAACAAAAAACAAGAGACTTTAAAGAAAATCTTGTCTCTTTGAAACATGTTTGGGGCACCAATGTAAGGCTATACAGGAGCTTTCATTCTGTTTGACATTTGTCAATTAAACTGGGCTTAAGGGTTTTGTTGCGGTTATGGGGGAATATATTCCTCCTTCCAGAAGTAAAATAAATAATCTGAGTCAGCAGAATGAGAATACAGATCGAAGAACTGTTTTATATCACTTAAAAATGAAATAACGAAAGGCAAAAAAAAACAAAAACAATTTAGCATGCATGAGTTTTCATTTTGTCAGATAGTAGTGGTCAATGATTTTTCTGTTTTGTTTTTCAGTACATATTTGTCTCCCTACTCTCCAGAGATTCCACTTACAAGCTAATAAAATCTGTGTGTAGACACTTAGAGGTGAGTGTGGCATCTCTGGGTCACAGTTCCCACATCGGGTCTGTATGTTCTTTCATAGGGTTCCACAGTTGACCGGATTTTCTTTTTTCTTTATTTCTTTCTTTTTTTTTAAATATTTTCAGAATACAAGTGTTGCTAACAGTCCCAATCCGTCTTCTCTCGAGAACAGTTTCCGGGCAGACCGCCCTTCGTCGCTGCCTCTGGTGAGTTGCCTATATAACTAAGTACAAAGGACCCAGGCCCCATCGTGGTACATCTCTGGGGTGTGGGAGAACTCAGGACCATACAACCAAAGGCAAAGTTGAAGGAACAGGGTATTTCTGTTTTGGAGAAGGGAATTCCAAACACCTGAAGGATTGTCCTGCAAAAGAGAACCACAATAGTGGAGATACATATTCATAACTTGTGCTGCATTTGCTTCTCAGTTTTTTTGGTAGGGGCCCTCCCAACTGGTGCTAAAACTGTCCAGAGCCATACCTAGTGATTCTCAACCAACCAGGCTGATGGTTTAGTGTGAGCGATGGAACCAGGGGTTAGCTGCATGCAACTTCACCGCCTGTAGTTTCTCTCCAGTCCCCAGCAATATAGTTTTGGTTCAAAAATCTCTTTGGGAAAGGTCATAATTCCTCCCTGAAGATTGTTTGAGTGTCCCCTACAAAGAGGCACAATGCTGTTGTGCAGTGGAAGGATACCAGGGAAAGATCAAAACTGGTTCTTGCCTTCAAAGACTTTACCAGAAGGAAAGATGGAGAGCACTCAGGAATAAGTGTGAAAGAAGACTTTACCAGGCACAGAGAGATGTTTTGCTTTTTTTAGAGCTTTGTGCCTATACAGTAGAACTCCCCTTCATTTGCACAGATTTATCCATATTGCATGCTGTTAAGAAAGCTACTTATCTTGTCCAAATGATGATTCCTTAACTGATGATTGTTAAATATTGAAATGCCTTGGTATGAATCCATGGTTTCAACATTTATTCATCTCTTTGCAAGATATTTAAAAAGTAGTGGAATAGGGGCTGGAGCAATAATATATACAGGTAGGGCATTTGCCTTGCACATAGCCAACCAAGATTTAATCCCTGGCATCCTGTATGGTCCCCTGAGCACAGCCAGGTGTAACCCCAAAACAAACAAATGTACTGGGATCAAAAAACATACACAACAAAACTCACAGCTATATTATTCCCCATGGCCAAAAAATAAAAACAACTGCTAATGTCTCTCACCTCTTGAAAGAGTAAAATTTAATTTATCCATTATAAAATATGATTTGGGGCTGGAGTGATAGCACAGAGGGTAGGGCATTTGCCTTGCACACAGCCAACCCGAGTTCGATTCCCAGCATCCCATATGGTCCCCTGAGCACCGCCAAGAGTGGTTCCTGAGTGCAGAGCCAGGAGTAATCCCTGTGCCTCTCCAGGTGTGACCCAAAAAGAAAAAAAAAAAAAATATATATATATATATATGTGTGTGTGTGTGTGTGTGTGTGTGTGTGTGTGTGTGTGTGTGTGTGTGTGTGTGTATGATTTGCCTAGAAAAGGAATGAAAGATAAATAGGAAGTGACTGAGTGACTGATGGGTAAAGAGATCCTTGTTAAGATGATGGAAATTGGCGCCTGAGCCCATGTGCTCCTTGTGCCCACATGGCTGATCACATGCGGTGCCTGAGCACATGTGTTGCCCACATCTCCCCTCTTAAGATGTGTACTTTCATGCTTTCGTGTCTAGTGCTAGGATGTGTGTAGGGCTCTCTCCACCCTTGGAGAAGCCCGCATTCTCTCTTGAGCGCGTTACTCTTTGGAAAATGTGCACTGGTGATGGGATGGGTGTTGAGCAATGTATAACGGAGACTTAAGACTGAAAGCTCTGTAACTTTCCACATGGTGATTCAATTAAAAAAAAAAAGACGATGGAAATGTTTGAAATGAGGTAGTGGTGATTTATATCTTAAAAAACACTTACTGTACTTGCACACTTAAAATTCACATAAAACTCATCATTTGGGGCCAGAGATATTGTACAGTGGGTAAGGTACTTGCCTTGCATCTGGTCCTCTGAGCTCCCCAAGAGTAACCCCTGAGCATCACTGGGTGTAGCCCCCAAACAAACAAAAAGATGCTTACTTTTCCCAGGGCTGATCCGACATCATACAGTGATCCTACCAGGGGTGGCCCAAAATCTGCCCTTCCCAAAAAAATCTATTTGAGGGGGGTAAGAGTAGTGGGAGTAATACAGAACAGAATAAAACACATTTGACTGGGAATCCAGCAAGGCTGATTTCAAATCTGGGTTCCATCCCACTGAACTATGCCAACAGACAGGGTTCTTTAACTACTGACTTGTTTCCCTCCATGAAAACACCAGCCTCGTGATGTGGCTGTAAGGGTGAGGTAGGGTCAGAGGTATGGTCATCAGCGTAAAGATCTTTGCATAAAGCCAGATCTGTATTTAATAACTAGTAATTGAAAAGAGTAGGATGAAAGATTGGTTACAAGTCTCTTGGCAACTAAAGAAATAGGGAAAAGGTAATATCTATAAAAAGTAATAGGCTGTACTACCTTTTCCTTATACACTGTTTTTGTTTTTGTGGGTTTTTTTGCCTAGGACATTTTAATAACACTTCTTATCTCTTCAGTTCTGAGGTACTTTGGGGAAACAAGTAAGGCAGAAAGTGACACAGGACCAAAGAGACACATCAGTAGCTGGAGCACATGCTTTGCATATACCTTCATGGGTCTGAGCACAAGCCAGGTGTGCCCCCCCACACACACACATACACACACACAAATAAGATGTAACATTCCTGCTACCACTCTGCCATCCTTTCATTTGTGTGGCATATTGCTAAATCCTATTTTGATTTAGCAGACAGGGAAAAAAGTTTAAAATTTTAATTTTAGGATCCAATTTGTGAAAACATAATATTTTCATTTCTAAAACATCTTTAAGGAGCAATA
Organism: Sorex araneus; assembly: GCF_027595985.1. NCBI lineage: Eukaryota > Metazoa > Chordata > Mammalia > Eulipotyphla > Soricidae > Sorex > Sorex araneus. Next base: position 33,345,783 of record NC_073307.1, on the reverse strand, counting down.
GTTTAAGAAGTAGCATGCATGACTTACGCAGCCAACTCAGGTTTAATCTCAGACATCCCATATAGTCCCAGAGTACAGCACTAGGAATGACTCCCTCCCCGCCAAGCCTCAAAAAAAAAACATCTTTTAAAACTATAACTAATCCCCGTCTCCGTCTACACAATCAGACTTGCCATTCAGGCTTTCTTCCTTGTTTTTCTCTCACCTGTCTATTCCAGTGCCTATGAGACGGCTCCAGCTTCACTTTAGAAACATCTTTCTCAGTCATCAGCATTCCACTGGCTGGTTTTCATATAGACATTTGTTGTTTCAAACAAGTTGGCCACTGAATGACAGAATTCAAAGTGCCCTGGGAGGAAAAGTCTCAGTTTCCGTAATCATATACTCAGCAATTGGTTGGGAAAATCCCAGTCACAGTGGGTAATCCTTCCTTTTCCGTATTTCGTAGGTCAGGCCTGGGGTTATCAAAGGCCTGCCTACTTCATGTGGGAAAACAGCCTCTTCATGCTTTCCCTTCAGGATTTCAATGATGAATTCTCAGACCTGGATGGAGTGGTTCGGCAAAGAAGGAAACACATGGAAGGCTACAGCAGTTCTGGTTCTCAGACCCCAGAATCGGAAAACTCTCGAGGTCTGGAAACTTTTTCTCTATTTACTAAAATGTGCTTCTCCCTGGCATGTCCTTAATCCCATCTATTAGTAAAAGGATTAGGGCGCATGCAAGGCTCTAGGAGATTGGCCTGGATTCTGTCCATGGCACCACCAGGGCCTCCTGAGGATTCAAGGTACAGCTTGATTGGCTGAGTGGCCCCAGGTCCTTTGATCATCACCTGGCATCACACAAATTAGTAAATAAACCTTGATAAATAAAACTTGCCTTCCTAGTTAACGAGAAGGAAATCTGAAGCAAGTAATTTGAAAAGAAAGGCCTGTGTGGTTAAAAAAATAAAAATCCCTTAGGGCCAGAGCAATAGTACAGCAAATAGGTCATCTGCCTTGCATGTGGTCTTGTGGTCTGGGTTCTATCCCCAGCATCCTACATGATCTCCCAAGCACCAGGAGTTAAGTGCTGACCATCACCAAGGGTAGCCCCAAAACAAAACAACCCCCCCACCCTCTGAGGAAAAAAAATCCATTCCCTTTATATACACTTAATCTAGGGAAATTGCACTGTCACTGTCACTGTCATCCCGTAATTCATCGATTTGTTTGAGTCGGCACCAGTAACATCTCTCATTGAGAGACTTCTTGTTACTGTTTTTGGCATATCCAATACGCATGGGTAGCTTGCCAGGCTCTGCCGAGCGGGCTCGATACTCTTGGTAGCTTGCCGGGCTCTCCGAAAGGGGCGGAGGAATCGAACTCGGGTTGCCTGTGTGAAAGGCGAATGCCCAACCACTGTGCTATTGCTCCAGCCCAGGGAAATTGCAAGAAAGAAAAATATATCGCCTTCTTATTTCAGCAGTAGTATTTTGCCGAGTGGTCCCCCATGATTTGGAGTAAGGATCAGCTTTTGTCAAATTTTTTTTCTATCAATTCCTTGCATGAGAAATGGATTTCAGTCCCAATCAGCTTCTGAGAAGATCCATTTATATTCTTGGCCATTATATATGGTCAAGAGGTTCATTTGGTTTGTCATCAATCCTGTGTGTTGAGATATATTGGTGATAAAACATAACCTAGACCCATTTTCACTTGATAGATTTCCTTGTGGCCGAATCCCAGGCAGCTCTGAATGTCTCCAAGGGAGAAGCCAAGCCAGCACGGGTAGATGCCCATGTGAATAGAGTGCCCGAAGGAAAAGCTAAGAGCCTCCCAGCACATGGTAATCAATGGATTATTAGCTGTGTCAGTTGAGGGGGGTTCACGGTTTCTCCCCCATCCCTTCCTGTTGTAGACCTTTATGCATTTATTTACTCAACAAAAACACTCAATTCTGTGCTCTCCAGTATGGGGGCAGGGGGTAGAGGACGCAGTGCAGAAGGTCTTCATTGCATTCCCTTCACAATTCTGAGACTAATTCAGAACATGCCAGTAAAAAAAACACAAAGTTAATATCCACACCAGTGACCATTCATTCCAGCCAATGAGAAATGTTTCCATATGTGCAAAGTGAAGGACTCAAGAGCTATTAAGGACTCATTAAGAATGACACCCCAGGGAAAAAGAACAATGCTAGCAGCCTTCAGTTAATTATTAACGAGTAGTAAAACTCAGAAACCATTCTCTCCCTCACTAACCTCCTCCATGAAGACAAGGTGTGTTACACTTTTCAAACTATTGCTTTTTTGCTTTCTACCCAACAGGTAAGCCAGAAGCCACTGGGATCCTCCACAAAGTAAAGCCTCAGAAATGTCTGAGTGTCCACCATATTCTTATATTCTATGCACTTGTGTAAGTAAATGGCATTACTATAAGTAGTTAAGAAAATAACTCCCAAAAGTACACTCTCTTCTCTCCAAGAGCCCCTATAACTCTCAGTTGTCTTTAATATGACCAAGATCTTTTTGTCTCCTCTTCCCCACCCTTCATAGGTTTCAGTCCTATGTCCATATTCTTCTTCTCTTATTCTTCTTTAATTCTTTAATAATTAAAGAAAGTATTAAAGAAATAATGAGAAGGCAAGAAGGGAAAGTAACATGTGCCAAATCCAGGAAAAGACTTAGAGTTGCCACTATTAGATGGGAAAGTGTTTTGTGACTTATGAAGCATCTTGCCCCTTGCCCAGAGAAGTCCAGGAAACACTTAGTGTCATTCCCCTTATTGAAAACCTGGGCGTTGGCATTTTTTTTTTTGCTTTTTTTGGGTCACACCTGGCGATGCTCAGGGGGTTCTCCTGGCTTTGCACTCAGGGATCAATCCTGGTGGTGCTCAGGGGACCATATGGGATGCTGGGAATCGAACCTGGGTTCACCGCGTGGGGATGCTGGGAATCGAACCCGGGTTTGCCGCATGCAAGGCAAATACCCTACCTGCTGTGCTATCACTCCAGCCCCAGTGTTGGCTTTTTTAACTTATTCTTAAGCCTCTAGTCTGTGACCAGTTGAGCTGAAAATAGCCTGGCCCAATTCAGGGTTATATCTCACAATTAAGGGGAATGTCCTCCATTTATGGATCCCAAAGAACAAGAAAAGCTGGCTCTCCCTAACCCAGGGATCCAGGTCCACATCTGCATGTGAGTTTACCAGGACCACCAGCTGGCAAATCTATTTGGTTGGCCTTGAGGGAGCCTGTCATTGTGAACAGTACTGGTGATTGAGAAATGCTGGGCTAAAAGAATTTCAGTCTCTAGGGCTGGAGATAATACAGCACAGAGTGCTTGCTTTGCGCACAGCCAGACTGGGTGTGATTCCCCAGCATCCAATATGGACCCCTAATCATTACCTGGTTTGACCCGCCCCCCCCCACCAAAAAAAGATTTTCAGTCTTATAGTGAGAAGCATCAGTCTGCTAAAAAAATCTTTTCGGGGGCTGGAGCAATAGCACAGCGGGTAGGGCATTTGCCTTGCATGCGGCCAACCCAGGTTCAATTTCCAGCATCCCGTATGGTCCCCCGAGCACTACCAGGAATAATTCCTGGGCACAGAGCCAGGAGTAACCCCTGTGCATTGCCGGGTATGACCCAAAAAGAAAAAAAAATCTTTTCGTAGTCTCTTTGGCCAAGTGATTTTGGGGAAACGTCTGTCCTCAGATGCTGTGCTGGCTAAGCTTTTTCCATTAACTTACTGAGAATTTCTCTTTGATCCTTTTCCAGTGTCTGTGTACTAGTCATCTCAACCTTCTACATGAGACACAGAATTAATACCCTGGAGGACCGGCTGGGGTCACTCACCACCAATATGGACACCCATCCTACTGAGTAAGATAGTGCTACCATCTGCTGGATATTCAGACTAATACCATGTTTGTTTAACCTGGGCATCCATTCTAACAAACCTGAGGATGCAGTTAGGCTGATACTGCGTTAAGAGTCTAGGGGGAGATTAATATATAGGAAGAGGTAGAAAATTCGTAGAAACGAATGATATGACTCTGTAGATTCTTGCACTGGAGACAAGCCGAGATAACAGATAATATAAAACTAAGTTTTTCTCCTAAGGCTCAGTGTTGGTCTTGGTTCATTTATTATATATAATATACAAATTTATCTGTGTAAAATGTCAGTGAGTCAAGACTTTATTGAAAAACAGAAATTCAAATAACTCATGTATAATTCTTTTCTATGAACTCCTCTCTTTGTAAACCTCTTGACTACTGCAAAGATCCAATCTGACTCTTAGTTCAATGTGAAATTGAGTATTTTCCATCCCAGACATTTTTAAGATGCCTGACCTAACTAAATCTATTCAGACATAGGATCCTTATTTTTTTTAACCCACTTATGTGAGGATGAAAATGTGCCAAAAATTAAATTATTCTATGTTAGAAAGCATACTTTTACCCATTTTGATTTTTTTTTTAGTATACAAGTCTGGTTTCATCAGCTTACATAGATACAAGACTTAATATCTACACTCAGCAATATTCAAATGGGCATTTTAAGTCACTGTGCTGTACCTTACAAACCTCTTCCTTCTTCCCACCCCCATGGCTTATTTATAACTGAAAATTTGTTGTTAAGATCCCACATATAAATGAGATCCTATGGAATTTGTACTTTACTTATCATAATTCCTTCAATGTCCAACCACATTGTCCATATACCAATGTTTCGTTCTTTATAGCTTATTTATCTGTCAGTCGACATGAAAGTTGTTTTCAAATCTTAACTATTATAAATCATGCTGCAGTAAACCTGTGTTAATGAAATAACATATATGAAGTGAATTTCTAGATCATGTGAAACGTTACTTCCTATAAAGCATTCCCTCTCTAATCATAATAAAAGCATTAAACTGTAAAAAAAGTCTAAGTATGCCAATAATTTTGTAGTATTTTTCTGGTACTTAAAAATTCACAATATGAAATGCATACATATATTTTCTATAAGGGCCACTCATGGTAGGTGAGACTGAACCTTATAAGCACTCTACTTGAGCTATGTCCCCAGGCTAAAATGCTTAATTGAGACATTCTCACACCCAGAAATCCAGTGTCTTCTGATTAGAGCATATAGTCTTTTTGAGTAAGGTGATTATTGGTAGGTCTGTACTTCCTGCCCTTTTGGTCTCAGCTTTCTGCCTGTGGCTGTCTTCTTTAGAAGGGTTGCTTAGATTCATTTAGCCTCTGTGTATCTACTATTGGTGTTAGCCCTCTGATTACCATGAAGCTAACAGAAATCCACCTGTATTCTTAACAGTTTAAGATCTAGAACTACTATGAGAGTTATTTTTACTACTTTGTCTTTATCTTAGTCATTTGCCCACCACCTTTACACCATTATTCTGAATTTGTCCTTTAACCTTGATACTAACCTCAAATGATTATCCATATCCTTAAACTACATATTTGTCTTTATCAGTGAAGTGGACACTTTTATATATTTTCTTATTACTAATTAACTGGTTGAACTGGAGAGAGATACCTTTAATTAAGGCACCCATGCGATACTGTCTCAGTCATGGGAAATCCAGAAGAGAAAAGAATAGAAAACCTAGTTGAAGAAACACTAAAATTTCCAAACAAGGGAAAAGGGAAGGAATTAGACCTCTATCCCAGGAAGCCTAAAACTCCAAGTAACTGCAAAAAAGATGTTTAAAACTAGAAAGAGAAAATCAACTTGTCATTTACCAGGGACTGCCCCCACTTCCATAAGAAAAATCAGTGGATTTCTCACCAGAAGAAAATAGCACTTCATGTCTTGGAAATTAAAACATTCTAGCGCATAAATAATCCTTAAGGCAGCAATGCTGTCAGTTAGAATTGGAGAAATGAAAGACAGTCCCACACAAGCTAAAGGAGTTCTTCATCATCAAACCAGCCTTTCACAAAATGTTAAACGGGGCTGGAGATAGTACAGGATTAAGGTACTTACCTTGCATGCAAATAAATGATCCTGGTTGGTCCCCAAGCATGCTAGGTATGACCCAAAGCTCCTACAAGTATCAGGAAAATATTGTCATTGTCATTGTAATTGTCATCCCATTGCTCATCAATTTGCTCGAGCAGGCACCAGTAACGTCTCCAGTGTGAGACTTGTTGTTACTGTTTTTGGCATATCAAATACGCCACAGGTAGCTTGCCAAGCTTTGCCATGTAGGCAAGATACTAGCTTGCTGGGCTCTTCGAGAGGGGCAGAGAAATCGAACCCGGGTCAGCCAAGTGCAAGGCAAATGCCCTACCCACTGTGCAAACGCCCTACCCACTGTGCTATCACTCAGGAAAATATAGCTTTTTAAAAAATTATTTAATTAACTATAAAAAACTCAAGGAAAAACCTATAGTATATTCTTTTCCTTTTATCTTTTGTGTAATAAGAAACTTTATCAAACTGCAGAAGGAATAGACAGGGAGACAAGATAGAAAGGAGTGCAAAATACCAATACTAAGCTTAAGTGTAAAGTGGTTAGACAGACTTAAAAAATAACTTATCCAGGGGCTAGAGAAATAGTACAGTAGGTGGGGCACTTACAATGCAAACAGTTGAGGAATTGAACCTGGTTCAAGTCCCAGAACCATATATGATCCCCTAAGTACAGCCAGGTATTGCCTCCAGAAATACAAACATAGGAATAGCTAAAAATACAGAGTAAATGTCGATAGTTATTTTTAAATATTAAAGGAATGACATACATCAGTACAATAACTGCTTTGTATTCCACTTAATGGACAGATCCAGACATAAAATCAAGGAAACATTAGCTTAAACAATGAATTAGAGTGGATAGTGTATTCAGAAGAGTCCCTCCAAAAGCAGAAGAATATAAATTCCTCTATTGTACAGGAATATTCTCCAGGATGAATCACTTTTTTCTTTTTTTGCTTTTTGGGTCACACCCAGCAATGCACGGGGGTTACTCCTGGCTCTGCACTCAGGAATTACTCCTGGCGGTGCTCAGGGGACCATATGGGATGCTGGGAATCAAACCCAGGTCAGCCACGTGCAAGGCAAATGCCCTACCCGCTGTGCTATCACTCCAGCCCCAAGGATGAATCTCTTTTAAGGCTACAGAAAAGTTCTCAAATTCAGGAAGATTGAAATCACACCAACCAGATTGGAATGAGCTAGAATTCTAGTAGAAAAACCTGGGGAGCATGTCTTAAGACACAGCACCGGGGCCGGAGTGATAGCACAGCGGGTAGGGCATTTGCCTTGCATGTGGCCGACCCGGGTTCGATCCCCGGCATCCCATATGGTCCCCCAAGCACCGCCAGGAGTAATTACTGAGTGCAAAGCCAGGAGTAACCCCTGAGCATCGCTGGGTGTGACCCAAAAAGCAAAGAAAAAAAAAAAAAGACACAGCACCAAGATTAAAAAAAAAAAAAAGTACTTGACAAAACACAACATCATTTCATAATAACCTTCAATAAAATGGATACAAAAGGAATGGACTTGAATTGAATACAGGCCATCTAGAGCAAACATAGAGCCAGCATCATACTCAATGGTGATAAACAAAGCCTTTTCTCTAAGCTCAGAAACAAGGATGTTCACTTCACAATTATTCATGCTAGTGATAAAGTCCTAGAATAATTAAACAGGATATAAAAGGCATCCAAACTGGAAAGGAAGGAATAAAATTATTCTCTTGCAGACTTTATTATATACATGAAAAATCACTCTCTAATAAAGAGTCACAGGGATAATAAAGTGAAATAAAAGAACAAATTTTATTTTTTTGAATACACAAACCAGCAGAAATAGAAACAAAAAGTTTGCATTTATAACTATCAAACAGAATTAAATGTCTTGAAGTATATTTTAATCATGAGTTACACACTGAAAACTAGAAAACACTATTAAAATAAATAGAATCATAAAAAAAGAAAAGATTTATGCTCATGGACTGGAGAAATAATTAAAATGACGATGTTACCTAGGACAATATACAGATTCAATGCCATGGCATTCTTCCTCAGGTTCCCCAACTTTATATCATACTACAAAATAATAACAATCAGTATACTGTGGTACTGAAATAAGAGCAGATGCACTAGTGAAACAGAATTGGGGGCTGGGAAATAAATTTCACACACATATGGACAATCAGTTTTCAACAAAGGGGTCAAATGTCTACACTGGAGTAAGGAATGTCTGAGAAAACTGAACAGCAACATGCAAAAACATGAAACTAGACCACTGTCTTACACAGATATAAATCCAAAATGGATTAAAGACTTGAGTAAAAGATTGAAAATACATGAGCAATGTGCTGGGCCTTAGAGATGTGCATGGAACCTGACTCCCGCAGCAAGGGAAGCAAAAGCAAAAATAGACAAATGGGACAACACCAAACTCAAAATCTTTTGCACTCTGAAAGGCATTTTTATCAAAACAAAGATACTGCTGAAAAAGTAACGGTATTTGCACACTTTATTCAACAAAGGGTTAATGTCCAAATTAAAAAATAAATTCTCAACAGCCAGAGAACTATCAAATAGGCAGGGGATTTGAATAGACACTTTTCCAAAAACAATATACAGATTAAAAAAATTAATCTTGCATTGCATTGCATTGGAGAAATGCCGAACAATAAGGTATCACTTCACACCTGTGAGAATGACATTCACCCCAAAGACAAAGAACAAGTGCCAGAGGGGAAGTGGAGAGAAGGGAACCCTGGTCCACTGCTGGTGGGAGAGTAAAGTATTGTGGTTATTAGAGAGAGTAGCACTGTAACACAGTCTTCCCTGTTGTTCATCAATTTGCTTGAGAGGGCACCAGTAATGTCTCCAGTGTGAGATTTGTTGTTACTGTTTTTGGCATATTGAATACGCCACGAGTAGCTTGCTAGGTTCTGCCGTGCAGACGGGATATTCTCAGTAGCTTGCCAGGCTCTCCGAAAAGGACAGAAGAATCAAACTGGGGTCAGCCATGTGCAAGGCAAATGCCCTGCCCACTGTGCTATCACTCCAGAGAGTAGTTTGCATTAAAAGGAGAGAGAGGGAGAGAAAAGGAAAAGATAGTGTAATCCAGTTATCCACCTTTTTCTAAGTGTATACCTGAAGAATGCAGACATTCATTTGAACAGGCACCCCACCGTGCTCACTGCAGCCTGGGGTAGCTCTCAGGTCTGGAACCCTGAACAACTCCCAGTAGTGCATGATTCCCTGAGCACCAGAAAGGTGTGGATAGTAAGAAAGTAAAACAAGTAACAGATGAGTAGACTAAACAAATAAAACAAAAATGAGTTTGAAACTAGAAGAGAAAATTATTAGTTACCAAAAGGGAAGGAGCATAAATGTGCCAATCAGGTAGAAGGTCCTGAAAGGGAATTAACATTGTGGTAAATGTTAAATTGTATGTACGGACACTTATTTTTATGACTAACATCTGACGTTAAGTTAGACAGCAGGATCAAAGTCAATAACATTTTACCTCAACAAATTGATTTTAGAGGGAATCTATCTCAAAGTAATATAGGGCATTTGTTGGAATACTATGCAGTTGTTAGGAGAGATGAAGTCATGATTTGCTTATAAATGGATAAACATGGAAAGTATCATGCTAAGTGAAATGAGTCAGAGAGGGACAGAATTAGAGGGACTGCACTCATTTGTGGAGTGTAGGGTAGCATCATATGAGGCTGACACCCAAGGACAGTAGATACAAAGGCCAGGGGGATTGCCCCATAGCTGGAAGACTGCTTCATGAGTGGAGGGAAGAAGGCAGATGGAATAGAGAAGGGATCACTAAGAAAATGATGGCTGGAGAAACCAGTTGGGATGAGAGATGTATGCCGAAAGTAGATGATGGACCAAGCATAATGACCTCTCAGTGTCTGTGTGGCAAGCTATAATTCCCAAAAGTAGAGAGAGAGTATGGGGAATATTGTCTGCCATAGAGGCAGGAGGACGGTCGGAAAGGGGGGGTAATACCCGAGATACTGGTGGGGGGGATGTGCACTGGTGGAAGGATGGGTGTTTGATCATTGTGAGATTGTAACCCAAACATGAAAGCTTGTAACTATCTCACGGTGATTCAATAAAATTTTAAATTTTTTTAAAAAAAGTAATATAGAGCATTTGTAACAAGTTCATATCTAACATCATAATCAATGGTGAAAAGTGGAAAGCCTTTCATCTAAGCCCCAGCTTCCTTTTTTTGCTAATATTTCTTTTTTTTTTTTTTTGCTTGTTTATCTATTTTTGTTTTTGAGTCACATCCAGTGGTGCTTAAGTCTTACTCCTGGTTCTGCACTTGGGAATCACTCCTGGTAGGCTCAAGGGATCATATGGAGTATTTGTTTTTGTTTGTGTTTGTTTGTTTGTTTTTGCTTTTTGGGTCACACCCGGAGATGCACAGGGGTTACTTCTGGCTCTGCACTCAGGAATTATCCTGGCGGTGCTTGGGTGAACCATATGGGATGCTGGGAACCCGGGTTGGCCGCGTACAAGACAAATGCCCTACCTGCTGTACTATCGCTCCAGCCCCCATATGGAGTATTTGAACCATATGCCAGGGACTGAACTCAGGCAGCCACAAGGCAAGCACTTTACCTGCTATACTACCACTCTGCCCCTTAAGTCCCAGCTCCTTAAAGCTCTGGGTAACTGAATGTATGAGATAGGAAATATTTGACAACAGTAAAAAGTTTCTAAATGCACAACCAAAAATGATTTCAAAATAAGGAGGGAGAATAGTTCAGCAGGTACTTGCCTAACCTGTAACTGACCCAGGTTCAATCCCTGGTGCCACATGCAGTTCCCTGAGCCTTGCCAAGAGTGATCCCTGAGCACCACTGAGTGTGGCCCAAACACAAACAAAAATTAACTTCACAGTGAATCAGGTGTGTCTGGCACTATTCACCCATGTTGCATTTATCAGGCAAAACTGGGTTGTGGGTGGAAAAAGTTTGAGAAAACTACTCTGGGGCTGGAGCGATAGCACAGCGGGGAGGGTGTTTGCCATGCACATGGCCAACCCGGGTTCGATTCCCAGCATTCCATATGGTCCCCTGAGCACTGCCAGGAGTAATACCTGAGTGCAGAGCCAGGAATAATCCAGGTGTGCATTGCCAGGTGTGACACAAAAAAGAAAAATAATAATAAATAAATAGATGAAAAGAAGCACTACTCTAAGATGAGGAACAAACAAAGGGTGAATAAATAAGATTGGCAAACCCTTAGGTAGACTCACAAGATAAGAGAGAATTCAAATAAATAGGATCCAAGTGGAAAGGAAAGAAATGACACAGAGACCTAAGAAATAAAAAAGAGCATAAGAGGTTATGTGAATAATTTTTCCACTGAGCTGGAGAACTCACGAGAAATGGATCAATTCTTAGTATCATACCACCTCCGAGACTGAATTGGGGATGAGTGAAAAACCTGAACATGCCAATCACAAGTAAGGAAATGAAAACAGTAATGGCACAAGAATAAAAGCTCAGATCCAGAAAGTTTCACTAGTGAGTTCTACCAAACATTTACTTTAGAGCTATTAACTGTACTTTTCAAGCTTTTACAAAACATTGAACAAACAGGAAAACTTTCAAACAGAATGCTATAAAGCCAGCATTACCCAAATACCAAATGCAGAGGTTACTAAAAAAAGAAGATTGTAGGCTGATATCTGTGATGAACATCAATGCAAATATCCGAAACAAAGTCGTAGTGGGCCAAATCAAAGAGTATTTTAAAGGATCATCTGTCATGACCAAGGAGGATTCATTCCAGGGATAAAAGGATAGCTTAATATACACAAATCAATTTAGGTGATATGCTGTGTAAATAAAAAGATCAAAATCATGAGGAGTAGATACAAAGAAAGCTTTTGACAAGACTCAACAATCATTCATGCTCAAAAACAAACAAAATCGGGATAGAAGGAATGTACCTCAAGATAGTAATGGTACTGGGCACTGGTGAAGGAATGGGTTCCCGAACTTTGTATGAGGGAAGTATAAGCACAAAAGTGTATAAATCTGTAACTGTACCCTCACGGTGATTCTCTAATTAAAAATAAATAAATTATTAAAAAAAAAAAAGATAGTAATGGTACTATAAAGAAACCCACAGCCAGCATCACACTCAAGGCACAATGCAAAGAAAGATGTCCCTTTGTCCCCTATTCTCCAATATAGTCTTAGAAGTCCTCACCACAACAATCAAGCAAAGAAAGAAAACAAAGTAATCCAAATAGATATTAAACTGTCATCATTTGACCCTAATGATGTCATCATTTGACCCTAAAGACCCTAATGACTTTACTATAAATACTCAGACAAATATTAAACAAATACACCAAGAAAGAGGGTGACAAAAGCAATACACAAATTTTCTTGCATTTCTAAATGCAAACAACAAACTACAAGAAAAAGTTTAAAAAAAATTTTTAAGATGTACCCAAAATCAAAGGCCTAGGAATCACCTTAAATAATTGAAAGATTTGGGACTGGAGCAATAGTACAGTGGGTAGGGCGTTTGCCTTGCACGCAGCCAACCCGGGTTCAATTCCCAGCATCCCGTATGGTCCCCGGAGCACTGCCAGGACTGATTCCTGAGTGCATGAGCCAGGAGTAACCACTGTGCATTGCCAGGTGTGACCCAAAAACAAGAAAAAAAAAAAAAGAATTGAAAGATTTACTTGTCAAAAACTATGTCTCTACTGAAATGGAAGAACACATCACAAAAATGGTAAACTTTTTCCATGTTCAGGGATAGAAAGAATCATCATTGTCAAATGGCTATTCTACCTAGAGCATTATACTGATCCCATGAAATTGCCTTTAAAATTCTGATGTCATTCTTTAAGGAGTAAGAATAAATGCTACTGAAATTTGTGTGTAAATGTAGAACTCTTCAGGGGCTGGAGCGATAGTACAGTGGGTAGGGCGTTTGCCTTGCATGCGGCTGACCCGGGTTCGGTTCCCAGCGTCCCATATGGTCCCCTGAGCACTGCCAGGAGTAATTCCTGAGTGCAGAGCCAGGAGGAACCCCTGTGCAACGCCAGGTGTGACCCAAAAAGCAAAAAAAAAAAAAAAAAGTAAAACTCTTCAAATAGTCAAAGCAATTCTCAGAATAAAAAGATGGTAACTAGAGGGGGCTGGAGTGATAGCACAGCGGGTAGGGCGTTTGCCTTGCACATGGCCGACCCAGGTTCGAATCCCAGCATCCCATATGGTCCCCTGAGCACCGCCAGGGGTGATTCCTGAGTGCATGAGCCAGGAGTGACCCCTGTGCATCGCCGGGTGTGACCCAAAAAGCAAAAAAAAAAAAAAAAAAAAGATGGTAACTAGAAAGGAAAAAACAAAACAAAATTATGGGGAGGGTTTGGAAAGACGAAGACAGGGAGTAAAGTTCTTGCCTTGGATGTGACTGAACCCATTTGATTCCTGGTTTCACATGTCAAGTGTGACCCCTGGGTACCACTGGCTGTGACCCAAGCCCGCCTTCCTCACAATGTGGAAAGTATTCAACTCCATGGCTGTACTATAAAGCTGTTAAAATCAAAATAGTGTGCTACATCTTTTCATGCTGCCTTCTGGCCCTGAAAAATACTGTTTTGATCGATGTGGAATCTAAACGGTAGGCAAAACTCAGATACAGAAAACAACTTGGTTAACTTCTGGACGAGGGGAGGGGCTCTCGTGGATGGAAAGGTTAAAGAGGATCAAGAGGCACAGATTTATCATTCTGCATCAGAGGGAGTCAGTATATTCACATTGTGAACAGAAGTCAAATCATGATAGTGACATTGCATTTGTGAAACATTAACATTATCATAAGTCATGGTGCCTTGATTTTTTAAAGTCAGCTCATCAGTTGAAACTAATTTATGTTGCAATAACATTTGTATTTCAATGATAAGAAATTAGCAGTGCCCTTTTAAGCAAAAATTGGGTTCCTGGAAAAGTGTGTAAACTTTCTGGACGATGCAGCAAGATTGAGGGTGCATCATATATGTGTGGAAGGAAGAATGCAAACATGAGAGCCATGATTTTAGAGCAGGGGTAGGGGGATCCCCTAGATTAGTGACTTCAACCCTACTCTAGTACTGGTCCCTGGACCAGAGATGGAAAACCTAAGCTGCAGCTGCAAAATCCAGGCTCTGTTCTAAAAGAAAGTGGTGCTGTGGAGGCCAGAGCAATAGTACAGCAGGTAGGGCGTTTGCCTTGCATGCGGCCGACCCAGGTTCGATTCCCAGCATCCCATATGGTCCCCCAAGCACTGCCAGGAGTAATTCCTAAGTGAAGAGCCAGGAGTAACCCCTGAGCATCGATGGATGTGACCCAAAAAGAAAAAGAAAGAAAGTGGTGTTGTGATTCTGCAAGGCCCATCCCCACTTGCACCCCAATCGATTTGGGGTGGCAGCTAAGGATTTGCAGTAATATTTAGGTTCCCAGGTGATATGGACGACCAGGGGTCATCACTTTGAGAATTAGGTGCCACATTTTCTTCATGCTCTAAAATAATTTCACCCAAGAGTCTGGTTCTGTGGCTCATGCAGGTGCTGATACACAGGGTGGTTTTTCATATAAATGCACATCTCAGTTGATAACAAAAGCCTAATTAATGGAAACAGATGTATATATATACTCTGTCCTTGCTTTCAGCTCTTGTTGAGAATGTTACTCTACTAGGAGGTCACCACATGGCTGCTATTGGTCCAGTATTATAAAAGTGGCTGATTTACCAGGGAAATGTACTTTATATCCTATTATTGCTTAATAAACAAGGTGATAAGAGGGAGAAATTCCACTCCTAGAAGATAAATGGAATATTTCTTTTGATAATCAACACAGGAGAAAGTACAGTATGAAATGCAATCCTTTAAAAAAAAAATGACAAAGCTCACAGGTGACATGAGGTCAGGAAAACACCCATTACCAGAAGGTCTATTAATAAAGCACACATAGGAGTAGGAGCAATGGAGCAGCGGGTCAGTTGCTTGTCTTGCATGCAGCCAACCCTGGATCCATCCCCTGCACCATATATGGTCACCTGAGTCCCAGCAGGAGTAAACCCTGAGCACAGCCAGGTGGCCCCAAATAAAATTAAATAGACTTAGGGCTGGAATGTGAATCAAGAGCAATTGCCTTGTGTGTATGAGACCCTGGTTTCATCCCTGCCGCATGCCCCCCTAAGCACAGCAATAAAAAAATTTAAAAAGTGAGAGTACATAAAATACATTTACAGGACTTGACCTTCTGTGATATAAGTCATCCTGGGAAGCCCATCCTGCCACCCGAGAAGGTAAAGGCACACTGACAATCACTCTTTAGTTGCGGCTGATTCTTTTAGATCCCTGTGTTGTACCAGTTTTATTAATACACTCTCAGCCTACAGGCTGTCAGAATTTCACACTGATAAGTCAGTTTCTTTGAGTCTCAGATTTCTCATCTAGAAATGGAAATATTTTGATTCCACTTCCTTTTAAGGGATTTCGGGTTTTGATAGTACAGATCAAGGCTAGGGAAAGATTTCAGTTCTGATAAATGGAAAAACTGAGTGTTGATAGTCATCAGCAGCTTACCAAGTTCCTGTATCTAAAAAACAGATACAGGGGCTGGAGCCATAGCACAGCAGGTAGGGTGTTTGCCTTGCACGAGGCCGACCCAGGTTCGATTCCCAGCATCCCTTATGGTCCCCTGAGCACCGCCAGGAGTAATTCCTGAGTGCAAAGCCAGGAGTAACCCCTGAGCATCGCCGGGTGTGACCCAAAAAGCCAAAAATAAATAAATAAATAAATAAATTATAAAAAAACAGACACAGTGGAAAATGGGAATAGTTGCTAATCAACTACTCAACAGATTAACTTATATCCAATTCACAGAGAGAAGATACAGACTATGGTTTTTATTCTTAATGTGAAGACCTGGCAAATGACTTTAGACCAGCTCTCCAAGAAAATGCACACATCTTCCCCATCTTCTATAGTTTCAGCTGACATAAATAAAATCCAGTGGCCTTTGGCCTTGGCCTGGTGATCTGTGTAGATGGAATAAGACCATAAATCAGGGGCGGGACCCCTTTTTCTGCCAAGAGCCATTGGATATTTAGAATGTCATTCACAGGCCACACAATCCAAGTCCACAGTCCACAGACAGCTGGCTAGAAGCATTCTCACATACCTAGCCAGATCCCAGGATTTCCCAGATAGGATATTCCCCACCCCTGCAAATGGCTAAAGGAAACAATTTTTTTTTTTTTACATTTACGTTGCAGTACATTAATGCTTACATTTTCCGATAGAGGTGGTTCTACTTGTGCAGCACTTCTTAAGATACATTGCATTTGATACTTTAAAAAGACATTCCTCAACATTTCAAAAGCTTCACCGAGAACTGAGAAGCACCATCATTCTTGCAAATCTCTGCTGGGGTGAGGGGATAGAGCGTGTCAGAGGCTACCATACTAAATGGTGTCAGAGGAACTGCATGCTAGAGAGGAACTGTCTGGGTTTTGTCAGGATGCCAAGGCAGTCGCTGACCTCTACCGTGACATTTCCAGCTAGCTTGAGAGAATTGGTGATCTGACACGGAGGCTGGAGTTGTGGGTTACCGCAGGGCCTTTCTGATGTTAGCAAGTTAGATGCTCACTCTCTTCTCTCATGGTCATTTCTTTGTTTTAAATGAATTTAAAGCATGTGTAGTCTGCTTCTGTCTTTGCCATTCCTGCCCACAATCATTTCTCTCTTTGTTCTTACAGACAGACAGCACCATCCGGCCTGGGGTCACAAGTTCAATTAAATGTGGAGGTCCTCTGCCAAGAGCTTACAGCTAACATAATGAAATTAGAAAAGGTGACTGATTTCTTTCCTGTGTCGGGGGCCGATATGTCATGCCACTGATTGCCGCAGCTCAGGGCCACCAGCGTGGGTGTGCAGGAAAGCCTCACTGATCACACCCAGCCTGCAGGTCCCATGCTCAGCAATGTGAAAATTCACTTCCACACAGAAGATGGGCTTTAGGGCCAAAAAAATATAATACAGAGGGAAGGCATCTGCCTTGGATGTGCCTGACTTGGGTTCGATCCCCAGCATTACATATGGTCCCCCTAAAGCACTTCCAGGAGTGATCCCTGAGCCTTAATCCCTTAATTGGGACTAAGGCCTAAGCACAGCTGGGTGAGGCCCCAAAAGAAGAAAGAAAAAAAGAAAGAAAAAGAAAGGAAGGGAGGGAGGGAGAGAGAGACAGAGAGAGGGAGGAAGGGAGGGAGGGAGGGAAGAAGGGAGGGAGGGAGGGAGAAAAAGAAAGAGAAAGATAGAGAAACAGAAAGAAAAAGAGAAAGAGAAAGAGAAAGAGAGAGAGGATTGAACACGATGGCCACTCAATGCCCCTTTTGCAAACCACAACACCCAAAAGGAGAGAGAGAACAAAAGGGAATGCCCTGCCACAGAGGCAGGGTGGGGTGGGGGGATGGGATTGGGGGTGGGAGGGATACTGGGTTCATTGGTGGTAGAGAATTGGCACCAGTGGAAGGATGGGTTCTCGAACATTATATGACGGAAACACAAGCACGAAAATGTGTAAATCTGTAACTGTACCCTCATGGTGATTCACTAATTTAAAAATAAATAAAGTGAAAAAAGAGAGAGAAAGAGAGAGAAATAGAAAGAAAGAGAAAAGAAGAGAAAAATAGCAAGAGAGAGAAAGAAAAAGAAAGGGAAGGAAGGAAGGGAGGGAGGGAGGGAAGGAGGGAGGGAGGGAGGAAGGAAGGAAGGAAGGAAGGAAGGAAGGAAGGAAGGAAGGAAGGAAGGAAGGAAGGAAGGAAGGAAGGAAGGAAGGAAGGAAGGAAGGAAGGAAGGAAGGAAGGAAGGAAGGAAGGAAGGAAGGAAGGAAGGAAGGAAGGAAGGAAGGAAGGAAGGAAGGAAGGAAGGGTTTTAGCCTCCTTACTGGTCTTTTGGTTTTCCTCTTTGGTTCAGAGTTTGCCTCTATGATGATATGCGACCATGACACAGAGTCCTTGCAGGGACAGTGTCCGTGTCCCTCCCAGGCTCTTACACAGTACTGCATCCCTTCCCTGTGGCAGTGCTGGGGACACGTGCCCCTGTTCCCGTCTGTTACACTTGCTAAGGGAGAAGCGCCTAGCAAGCTGGCGGCACACGGGGCAGTGAACCACGTCCGTCTGACGCGGCGCTGTGCTCTGGTCACCTCTCCTCAGAATCTAACCTGCTGATGAGGCCACAGAGCTTCCTTTCCCTCCCCTGTACCTTCCCACGGGGAGCTCTAGGGCTTCCTAGAGCTTTGGTCGCAGGCTTAGGAACCTGCTTAGGTCGCAGCAGAGGTACGTGACCAGGCACAGGCTGGCCCACCAGAAACATGGCAAAGTGAAACCCAATCAGCGTGGCTACCACTTGCCATTTGATCTGTTCATTTTCGCCCTAGCTTACAGTGAGGTTGTTCCATTAAAACTGCGACCATGAATACCCAATGTTTGGTGGTATTCTGTGAGTGTGGGATTATGCTTTCCTGGAAGACATGCGAAACAAACCAGTCCAATACTCTGTTTCGCATTAGTAACTGTTGTCTAGAATTTAACCATTGAAGGAAGACAGAGCCAAAAGAGCTTCTGTTTCTAAACCAAGGCATGACGGATGATCCTAGTCTAGCAGTATACGCCTAGGAGCAAATTCAGCAATTTTCTCTTTTAAACTCACAAACTGGTCTTCGATAGGAAGCTTGGCACTGGGGCTGGGGGCTGGGGGGGGGGCAGTGGGCAGTGGGGGATAAGTTAGGGAAGGAAACACTAAGACAATGGGGGGTGGGGAGAAGTACCTGCCATAGAGGTTGGTTGTGGGTGGGAGGGAAACTGAGGATATTGGTAGAGTGGAGTGAGCACTGGTGAAGAGATTGCTGTTGGAAAAGTATACTGTTGAAACGTAATCACAAATACCATTGTAACTTTGTAATTCATGGTGATTAATTTTTTTTTCTTTTTGGGTCACACCCGGCAATGCTCAGGGATTACTCCTGGCTCTTCATTCAGGAATTACTCTTGGTGGTGCTCAGGGAACCATATGGGATGCTGGGAATTGAACCCGGGTCAGTGCATGCAAGGCAAACACCCTACTTGCTGTGCTATCGCTCCGGCCCCTGAGTGCTGTATTCTTAAAGTCACTAAGAGGAAACGTTAAAAAAATCCCAAGGGGGGGCTGGAGCGATAGCACAGCAGGTAGGGCGTTTGCCTTGCACGCGGCCGACCCGGGTTCAATTCCCAGCATCCCATATGGTCCCCTGAGCACCGCCGGGGATGATTCCTGAGTGCAGAGCCAGGAGTAACCCCTGTGCAGAGCCAGGTGTGACCCAAAAAAAAAAAAATCCCAAGGGGGGCGAGCTAGCAGGATAGCTTAGTGGGTAGGGCACTTGTCTTGCACATGCCTGACCAAGGTTCTGTCCCCAGCACCCTATATGGTTGGGCCCCTGAGGTCTGCCAGGAGTAATTCCTGAGTGCAGAGCCTGGAATTACCCCTGAGCTCAGCTAGGGTGGTCTAAAATCAAACACACAAAAAAGAAAAAATCCCTAGAGGGTCAGAGAGCTAAGATGATGGTTAAGGCACAGGCCTTGCAAGTAGTCAACAGGGATTGATCCCATGCACCACCTGTGGCCCCTCAAGCACCATCAGGAGTGATCCCTGAGCACAGAGCCAGGAGGAAGCCCTAAGCGCCACTGGATATGGCCCCAAAATAAAAACTAAAGTGGATTTTTTTCAAACAATCCGAGTCATAGATATTTATGTATAATCACCTCATCTACATTTAACCTGTGAAATTTTTTCATCAAGTTAGAATAATCACCAGCATTATGGAAGCCACCGCAATTGGGCTGCCCTTTCTGCACTTCATCCTGTTTCACACTAGGAACTTCTTTTTATTTCCAGATACAAAACAACTTACAAAAGCTACTTGAGAACGGTGACTGACCAACCCGAGGACCTGGGATACCAAGAAACCTCGGGCTTCCCTTAGAAGACAGTGCTCCTGACCGGGCCTAGGAAAGTGCTCCCTGCTGGCGGAGGAGCAAGTGAGCGAGCGGACGAGCAGATGGACAGGAGCCCACGTGCACCAGGGTGGTGTCCGCTCCAACGAGGGGTGGGGAGAGCTTCAGTTCTTGTGCAATAAAAGTTGACCTTGGCTCTGAGTTTTCCCAGCTGCTGCCTACAGCACATTAACCTCTCTGGGAGGTCTCAGAAAGGGGCAGCGGGGGGCCTCTCAGATGGTGATGGTGACAGTCAGCCAACACTCCACTCCCTGCTTCTCATTTCCCCGTCCCCCACCAAAGAAAACAAAAAAAACCCCAGTCTCTTCTCTTCTGTCACTGCTTTCATCACCTTTCAAAGTAAAGGCTCCATCACACATAAACACACTTCAGGCTGCCCCAGAGGCATGTGTCCTGCTGCCTAAAGCTGGCAGCTCCAAAGGACAGACTCACTTCCAACCATCCCCCAACCCCAACCTTCTTCCTGGCTGCTGTGATGTTCTCGTAGGACCCTCTTGCATGTGTGAACTGTGAGATTAACCTCTCCCATCTCACCCATGCTTTTCTCTTTCTTTTTGTTTCTCTAACATAATCGGGCTGATTCTCACCCAACCCAGGTCAAGAATCTTTGAGATGTGGGTGGAAGTGCTCAATTAAACTTTGAAACCCAAACTAATCTTGAAGCCAAAAAAAACAGCACAACGATTGGATATAAGATGAAAAACACCAAATGGTCTTAAGATCATAGATGGAGGATATTTGGAATTTAACAGGCTGGCTGAACTCAAAGCTGAAAATCCATTTGAGATGGCAATAATAACATGCTCTTATTTTTCACTAAAATGAGTAACTGGTGTTTTGCTAACTCCTACTTTCCATAAGGGTTGACTGGGTTTTTATTAGTGACTCTCTAGGTACCAAAAGATCTGTAAGTATAAGAGATACTCTGTTCCTATCTGCAATGCATTTTATAATCATTTCTATGAAATGTATTTTATTCAATCAAATAAGCTAATAAGTGAATTGGTGACGTCATTTGTATTTGTTAGCCTTATGGACAAGAACTGTGCCTGGTGCACCCTTTGCTTTGAATAAATACCCATTGGTTAAAAGGCGCTGCTAACACTTGTTTTGTTGCTTCATAACTACAATGAGACTACAGGCTTCTTAACTGCCTCTCACCTCCTCTCTACTACTTGTACCTCCCCATCCCTTCTTCCCAAGAATTCATTTTCAAAACACATAAATGATTTAACTTCTTGGGGCCTGGGGGCGGAGAGAAGAACTTTGAAGTAAGAAAATGAATGCTTGGTTCGTAGGCCCATATTTCATGAGTTGTGTGGCCTCTGGCAGTGTATTTGGCCCTTACCCCCACTTTACTAGTAAGGTGAGAAGTACTAAGAGAAAGTATCATTACGAGGATTAAAAGTAGAATTGTCTCCAAAGCACACAAATGTGACAGACAAGTACATTCTCAAACAAACTACATTATTCCTTTAAATGTTTTCCAAGTTTAACATTCTATTTTTATAAGACTTCCATGTCAGTGCTTTACCATGTGCAAGTGCGGGCAGGGCACTTGCACGGGGCCATCCCAGGTCCCATTCCCGGCACCACATATGATCCTCCGAGCCCCGCAAGGAGTGATTCCTGAGCACAGTGCCAGGAGTAAACTCTGAGCACCGCCAGGTTTGTCCCAAAATATATAAACCATTTAGAGACACACAAAAAAATGTATGTTGGCAATGACATAGAGAAATTTCTTATGCATAGTTGAATGTAAATTAGTGCAGTTGCCAGGGAGAAGAGTTTGGAATCTCCTTGCAAAAATTCAAACTGTTGTGGTGAAAGATAAAAATTGAACATTTAGGAACTGAGAAGATATCAAAGAGGCTAGAAGTATGTTTTTGTTTTTTGTTTTTTGTTTGTTTGTTTTATTAGTGAATCACCGTGAGGTACAGTTACAGACTTACAAACTTCCATGCTTATATTTCAGTCATACAATGGTCAAGTATCCATCCGTCCACTAGTGCCCACCACCAATTGTCCACCAGCAATGGTCCCAGCATCCCTCCCACCATCCCCCCCATCCCTCCCCAACCCCGCCTCTGTGGCAGGGCATTCCCTCTTGCTCTCTATCTCTCTCTCCTTTTGGGTGTTGTGGTTTGCAATAGAGGTATTGAGTGGCCATCATAGTCTATAGTCTATAGTCTGTTTTCAGGGTGCATCTCCCATCCCGAGCAGATCCTCCTAGCACCATTTACTTGGTGATCCCTTCTCTAAATGAACTGCCTTTTCCCTCAGTATGTAAGGCCAGCTTCTAATCTGTGGAGTAATCCTCCCAGTACTTATCTTTAATAATCTTGGGTGTTAGTCTCCCATTCTGTTATTTTATATTCCACAAATGAGTGTAATTTTTCTATGTTGGTTCTTCTCTTTCTGACTCATTTTTCTTAACATGATACTTTCCATTTTGATCCATCCATAGTCAAATTTCATGACTTCATTTTTTCTAACAGCTGCATAGTATTCCATTGTGTAGATGTAGCAGTTTCTTTAGCCAGTCATCTGTTCTCGGGCACTCAGGTTTTTTTCTAGATTCTGGCTATTGTAAACAGAGCTACAATGAACATACAAGGAGGCACATGTTTTACATGAGTAGGACCCTAATTTGATTCCCAGCACTGCATGAACCACCCCCCACACACACACCACACACACACATACACCATCAGGATGGTGCTTGGGGCCATGAAGTAGCAGGACAGAACTTTGGGTGTACAGATGACTCAAAGCACCAGACAATGTGTTTTACATGCAAGAGTCCAGGTTAGATGTCTGGGACCACATGCTCTCCAGAGCACCAACAGGAGTGAGTCTCAAGTGAAGAGTAGCCCCCTTAGCTCTTGGGGTGGTGCTTGGGACCATGAAGTAGCAGGACAGAACTCTGGGTATAGTGTGTGTGAGGCCTGCATCCTGGCCCAGCCCCTGAGAATTTGTTTCTACCTACTCTTGATACCACAAAAATTCTCCCTAGGGTCTGCTGTAAACGGCTGTCAGTCTAATTCTGTCTTCTAGGAAAGCATCATTTCTCAAAGAACAGTGGAGAAAACAGTAGAGATGGTTGATGTTATCCTGTTCACTGAAAAAATTCAGAGCCCAAGATTATAGGAGAATTCTGAGGTCAAAACACCCCGCCACGTGTACTGATCCCTGGAAGGGAATGCAAAGTAATGAAAATGCTTGTTTTCTTTGAGTAGTGAAACTTCACATTACAAAATGGGCTTCACTGATGTTCTTTTAACTTGATAATTATGAATTATGAATTAATCCTTTTCAACGTGAAGACTATTTTTGTAATTTCGGGGGAGGGGGAAAGAGAACCCTCACTTGTTTTTGATAAGTTTTCTTTTTCTGCTTCTAACCACAATGTACAACCTCTATACACACATACACACACACACACACACACATGCATGCATGCACACATGCATGCACACACGTGCATGCACATGCACACACATGCACCTGCAGACAGAACACAGCCCTCACACCAGCAATCTCCACATGTGGTCATGCATAGCCCAGTTTCCCACTGAGAAAAAAACAATGTCTGCTATGGTTTTGAGTCATGCAGGACCCCAGAACTCACTAAGATTCCACATAGATTGAGGGTGCAGGCCTGCCATGCTCCCAGCCTGGGTTTGATTCCCAGCACTGGACTCCCCAGCACCTCTGGACCCGAGCAGCCTCGCATTCTCAAATCCTTGCACTGATCCTATACCCACTTGGCCAAAAAATGCTGGTAGGGCCCCAGAGCTCCAGAGTACAGCTTAGGAGGCCTTCAACCCCTGCAAATTCTGCTAAAAGTCTCACTTTCACTGTTCTTTCTAAATTGACCTTGAGAGTACTTACCGGGTCTGCGATGGGGATGTGGTTCAAAGGACTCATACAGGAGTTCGATGTTCTGAGCACAGAGCTAAGAGTAAGCCTTGAACACCACTAGATGTGACCCAAAAAGCAAAACAAAAATAAATTTTAGGGGATGGAGAGGTAGTATGATGGGTAGGGCACTTTCCTTGCACACAGAAGTTCCCAAGCACCACAAATGGTTCCCCAAGTCCCACCAGGAATGATCTCTAAGTGCAGAACCAGAAATAAAACCTGAGCAGCACTGGGTGTAGCTTCCCAAAACAAAACAACCAAACATATAAAGTGTGCTGGAGATGATAGTCCAAGAGTTAGATCAAGTGCCTAACCTGGGTTCAGTCCATGACACCATATGGTGCTTCAAGAACCACCAGAAGTGAACCCCCAAACATCAAGCCAGGAGTAACTCCTGATCACTGCTGGGTGTGGCCCATAATAATATAAAACTCATAATCACAGTCATAATAATAGATAACAATAAGAATATTACATATGGAAGAGGAATAAAATGCATCGCTTTGGAATGCATTCAAACATAAATTGCTATAAATTAAAATATAATAATACAAAACAAAATAATATGTACGGAAGATATTTTTATCCAAATCTCATGGCACCCACAAAACAAAAGCTTAAAATAACAAGAGAAGATGAAAAAGAACCTACATACACTATACATACCATTAAAGAAAATCATAAAACCCCACATGATTTTTTCATAAAAACTTTAAAATAGGGTTATCATCATACTTGCTGACTTGGGGTTACACTATAAAGCAACAGTAATCAGAACCATGCATTATTAGGAAATAAGTATGCAGATCCATGGAACAGAATCAAGAGTCTAGAAGCAGCCAGCCATGTGATTCAATGGTAGAACATATGCCTTGCAAATGTGAAGTCCTTGTTTAAACCCCAGCATCCAAAAAAGCCCCGAGTAAACCTACACATATATACCTCGTATGAGGCTGATGCCAGTTCCATCCCTGGCACCATATAAGGACCCCTAGAGCACACTTCTGACTACTATAAAGGTAGCCCAACCCCCACCATCCATATACTGCTGACAGCAGTGCTTAAAAAGAAAAATATAAAGCAAATGATGGGACTATAGAGAGAGTACACTGTACATCACAGTGATTCTCTAATAAAAAAAATTTTTTTTAAGAGCTGAGGAGAGGGGCTGGAGCGATAGCATAGCGGGTAGGGCATTTGCCTTGCACTCGGCCAACCCGGGTTTGAATCCCAGCATCCCATATGGTCCCCTGAGCACCGCCAGGAGTAATTCCTGAGTGCAAAGCCAGGAGTAACCCCTCTGCATCGCCTGGTGTGACCCAAAAAGAAAAAAAAGGGGGGGGGCTGAGGAGATAGCTAAAAAAAAAAAGAGAGAGAGAGTACAGGGGATAGGGCACTTGTCTTGCATGCAGTCAACCTGGGATTCAATCCCTGGCACATTATATGGTCCCCTGAGCACCTTGAGGAGTTATCCGGAAAACAAAGTCAGGAGTAAGACCTCAGCACCTGCCAGTTGTGGCCCCCAAACCAAAAAATCTTAATACAAATTAATAAAAAATAAAATGCAAATTAACATTAAACTTTGAAGATGGACATAAATAGTAAGAATTCTGAAACAAGAATAAAATGAGTCAGCACATTAACAACAAAGTATAGAATGGAATCTGTCTAAAGGGAATAAACACTAGCACACAACATACAAAAAGGCTGTTATCTATACAGAGAGATGAATACATTCCTCTTGATAACCATGAAACAAAAGTCTATATCAGAGACACTTAGAAGAAAAAAACTAAATAGATGCACCAGGAAAACCACTCAGGGGAATGGTAGACATAAATACATATCAAGTAATATGTTTGTGGTGGTTGATTTTGGAAGCTGATTCCTCACAGTGCTGAGAGCTAGAAATCCCAGCTCAGGACATGAGTGGATTTGCTTTCTTCTGAGTCCTCCTCCAGATTTGTAGATAGCCACCTTCCTTCTGTGCCTCGTGCCTCATACCCTCGCTTCGGGGTCTGCACATGCTCCTGGGTCTCCTCCTTTTGGAGCCACACTCAGGGATTACTCCTGGCTCTGCACTTGAGGATCAATCCTGGCAAAGTTCTGGGGACCCTTATGGAGTGCTGGGGATCAAACCCAGATTGGCTGTGTGCAAGGCAAACACCATGCTCACTGTACTATGGCTCGAACCCACCCTAAATTGCCTCTTTCCCTGAAGAAACTAGTCAGACTACCTACCCAGTGGCCTCATTTCACATGCAAAAAAATTTTTCTATATTATTTGTATATGAAAATTTTAAAATCAATTTCAGTGACATAAATTTTTCAAAGGGCACAAAGGCAATAAGGAAGTCCTATGTACTAATAAGCATACAAAGTGGGAATGATCTGAACAAAATACAGGGAGCCCAAGAATTGCTCAGCATTTCATAGAACACCTCCTGGCAAGCGTGAGGCCACAAGTTTAATCCCGAGCACTGGTCCACATACCCAAATGCAATCCCAGCAGCTCTGATCTCCAGGGCCACAATGAAGATGAGATCTGCAGCACATGAGCAATGCAACTAAAGGGTGTGACCCCCTTGGCCCACAAGCAAGTAAGTGAACACCATAACCAAGTGCATGACTCCAGGTGAGCACCACAACTAGAAAGTGTATGCACATCGAAATCAAGGGTGCAACCCCTGAGGAGTACAACCAAGTGTGTGAGCACTGGTCATCACAGAGATATCACTGACAAAGTGAAGAGAACATGAAAAATAAGAACCAAGAAAAAAATTTTAAATAAGAAAATTAAAACCATTTAATACAACATTTTTAAATGCCTATTCTCATTTACATATGTATGTTTTCAACTCTGGAATCTTAGGTATATTATATTAAATTTTATGCTTGGATCGTGTTATGCAATAACCATGTCTCACCTGTCATTAAATAACATTTTTTTTGGTTTTTTTTTTGTTTGTTTTTGGTTTTTGGGTCACACCTGGCGATGCACAGGGGTTACTCCTGGCTCTGCACTCAGGAATTACTCCTGGCGGTGCTCAGGGGACCATATGGGATGCTGGGATTTGAACCCGGGTCGGCCGCGTGCAAGGCAAACGCCCTACCCGCTATGCTATCACTCCAGCCCCTAAATAACATTTTTAAAGCAATT
Source organism: Sorex araneus (assembly GCF_027595985.1). Lineage (NCBI taxonomy): Eukaryota > Metazoa > Chordata > Mammalia > Eulipotyphla > Soricidae > Sorex > Sorex araneus. The sequence continues at coordinate 33,318,656 of NC_073307.1, read as the reverse complement.
CTACGTTATTATATTTTGGAGTTTACATGGAATAGGTAAGTCCTACATATGTAAATTTTCCACTTATACTTTATATAACACTGATTTACAAAGTTGTTCATGATGATTTGTTACAGGCATTCAATGTTCCAACACAAGTCCCACCACCACTTACACCTTCCTTCCACCACTGTCTCTAATTTTTCCAACCACCCCTTAAGCCTGCTTCCACAGCAGGCCCTCAACAATTTATTTTATGTTGCTTACTATCAGTAAATTTGCTAACAATTTACTTCCAGGATGGTCAAAAGATATTTCTTAGAAGAAAGCTAGTGAAAATTATTGTTCTCACCATTAAGTCCTTGCATAAGAGATTACTATGATTACTTATTACAGGTTAAGCCTTCTGTGTTTATGTTTTGTTAATCAAAATTGGTTGCCTTCTACAGTGCATCCTATCCCATCTAGAATAAATAAAATTTTAATTTGGAAAAAAATAGGGGGCCATACTGCAAACCACAACAGCTAATTAGAGAGAGAAAACAGAAGGGAATGCCTTGCCACAGTGGCAGGGTGGGGTGGGGGGGAGATGGGATTGGGGAGGGTGGGAGGGACACTGGGTTTACGGGTGGTGGAGAATGGGCACTGGTGAAGGGATGGGTTCCCAAACTTTGTATGAGGGAAGTATAAGCACAAAAGTGTATAAATCTGTAACTGTACCCTCACGGTGATTCTCTAATTAAAAATAAATAAATAAAAAAAAAATAGGGGGCCAGAGCAATAGTACAGCAGAGAAGGCATTTGCCTTGCATTGTCCAACATGGTTTGATCCCTGGCATCACATATGGTCCCCAAGCTCCTCCAAGAGTTATTCCTGAGTGCAGAGCCAGGAGTAACCCCTGAGCATCACTGGGTGTGGTCCAACTCTTCACACATACACACAAAATAATAAGGGGGGGGGTGGTCCAAATGACAGCACAGGTGTTAAGGCTTTTGCCTTTATGCTGCTGATCTCAACTGGATTCCAGCACCACATATGGTCTCAAGAGCACAACCAGCTGTCAGCCCTGAGCATTGAGGAGCTTTTTGTGTGCTTTCATGTGTGTGGTGCCCAGAGCCTCATGCATGCAAGAGCAGGTGCTGCCCCACTGAGTTATAATTACAGCCCTCATGTACTATTTGCTATCATCTGCAGACCTCCATGCATGAAGAGTATATCCAAATATTTGCTCATCTTCTCCTGGACTCTGCATAATCATTTGATGTCTAAATAAAGCCTTTTTATCAGATATGTAATTTGCAAACACCTTCTTCCAGATGAGACTTTTATTGTCTTTCAAAGAGAGTTCTCTCCTCTCCAGTGATTTACCCTTCAAACTCACCAAACCACTTTCTTACAAGCTTATTTCTCTTTTTTTTCTTCATTTGGCTGTGCACAGCTGGGCTTAGAGATCACTCCTGATGGTGTGGGAATGCAACCCAGGTCAGCTGAGTGCAAACAAGTGCCCTACCTCTGTACCATCACTCCAGCCCCACACGCTCATTTCTGCAACTCATTTCTATCCGGATTTCCTTTCTAACAGCACAGTTGGAAAATTGTTCCAGTCAATCCAGGCAAGCACAGTTCAGTTCCATTCTTTATCTTCTCTCAGGCATAACTGTCCTTCAGTCCCAGACTTCCTGGTAATACAGATCCTTTATAGATTTACAGACAGAATCCCATTTACAAGTACTGTAACCCTGATTACAAACATTTTATGAAACATTTCTTAAAAAACAGTGTCCTGTTTGTCTGGATTCTATTTTGTCTTTTCAGTCATCAAAAGAGAGTCTCGGGGCTGGAGAGATAGCACAGCGGGTAGGGCGTTTGCCTTGCACGCGGCCGACCCGGGTTCAAATCCCAGCATCCCATATGGTCCCCTGAGCACGGCCAGGGGTAATTCCTGAGTGCAGAGCCAGGAGTAACCCCTGTGCATCGCCGGGTGTGACCCAAAAAGAAAAAAAAAAAAAAAAAAAAAAAAAAAAGAGAGTCTCTTGCCTGCGCGCCTGGCTGTCTTCCCCAGGGCCTCCTCGGAGGGGATGGGTTCCAGCTGCAGAGCTCCTGGCAGCCAAAGACCTCCGGAGCCTAGCCACAGCCATGCTCAAGGCCCCTCTCCACACGTTCGGACAAGCCTCACACATGAAGAAACCGGAAGAGGAACCCAGATGTATGGGACCCGGGGCTGAGACCTCCAAGGCTGCTCAGTTCGGAACTGGGCCTCCTCCACCCAGATTTCCCAGTAGCTAGGTGGTCACACCCAGGGACTGCCCCCCCCCACCCCGGTGTGTGTAATCCTGTCAACAGCCAGCATCCAGAGATTTAAAAGCCAGCTCCCGAAGCGGCCAAGCAATATCTCATAACCTACTTCTCCTCTGGGAGAACCGGACAAAGTACTGGGAGTTTCCTGCACATATGGGAGAGTCTCACAAGGTCCCCATGGTGTATTAATATGCCAAAACCAGTAACAAGCTGAGTCTCATTCCCCTGACCCTGAAAGAGCCTCCAGTACGGCATCCTTGGAAGGACAAGTAGAGAGAGGCCTCTAAAATCTCAGGGCTTGGACGAATGGAGATGTTACTGAGACTGCTCGAGAAATTCGACGATCAACAGGATGATGATGATGATGATGATGATGATGATGATGATGATGAGTCGTCAAAATTAAAAAGAAATGAAGATCAGCCTTGAAAAAATCCCTGAGTGGGATCAGAATGATAGTAGAGTGGGTAAGATGCACAACGGACCCTGGTTCTATCCCTGGCACCCCAGATTGTTCCCTGAGCCTACCAGGAGTGATCCCTACATGCAGAGCCAGGAATAAACTTTGAGTACAGCTGGGAGTGGTCCAAACACTAAACAAAAACAAACAATCCCAGAGCAGATAAAACCAGCTTTGTCTTAATTTGACCTTGGCCATTTGTTTATAGCTTTGAAAATCCCAAGCAGAACATCAGTTGTTCACCAAAGTTAATCGGAGGCAACCTCTGACCAATTCCCCATCGTTGGAGAAAATATTAATAAAATGAGATGCTGTGATGAACAAATGATGTCTCCTCCCTACATAAGCTATTTTCATAACAATCCAATCCTGAGGTCTATTAGTTCGAGGGCTTCTGATTCTTGGAGATCCTTTAAGCACAGTGGGTAGGGTGCCTTGCACTCGGCCAACCCAGGTTCTATTCCTCCGTCCCTCTCAGATAGCCTGGCAATCTATCCAGAGTATCCCGCCCACACAGCAGAGCCTGGCAAGCTATCTGTGGAGTATTCGATATGCCAAAAACAGTAACAAGTCTCACAATGGAGACGTTACTGGTGCCCACTCGAGCAACTTAATGAACAACTGGACAACAGTGCTACAGTGCTACTTCACAGACTCCTTGGCTTCACTTTGGCCATTTCAGAACTTTGACACTGACCAGAAGTCAAATCTAGTCCCTGTTTCCCGTGACTCAGACAGAAATTCCACACCAGAAAAAAATGTGACGTGAAGGGGAATGAAGCAGGCAGAGAATGGTTAACTTGGTGACAATAAAGGAAACAGCGCAAAGGAACGAGTTAGCATGCAGAAGCAGCACCCCTCAGAGAGGGGAAGGGAAACTGGCTGAAACTCTCCAGTGCAGAAAGGTGGGGAGGGGGGGTGGAGGGTGCTTTCAAGCGTTGCACTGGGATCTCAGCACACCCGCCCACCAGATGCTGCTTGGCTCAGAGAGGCATCTTCAGCCAGGAACGAAAATGCAAAGTGAACTCAGCTGCTGCTACAAAAATAAAGTGCCACTTAAGAGGGGTGTAAAGTGAGAGGGTGACACCCATGGAACCAGAAAGAAAAAAGTTCTCCAGGACCAGAGCCATAGTCCAGAGGGGAGGGCATTTGCCTTGCATGCAGCTGACCCGGGTTCAATCCCCTGCATTCCATATGGTCCCCCAAGCACCGCCAGGAGTAATTCCTGAGTGCAGAGCCGAGAGTAACCCCTGAGCATCACTGGGAATATCCCAAAAAGAAAAAAGAAATTCTCCAGGCCAGGGGAGAGCTGTAGGGGGGTGGGGCGGGGAGAAGGTTTGTGCATGCTTTGTTTGCCACAACTCAGGCTGGCTCCTCAACACCGCACTCACGTGGACCCCCAACACGGACCCTGGTGAGAACTTCCAGGGAGAGATAGGACCCAGGTCCCTAAGCACAGCTTGGGAGGTCTCTTTCCATACCCCCACTTCCCACACCCCCCAGAAAAAGTTCTCAGGGAGCAAAGGATAAGGAGCAACTCCTTCCCTTCCAACCTCAGAGGCTCTTGCCAGAGTCCTTTAGGAACAGAATTTGGGGGCAAAGAGTGCTGGGAGTAGGGTGCCTACTTTGCACAGTAACAGCCGTCCCCTGTTTCAGCCCGGTCACCCCATGTGTCCCCAACTCTTTCTCTGTCCCCCAGCACCTACAGGAGAGATCCCTGAACACAGAACCAAGGGTAAGACCTGAGTACCACCAGGTGTGGCCCCAAAACAAAAACAAAACGTGAGGGACAAGAATCTAACTGCGAACAGTTTGCAAAATAAACAGCAAAATAAACACGGTCAGGGTTGTGGCTCAAGGGTACAGCGTCAAATGTGGGTTCCATCCTGGGCACCTAGAGAATCAAAGAAAACAGAAACTGCTTGTCCCAGAACCACCAGGTGGGGAGAAGCGCTCAGCAGTGTAGTGACTGGAAGTTGTCATGCACCCCTTCTGAACATGCAGGCCTCCCAGTAAGAGCCACACTGGGGCAAGCTTGCTGCAAACCAAGGAAGGTCGCCTCACCGTTTCCAAGAAGGAGGCTTACCAAGTCCCACGTGGCCTTCCCCGAACTGCTTTTCTGCTCGGAATCCCCGCCTTTGCCGCCAGCCCAGGTGTTGAAGCTTCAGTGTGTCAAAGCAAAAGACAGGGGCAGATCCCCAAGTCCCTCAGGGGCTTCCCCAACTCAAGACAGTTCTACAGTCATTAGGACATGAGTCCTCCCTTCTGCAATCCCACACCTGCCCTGCACCTGTGAATCTCTGCACATTCCCTCCAGCCCCCAAAACTGGACCACCTCCTAAAGATCCAAGAGGGCACAGCAGCTGGAGGGGGGCTTCAAACCCACTTGGATCATGTATATTTTTTAGTTTTTTTTTTTAATTGAATCATTGTGAGATACTGCACTGTCACTGTCACTGTTATCCCATTGCTCATCGATTTGTTCGAGCGGGCACCAGTAACATCTCTCATTGAGAGACTTATTGTTACTGTTTTTGGTATATCCAATACACACGGGTAGCTTGCCAGGCTCTGCCACGTGAGCTCGATACTCTCGATAGCTTGCCAGGCTCTCGAGAGGGGCGGAAGAATCGAACTCGGGTCGGCCGAGTGAAAGCCCAACCACTGTGCTATCGCTCCAGCCTCCGTGAGATACACAGTTACAAAATGATTCATGATTGGGCTTCAGTCATACAGTGTTCCAACACCCCTCCTTTCATGAGTGTACATTTCCTATCACCAATGTCTGCAGTAATTTATTGTAGTTTAGGTCGATGGGGACAGTAGTATCTTGCTGGTTTTGATGCACTTTTGTTCTATAATTACATGCTGCTACACCATGCCAGTCGCCAGAGTGCCAGGATGGGATCCCACCATTATTCCAAGGTCCCTTCCCCCACTCTCCTGGCCCCCAACACCCTCAGATCACAGTTCTATTGACCTTCTCTCAGGATTGTTTCCACTGGGGATTGTTCATCCCTTGCTTTGTTTCTGCAGATGAGATCAGAGGATGTCTGTCCTAGTCTAACTCACTTTCCTTGACCCCCTCTGATCCCATCCAAGTGGCAGCAAATGGCAAGACTTCATGTTTCTTCATAGCTGAGTCTCCTATTCCATTGTGCAGGCTCCCTGAAGTGACATCCCTGCCCCAAGTCCTCTCTCTCCCCACAGACCAAGCATCCCCCCAGGAAGAAGGTGCAGGCCCCAATCCTTCCTGCTTAGGTGGGAACCAACCAGTAGTCATGGGGTTCCAAAGGCTGAGTCAGGATAGCAAAGACTGATTCAGGATAGCAGGTCAGGGAGAAGAGGAAGGAGGATATATCCCCACCCATGTGAGGCAAGGCACAGAGTCAGGCGTCTGTCTGCAAATCTACAGGGCTGCCTGCCACATGCATGCAGGATGTATTCAGGGAGTTCCCAGAGTCCTTCATAACAGGGGATGGAAAGGAGGCAGCTGAATATCTGTGCTGAAGGTGAGAGGGAGATGGTGGTCCCATCCCTGAAGACAGCCAAGGCCACCAAAGAGGCTCAGAGACCAGCTCTTCTGCAGGTGAGTTAAGGGCTGAGGGGAGGTGCTTGTGGTTGAACTCAGAATCAAATGTCATGATCAGTGGCATTTATTCTTGATTAAAAACTGAAATGTTGGGGCTGGAGCAATAGCACAGCGGGTAGGGCGTTTGCCTTGCACGCGGCCAACCCGGGTTCGAATCCCAGCATCCCATATGGTCCCCTGAGCACCACCAGGAGTAATTCCTGAGTGTAGAACCAGGAGTAACCCCTGTGCATCGCCGGGTGTGACCCAAAAAGAAAAAAAAAAAAACTGAAATGTTACTGGGTCACTTTTAGTCTGAATTCAGAGAAAGGGCCCACCCCGTACAGAACTCTTCTGGAAAGAGAGAGGTGGGGAGGGGTCATCAACAATAGATTTGTTAAAATGCTATTATTTAATGACTACTTTGTTAGAAAGTCATCATCGGGGGCCAGAGAGATAGTACAGCAGGTAGGTACTTGCCTACACGCAGCCAACCCAGGTTTGAGCCCTGGCATCCCATATAGTCCCTGAGCAGTGCCAGAGTAATCCTTAGTACAGAGCCAGGAGTAACCCTTGAACATAGCCAGGTATGGCCCAAGATTTGAAAAAAAAAAAAGTCAGCCCCAGGCATCTTTTAGGGGAGTGTGAAGAAATTTCCTAGATTGCATCACATAAAAGGCTCTTCGAAATAAGAATATTCCTTTTAAAAATGAGAAACTGAGGGGCTAGAGTGATAGGACAGTGGGTAGGGAGTTTGCCTTGCACGCGGCCGACCTGGGTTCGATTCCCAGCATCCCATATGGTCCCCTGAGCAGCACCAGGGGTATTCCTGAGTGCAGAGCCAGGAGTGACCCCTTTGCATCGTCGGGTGTGACCCAAAAAGCAAAATAAAAAAAGAGAAACTGAGCTCCCATTTGACCCAGTTTTTCAACAAAATGGAAAAAAGACATTGCACCCCTAAGTTCCTTCCAGCTCTATCCATAATAGCCAGAATCTGGAAACAACCCAAGTGACCCAGAACAGACACTAGATAGATGATTAGATAAGGAAACTATGGTACATATATACAATGGAATATTACTCATCCATAAGAAGAGACATAATAATACAATTTGCTGCTCCATGGATGACTCTGGAGAGTATTATGCTAGGTGAAGTCAGTCAGAAGGAGAGAGACCTATTTCTTTATACCCTACATAGGAATGATCTCTTTCATCTGTGGTGTATAAAGAAACATAATGGTGAAATAACGAATACCCTAAGACACTGGAACAAAGAACCTGAGAACTGGTGTCCAGTAGGAAATATGCCACTTGAGGGGGCTGGAGGACAGGACAGGGAGGGGCCAACAACTACGGTGGAGGGATCAACGAGGAGGAGGAGGTGCGAAGAGTGGTAAAATGCTATGAATGAAACTCTGTCAGTAATTGTACTGTAAGCCACAGGGCAAAAGAAAACACTTTTGGGCGGAAAGCTCCTCTCACAGAAGCAGACTGATTGGAGTTTGGCAAATGGGGAGGTGGGGGGTGGCAGGCAATGGTAAAGAGAAATGAACACTGGTGAAAGGATTGGTATTGAGATGTTACATGCCTGAAACCCAGTCATGAATAACTTTGTGATTTCACAGTGATTAAATAAAAAATATATAAATGTAAAAAAATATCCAGGATTTTGGGGGGTAGTACTGTTGCATTGTCGTCCCATTGTTCATCAATTTGCTTGAGCGGGCACCAGTAATGCCTCCACTGTGAGACTTGTTGTTACTATTTTATGTGGTATATCAAATACACCATGGGGAACTTGCCAGGCTCTGCCGTGTGGGCGGGATACTCTCGGTAGCTTGCCGGGCTCTCCGAGAGGGACGGAGGAATCGAACCCGAGCCCACATGCAAGGCAAATGCCCTACCCACTGTTCTATCACTCCAGGTTTTGGGGTTAGAAAAAAAAGAAAGTTTCTTCAGAAGAGAACAGTGCTGAGTGGGCAAGCAGCCATCCCCCCACCCCATTCTTCTCACAGTACCGTGTTTTCTTCTCTTTTTGGGGGGGTTACACCTTGAGTTGTTCCGGGGTTACTCAGGAATCATTCCTTGCAGTGTTCTGGAGACCATATGAAATGCCAGGGTTTCATTCTGAACCCAGGTTGGCCACGTACAAAGAAAACGCCCTACCTGCTTTACTATCACTCCGGCCCCAACAACACGGAGTTTTCAAGGCTGAAGCAAATCACCACTCAAAGATTAAACCCTCCCAGGGGAAGTGAAGGCATTTCTGGCTCAACTAATGAACAATAACAGCAGGCGCATGATAAGGCAAGGGGCCCTGACACGAACGATCTGTGTGACATGACATTTTCAGCTTTGCCAACAAACAAGCTAATGTGTTTGCCAGGCTGTGGTTCCTCAGAGTCAGTTCGGTGGCAGCAGAAAATAGAAGGCACAATCAGAGCTGAGTGGCTGCGATTTTGAATAAATAAAATGCTGGGCGAATCTAGACATCAACCTACAACAAAGGACATGTGATCATAAGGAGGGAGAGGGAAATGAAATACACGGTGATTTCCACCCGCGTTCCCCGTCCAAAGGTGGTGTAGTTGACTAAGCCTGGGAAGCGTGATTGCCTCTGGCCTCAGATGACACCTCAAAAGCAAATCCTTTTGACAACGCTGGTCAAAGATGTGACTAAGCATTGGATCAGGCACACACATCCTTTAGCTGTCATTGTTGTTTTTGACTCTTGGGAAAGTTGAAGATATATTTCAATTTTAGTATGCATGCTTTTGTATGATCCAGTAGGTAGTACATAATATTGATGTTTTCCTTAAGGCTATTATTTTCTCTAATGCTGCAACATGAAATTCAGCTTCTGGGGATTGTAAAGATAAAGAACCACTCCCAAGGGACCCCATATGGTTCCCCAAACTCCAACAGGAGTGATCCCTGAGCAAACAGTCCTGAGCATAGCTGAGTGTGAAGAGAGAGAATGAGAAAGAGGGAGAAAGAAAGAGGAAGGAAGGAAGGAAGGAAGGAAGGAAGGAAGGAAGGAAGGAAGGAAGGAAGGAAGGAAGGAAGGAAGGAAGGAAGGAAGGAAGGAAGGAAGTGAGAGGGGGAGGGAGGGAGGGAGGGAGGGAGGAAGAGAAAGAAAGAAAGAAAGAAAGAAAGAAAGAAAGAAAGAAAGAAAGAAAGAAAGAAAGAAAGAAAGAAAGAAAGAAAGAAAGGAAGGAAGGAAGGAAGGAAGGAAGGAAGGAAGGAAGGAAGGAAGGAAGGAAGGAAGGAAGGAAGGAAGGAAGGAAGGGAAGGGAAGGAAGGAAAGAAAGAAAGAAAGAAAGAAAGAAAGAAAGAAAGAAAGAAAGAAAGAAAGAAAGAAAGAAAGAAAGAAAGAAAGAAAGAAAGAAAGAAAGAAAGAAAGAGAAAGAAAGAGAGAAAGAGAGAAAGAGAGAAGTCTTCTATGGCCAATTTGTCTTATAGGTGTGTGCCTATTGATTCTAATGGATGAACTTTTTAAAAGAAAATAATATTCCATATGTATTCTTTGGAGAGCCTTCAGCTCAAGACCACAAACATTTTCCTTTGTACTTTCAACATCAGGAATAAGTAAGTGCCCGTTTCAAGGAACAAATTATATGAAATCAGGTCTACTGAATGGAGATGAATGTGGCTGTCATTTGAATCACCAGTACAGCCTTCCTGAGTGCCTGAGTGCCAGAGAGCTCCAAGAGCTGGAGTGCAGCCCAGCACACAGGTCTGGGTGCTGGCGTGGCCGCAGACTTTCAGGTTCTGGTCCTCAAGCAGTCAAAGTTGAAAGCAAGGGTCTGGATAGTGAATGGCCAAGTTCAGTGAAAGATTTTATTTAGGGAAACAGAAGGAAAGTGAGAGTAAGGTAGAGAAGCTCCAAATTACAGCAGGATTCTGAAAAAGGGCTGAAGCCCTTCCCCTTTTATACTTTTTTAACAAAGGTATAAAAGGTGAGCACTTCCTTATTATGCTCCAAGAATGTGGGCCATTGAGGCTGCAGTGATAGCACAGTGGGTAAGGCGTTTGCCTTGCACGCGACCAACCGGATTTCAATTCCCAGCATCCTATATGGTCCCCCGAGCACCACCAGGAGTAATTCTAAGTGCATGAGCCAGAAGTAACCCCTGTGCATCGCTGAATGTGACCCAAAAAGAAAAAAAAAAAAAGAATGTGGGGCATTAAATAGGCAAGAGAGATAGTACAGTGGGCAGGGCGCTTGCCTTGCATGCAGCCGACCCAGATTTAATCCACCGCACCCCACATAGCCCTCTGAGCCCACCAAACGTGATTCCTGAGAGCAGAGTTAGGAAGAAGCCCTGAGCACCACAGGGTGTGGTCCCCAAACCAAAACAAACAAAATGGGGTAGAAGATGCTGAAATTATTACCTTCTGGTGTCTGGATCCAGCAGGACCCGGGTCTTCCAGTTATCAGGGACCACCTAGGCCTACCTGTCACCATCCATACCAGGTGATTCCTTTTTGGTCAGGGCCATATCCCAAATCTCGCCCTGCTTTTCCCCTTGTCTCTATCACTGCGTCTCACTTGCAGCACTACATGATCCCTCAAGCATCACCAAGTGGGGCTTGGGTGGCCCCCAGCATACTGAATGCTTCTGGGAGTTGTCCTTAGCCCCCCGCCCCCCCCGCAGCACTGCTTGAAAGAATCCTCTGCCTCCCCACCCCCACTATCCCCCCCCCACCCTGGCCCACTCTTCCTGAGCAACAGACTTTTCTCTTTTAAGCAGCATAGTATTTAATTGAGTCAGAATCCATACCGCGTGTCAAGCTGTAGTCTCCAGCAAAACCCTGGAAATACATTGTCTTTGGATTTAGCCAGCAAAAGCAAGAGCACAACTGAGGCTATTCAGCATTAGAGTTCTCTGATTTTACACGAGACCCAAAAAAAAAAAAAAAAAAGAGGGATAAAAGTTTCCCATGTTGGACCAAAGAGAATATAGAAGGTAAGGCACTTGGCTTGCACGAAGCTCTGATTGGGTACCCATCTGGTGCCAAGTACGACCAGGGGTCACTCCTGAGCACAGAACCAGGATTAACACCTGAGCACTGCCATCTATGGCCCTAATCCTCCTCCCCCCTTAGTCTTCAAGATGTTGTGATGTATATAAAATAATAGAAACTGTAAAACCCTTAAAACTATGAAATGCCATAAAACAGTATTATGTTGACAAAGATTCATGCTCTCTCCAAAACGAGCGACCTTACCATCATTGGTGGGGTGTGAGTGAAAGTTCGCCAGCTTTCTATTTGATTCTCCTCCCAGTAAATAGTCCCATACAACCACACCTGCAATGGAGGTAGATACAGAGAACAGGAACAGGGGCTAGAGCAACAGTACAGTGGGTAAGGAACTTGCACACGGCCAATCTTGGTTCGATCGCTGGTCACCCTGCATGGTCCCCCGAGCCCTCCAGGAGTGACCCCTGACTGAGCACAGAATCAGAAATAAGCACTCCGCACTGCAGGGTGTGGTCCAAAAGAAACAAAACAAACAAAGCCCTTTGGAATCAGGAACAGAGGCGCTCTTCCTGGAAAAGGAGGAGGTATATCTACTTCTAAATCAATATTTTCATAACTTTTTATTTGGGTAATCATAGCTTTTTTTTTCTCCCTAACATATGAAAGACTTCCTGACATTTGGGTAAGTTCCAATAAGTCATGACATTAGGGAGCACAAAAGACATGGCTCCAACTTCCCTAGGGCTTGTCTCCACAAAGCAAAAACTCCCTGCCCAGGGCCCCCAGTGGTCTCCAGTGCCCCAATCCCAGTCCCAGGACACAGAAGGGGATCAGGAAGGATAAGAATGATTGGGGATAAAAAAAATAAACAAAAAAATTAAAATTAAAATTAAAAATAAAGAAAAAGAATGATTGGGGACTGAGAGCATTGAGATCAGGAAACCCTTCTTCTACCCTGAAGCAGAATCTCCTAAAAAAGCTCAGGTTTAAAAAAAAAAAAAAAAAAAAAGCCCAGGTTTCCTAAAGCCCTTCGCTGGTGAGACCTCAGCACCACACTTCATTCAGCAGACCCTGTCACAACAGTCATCTCGCGTCTGTTCCCCAAAAGGTCCCTCTGTCTTTCCAAAGGGCATGTGCTCACTCCTTGGTGCTCTTCCTCCTGCTGTGTCATGCAGACATCCTTGAGTCTGCCTCCTACTTGGCGGTTTCATTACTTTTCTTCTAAGAAGTCCCTTAGACATGTGAGATTCTTCACACATCAGTAAAATATGTGAAATTCTTCACATATCAGTAAAAATTTGCATATCTTTCCCCCATAATCTGTCTTTTGTTCATTTAACTCATCATTTTAGATGCCAAACTGCTATTAAAAAAAAAAACCACTATTTTTCATCAGAATAAATTCAGAGATCAAATTGACCTAATTAAACAATTTGAGTGAGGACCAGAGAGATAGTACAATGGGTAAGTGCATCTAGAGAATTAAAATCCATATCTAGGATAAAATGACTCCATCTGGGACCTGCTGTTTTTATCTTCTTCTCCTTCCTGTTCCTCTTCTTCTTCTTCCTCCTCCTCCTCCTTTTTTTTTTTTTTTTGTTTTGGGTCACACCCAGCAGTGCTCAAAACTTATTCCTGCCCTTGCATTCAGGGATCACTCTTGAAAGGCTCAGGGGACTATTTAGGGTGTCAAGGAATGAACAGCCGCTTGTAAGACAAGCTAAAATGTGTCCCCTTCTTTCTTTTTTCTTTTTAAGAAGGTAGAAGCCAAGTCCTTCTGTATAATACGAAGCGAAGTCTGTTGCCATTTGTTTATTGAACAAGAAGAGTTTTGCTCTGGGGTTTAAGGGGAGAGGTCCTCCCAAATAGTGCGTACAGAGGCCCAGGGGCGACTCCTGACAATGCTCAGTCAACTAAGATGGGTGGTTCCATCCTCTGCCCTGTCAGAGATGCATCATTGCTCATCCTGGTGCTCAGGGGTCACCAAGACCACACCCAGCAACACTCAAGGGGTGCTGTAATACTGGAGGCCAAACTCCGTCCCGGGGCTTGCAAGATCTATACCCTGCCTGGACCACTGAGTTATCTCCCCGATCCCAAATTTTGCACTGGACCTGGCCCCGCCAAAGGACTGTAATATTCTAGACATTTCTTGGAGCTGTGCGTGCAGAAAGGCACCAAGGATATCTCTAAACTCAGCGACTTGATGACTTCAAGGCGACATTGACAGGTGATAGCAAGATAATCAACTGCGTAACTTCAATCTCTACCTTCACGTTTTTCTTCCGTGACTCACTCTTGGTGAGACCGGGAAGCATTCCTGAGCTGCAGCAGGGAGGATCAGTCACGGGAGCAGGCTTATGGGCAGCCCTCCGTGAGCTCACGAGCACAGGGATGCAGTGACAGTGTCACCCAGTGCCCCCAGGGCTGGGACTGATGATGGCATGGGAAGAGAGCCTGGACATCACCTACCCGGAATGCTGGGCACAGGCTTCCCCTGGACCGGGGGTGGGGGTGGGGCTGTTTTTTCTCAGATAAGGATTGTCTGTGATAGAGATCATTCTCACATGATTGCACAGAATTAGCCACCGCCCTGCAGTTTCTTCTAATGAAATTACAAATTTGTCCAAATTACATGGGAAAAATGTCTTCCTCTGGGGCTGGAGAGATAGTCAATGGACAGGGCGCTTGCCTTGTATGTGGCTGACCCACATTTGATCCCCACTACCTCCTACCGTCCCTCAGGCCCTGCCTGAAGAAATCCCTAAACACAGAACCAGGAGTAAACCCTGAGCAAAGCCAGGTGAGGCCCAAAAACAGAAATAAAAGTCATCCTTATTATAAATAATAAAAAGAACTCATACAAAGTCCTCTCTGACACAATCTGCTTTCTGGCCACAGCAATATCTGATGGAAACAAAAAGTGCAAGAATGTATCATACTAATATTTTGCAGGTAAGGCAGCTAATTTCCAAGAAGCTATGTGACTTGCCCAAGGCACTAAAACAAAAGTGAAAACAATTGATCTGGATTTTCTTTTCTCTCTCTTTTTTCTTTTTTCCTCCCACTTTATTTAAATACCACAGTTTACAAAGTTGTTCGTGATGATTTGTTATAGGCATTCAATATTCCAACACCAATCTTACCACCACAGTTTTCTGACACAAAATTTCAAGCTTTTTCTACCACTCTAAGATGCCTCCAAATTCTGATCTAAATACAGAGAGTAAAACTGGAGAGGGGGGAAACGCATTCCCAAGGACTCCTCAAATGAAAGTGAAGATAGATTACGCATTATGTCCTTTTCTTATGAGAAATAAACCACTATACAAGCCCTGACATGGACCAGAGTAAAACAACTCTACTGCAAACAAACTAATTCCATTTTTGTTCAACAGAATTAGAGCTCACAGATTCACATTTTGCTCCAAGTTATACAAGCCTTCTCAGAAACTTCAAAATAAGATTGATTTTGATCTCCTTAAGAAAATTTGCCTTTGCTGGAGGGCAAAAATGCGGGGCTCAAGAGCTTTTAAAAATCTGAGTAGGAGGCCAAGGGGGTTGGCTCAGTGGCAAAAATTGCCAGCCCTTCATGTGTGAGACTGTGAGATTAAAGCCTAGGGCTAACCATAGTGCTGCACCCACCCCACTGCCTGGGGCCCCTGGCACCCCAGTAGCCTTTGTGATCTTCAGGGCACAGCCAGCTGTGAATGAGCACCGCAACTACAAAGTGAGCAACAAGGCCAGGAGTGTGCCCCCCCACACCCCCTGCAAATTCATGTGAGCTGCACAGTGAACCTCTGTGGGTCACACCCCAAATGTGTGTGCCCCACCATGAAAAACTATCATTCCCTGTGAGTACTGGAATGGGCTGTTTGAGCACTCCGATTAGAGAGGTGTTCCCCAGCCATCCCAACAGCAGCAACGTGTTACAGGCAAGTTTGGGGATGGGGCAGGGGCTGGTGATGGGTTTTTGGAAGTAGCAAAACCAAGATGTGCATTCAGGAAGCCAGTGGTGTCTCCAAGCCCAAAGCAGGCCAGCATCCAGTATACTGGAGATGCACTGAAATGCCGAAAGGAAGGTGAGACCAAATCCTGACCCCAGCCCAAGCTGAAGTCTTCTCCCCTCTCAGAAGGAACAAAGAAATAAAGGGCGATGAGAGGGAAATATACGATTTTTTTACAGATATATATATGTGTATGTATATACATACATGTATAAAAGGACTGGAGTGATAGCACAGCGGGTAGGGTGTTTGCCTTGCACGCAGCCAACCTGGGTTCAATTCCTCCGTCATCTCGGAAAGTCCAGCAAGCTACCGAGAGTATCCCGCCCACACCACACAGCAGAGCCTGGCAAGCTACCTGTGGTATATTTGATATGCCAAAAACAGTAATAACAAGTCTCACAATGGAGACGTTACTGGTGCCCGCTTGAGCAAATCTATGAACAATGGGACGACAGTGACAGTGACACAGACTCAGCCTTTAACAACATGTAAGCAATCTCTTATAGAAGGGCTTAATGGCTCCTGGGTGAAATAAAACATCTCCACACTCTTTCCCCAAAGGATACTTTTTTGTAGCATTTTCAGCCATTTTTCATAACAAACAATACAAAATATATTATTTCGGTTCTGCTTTGGGGCAGGCATTGGGGTTCGGGGTGGAAACATCAAAATAAGTAGTGGGAAGGTGTCATGGTGTTGGAATTGGTGTTTGAATATTAAATGTAATGAAATATTGTGAACTACTTTATTAAAAAAATTATGAAAAAAAGGGGGGGCTATGGGAACAGAGTGGTAGGACAGTAGGGAGGGTATTTGCCTTGCATGTGACCAACCTGAATTCAATCCCCAACACCCCATACAGTCCCCCAACTCTCACCAGGAGTGATCCCTGAGTGCAGAGTCAGGGGTAAACCCTGAGCACTGCCAGTGGTGCCCTCCCCCACCGTACATAACAAAAAATTATAATAAAATTAAGAAAGGACTGTGAGAGCAATGCAGATCAAAACAACCACAAGATACCACCTCACACCACAGAGACTAGCACACATCCAAAAGAACAAAAGCAACTGCTGTTGGAGAGGATGTGGGGAGAAAGAGACCCTTCTACACTGCTGGTGGGAATGCCGACTGGTTCAGCCCTTCTGGAAAACAATATGGACAATTCTCAAAAAATTAGATATTGAGCTCCCATTTGACCCAGCAATACCACTGCTGGGAATATATCCCAGAGAGGCAAAAAAGTATAATCAAAATGACATCTGCACATGTATGTTCACCACAGCACTGTTTACAATAGCCAGAATCTGGAAAAAACCTGAATGCCCTAGAACGGATGACTGGTTGAGGAAACTTTGGTACATCTATACAATGGAATACTATGCAGCTGTTAGAAAAAAGGAGGTCATGAATTTTGTACTTAAGTGGATTGGCATGAAAAGTTTCATGCTAAGTGAAATGAGTCAGAAAGAGAGAGACAGACATAGAAAGATTGCACTCATCTATGGCATATAGAATAACAGAGTGGGAGACTAACACCCAAGAATTGTAGAAATAAGTACCAGGAGGTTGACTCTATGGATTGGAGGCTGACCTCACATTCTGGGGAAAGGGCAACTCAGAGAAGGGATCACCAACTATAATGTAGTCGAAGGCCATGTGGGGGAAGGGAGTTGCGGGCTGAATGAGGGCTAGAGACTGAGCACAGTGGCCACTCAACACCTTTATTGCAAACCTCAACAGCTAATTAGAGAGAGAGAACAGAAGGGAATGCCCTGCCACAGTGGCAGGGTGGGGTGGGGGGAGATGGGATTGGGGAGGGTGGGAGGGACGCTGGGTTTACGGGTGGTGGAGAATGGGCACTGGTGAAGGGATGGGTTCCCGAACTTTGTATGAGGGAAGCTTAAGCACAAAAGTGTATAAATCTGTAACTGTACCCTCACGGTGGTTCACTAATTAAAAATAAATAAATTTTAAAAAAAAGAAAAGAAAGGGCTGTGAAAGAGCATGAAATAAGCCCAAGGATAGTCTGTTCTTCCAGGCCGGAGAGCCCAATGGACTGGACCATGTGTTTTGTGTACAGGTCTGAGATGGCTCATCAGCACAGCATGGTCCCCTAAGTATAATCAGGAGCAACCCCTGAGCACTGAGCTAAAAGTAGCTATTTGAGCACCAGGTAGTGGAGCCCAAACATACACACACACACACACACACACACACACACACACACAAATGTCTCCAGTCAGAGAGAGTATAACGGGTAGAGTACTTGCTTGCCTTGCATGTAGCCAATCTGGATTTAATCCCTGGCACCACGTATGTTCCCTTGAGTCCCACCAGGAGTGATCCCTGCGGTCCGCCAGGTATATAGCCCCCAAACAAACAAAAACAGTTCTTCTTTTTCCCAAATAACAGTGAAATGTCTCACTTATTCCATTCATCTCTACTCCTTCCTAATTCATTAATCACCTCCATGACTTGGATTTCAACCCTCCAAATTTCTCAGGCAACCAGACCTCAGAACCTGATTGTCTGAAGGAAAAGAAAAAAAAAAATCATGTTCTGCTTTGCTTTGAAGTGAAACTGAACAATTCGCAAGAAATCCCTTTGGGGCCAACTGGAAATACACCTGTGTGCAGATTTTCTTGTTCCCTGATGCCCAGGCCTGGCGATGCAGTCATGGGGAATCAAACGATGATCTGAGAGAAAGAGTAAGGACCCCCAGGAAGGGCTGAGGGTCTGGAAACTGCTGCTTTCTCCCAGGTAGCAGCATAGGGAAGAGGGTCACCACACACTTCCACCCCCCAAAGGCCCCTGGAACACACAGAGACCCTGTCCCCACTGTGCCCTGGGGGGAAAAGGCTTGGGACTCAGAAGGGCCCTTCAGACTGATGACGCGCCTGGCTTCGATAACGATTACCTATGGGGTCCTGTGTGTGCCATGTCCAGCTCTGTTGACAACTTTCCCTCATTCTCTTTTCCCCCGTGTAGGAACAGTGATTAGTGCCCTGTGTTAGACCAACTCCTCCACCAAGATTCAATAGAAGGTACCCTTCTATTACTTTTTTTATTCCAGATTAAAAAAAAAAAAAAGAGCTGATAACAGTTCGAGTAAACCGGGGCTGGAGCAATAGCACAGCGGGTAGGGTGTTTGCCTTGCACGCGGCCGACCCGGGTTCGAATCCCAGCATCCCATATGGTCCCCTGAGCACCCCCAGGAGTAATTCCTGAGTGCAGAACCAGGAGTAACCTCTGTGGGGAAAAAAAAAAAAAAGTTCGAGTAAACCAAATAACCACAAGAATCCTTCATTTTTCTCTGCTGGAAATGAGTTGTCAGCCCGGCCAGAGCAGCCTCAGCGGCAAGATAAGGGTTTTGTCTGAGTGAGGAGCTGCACGTCAAGAAGCAAAGAGAAAGTGCGAGTCCAGAGTCCGCCTTGCTCCTGGTGTGCGTGCGAGCACAGGGAAGAGAACACGATAAGGGCCTGTCCACCCTCCACCTCTGAGTGGGCGGTTTCTAGAATAAAATATTCAAATAACCTTTGGCCTTTACATCTTTCCTGACACAGCGCCGGCTTCCTGTCAGACGAAGGGATCACACTGAAGCTATAAGTGATGCTTCCCATTTATCATTAACTCAGAAGGCTCAAAATCAATGTCTTATTTAACTGAAGCTGTTAGAAAGGAAACTACATGTCTTTTCTTCTAAGGAACAATGTGTTCTGTGTGTGGCAGGTGGAGATGTTGAGGCATGGGGGCTGCTACACCCCCTGGAACCTTTTCCTGCAAAGAGCAACTTCCTGCTTTGGCCCGAGGTCCACAGCTTCCTGAGTCATGAGGCGGCAGAGATTAATTCCCACAGAGTGGAAACTCAGGTGACAACTGGGGCATGGAACTGGCAAGGTGTCAGGCCCATGCTGTACAGGTGTGCAAAACCAGCTCTGTCCAGCCTAATCGTCTCAGGGACTTCCCAGAGGAGAGAACAGGATGCCCAGGAAAGCAGTGGACTCCCATCTCCTCTGCCCCCTTCACACAAGGTACTGCAGCAAGTGCAAGCCGCTTCCCAACACCAACTGAGTCCAAACCTGCAAAGGCCAGCCAGGCACTCAGAGAAATCTGCTGACTGTCCCTCGCACCTCAGACCTCTGTATTAAACTACAATTTAGGGGGCTGGAGCTATAGGCCAGCGGTAGGGTGTTTGCCTTGCACATGGATGACCTGGGTTTAATCTCCGGCATCCCATATGGTCCCTTGAGCGACAGGAGTGACCTCTGAGCACAGAGCCAGGAATAACTGCTGAGCATGGCTGGGTGTGACCCCAAAACAAAAGAAAACAAAACAAAACCCTACAATTTGGGGGTGAGAGCCATAGTATAGCAGGTAGAGTGTTTGCCTTGCACACAGCTGATCCAGGTTTGATCCCTGACATCCCATATGGTCCCCTGAGCACAGAACCAGGAGTAAGCCCTGAGCGCAGCTAAATGTGCCACATCCCTACCCCCAAAAAAGAAACTAAAAAAAAAAAAAAAACCATAATTTAAACTTCAGATTCTCTTCAGTGATGATTTCAAGTTGACAGTAATTTGTGATTGAAAAATAAAAATGTGTTTTTCTAAAATTTAAATTGAATTGGACACCTGTTGTTTATTTGGTCTCAATTTGATAACAGAATCAAGGAAACCACTTGTGTGAGGAGGGATGGGTGGGGGCTGGGGCTCAGCTGAGAGACAGACCAAGATGCATGTTTGAGTTCAGTGAGAAGACAAGAGGCTGAGGGAGAAACAGTACAAAGGGTGGGTTAGGTAAAGCCATCTAGGGGTCCTTGGGCTAAGACAACAACAGGCGCCCTGTGTGGTCCAGGATGTATTCTGCCAAAATATCCTGCCCCGGGGCTAGGGAGATGGTTCAACAGGCTGGCGCATAGGCTTCTCATGCAGGAAGCTCGGGTTCAATCCCCAGCACCACATGGTCCTCTGAGACCATCAAGAGCAATTACCACCAAGCAATTAGCTGGGAGCAACTCTGGAGCACTACTAGTCCCCAAACAAAATAAAATATCCTTGTTTTATTGTGGAGAGGACCTGGCCTTGATAAGCCCCTGGGGATAGATGTTTGAGTGGCTGGTCAGTGATGTTTCCAACAACTAAAGGCTTACAAAGCTAGCGGGGGTCACCATAATACCCCTCCCCCTTGTATAGACTAAGAAACTGAGTCCCAGAGAGTCTTAGAACTAACCCCTAAGCATCACTGGGTGTGACCCCCCAAAACAATTAATTAATTAATTAAAAATAAATGAAATAAAATCGGGCTGGCTGGTGGGAGACCATTATGCTGTTCTCTAAGTCCATACAGGGTACTGGGTTGGCTGTGTGGAAGGCAAGTACCCTACCCACTGTTCTATTGCTCTGGCTCCAGGCCCACACTTTGTGTACATCAGAGTCTTTGAGAGAAACCCTTTTGGCTGTGTTGGGCATACAACACTCACAAAAAGGAATTCTATGTATGTACAGCCTT
The DNA here is from genome assembly GCF_027595985.1 of Sorex araneus. Classification (NCBI taxonomy): domain Eukaryota; kingdom Metazoa; phylum Chordata; class Mammalia; order Eulipotyphla; family Soricidae; genus Sorex; species Sorex araneus. Next base: position 33,297,841 of record NC_073307.1, on the reverse strand, counting down.
GGGTTCAATCTCCAGATTCACTAAAAACCAAAATGGAAGGATTTATTCATCAATATTTCAGGGACAACAAAAGGGAAGATGTCCATCTGATTTTGGGGTGGGCATGGACTGAAAAAGTTTCCCAGGAGTAAGCCCTGAGCAAAGTTGGTGTGGCCCAAAAACCAAAGGGAAAACTAGAAAAAGAAAAAAAAAGTTTTCTGTAGCCTTCCTTACTGCAGTTAAAGGGAACATATGCATAAAAAGGAGCAAAGGTATATGGTGCCACCAGCAGGTCAACCTGTACCTGCGGGGCGAGTGCATTAGCAACCTGATGGTGCCTTCAGACTTTCAGAAACCCCAAAATTGCTGCTGTGCCTTTGGCCAAACCACTATAACTTGAGGCCAAGTTTATCAAGAAAATAAACAGCCAAAAGTTAGGTGTGTGGGAGCCACACCTACAAACCACCTCTGGCTCAGCTATACAAGCTCACTTATTGACCTTATTTCAGAGACCCATAAATCTCGAAAGAGATCAAAAGATGCAGTTAGGGCCTGTAGCACAGAGGTAGGTGGGAACCCATGACTGAGATATCCAGGCCCAGTTGGATCAGGACTGGGCCTCCTCCCCCCAGGTCCCCAGTTTTCCAGTAGCTTGGCAGTCACACCCACAGACTGCCCCTGGTGCCATGCAATCTCATCAATGGCCAAGACCCAGAGACTATAAACTAAAGCTCCTGGAAGAGAGCACCACAGAATGTCTTGACCCCGCGCCAGGCTGTCCTCACTGGGGCATCTTGGAGGGGGCGGGTTGAGTCTCCCTCCTCGCCCCGAACAGAACCCTGGCAGCCAAAAAACATCCAGAACCCAACCACCACCATGTGCAAGGCCACTGTCCACATGCTCGGATGACCTCTCCCAAGAGGCAACGAGTCTAGCCCAAGATGGGATGAACTTCACTGGAGAGTGGACCGGCAGGAAGACCCAGGTATGCGGGAACTCATGACTGAAATCTCCAAGTCCGTTCAGATTAGCACTGAGCCTCCTTCCCCCACGTCCCCAGTTTTCCAGAAGCTTGGCAGTCATGTCCATGAACTGCCCCCAGCACCATGTAATCTCATCAACGACCAAGATCCAGAGACTATAAACTAAAGTTCCCAGAAGAGAACAACACAAAATTTCCTGAACATTATATTCTATCCATAATAAGCAATACAAAACAAATCATCTTATCATTGCCTTTTTGGCAGTTTTGAATAGTGATGAGATTGGTGTTGAAATATGGAATGCAACCAAAGTAGAGAGAGAGTATGGGGGAAATTGTCTGCCACACAATCAGGGGAAGGATTGGAACAGAAGTAGGGGTGGGGGAATACTGAGGATTTTGATGGTAGAAAATGTGCACTGGGAAAGGGGTGGGTGTTTGATGATTGTATGATCAAAGCTTGGGCTGGAGCGATAGCACAGTGGGTAGGGAGTTTGCCTTGTACACGGCCAACCCGGGTTAGATTCCCAGCATCCCATATGGTCCCCTGAGCACCACCAGGGGTAATTCCTGAGTGCAGAGCTAGGAATGACCCTTTGCATTGCCAGGTGTGACCCAAAAGCAAAAAAAAAAAAAAAGAGGAGTGGGGGAAATAATAGCAAAATAATAAAATTAAATTAATATCCTGAATAAAAAAAGAAAAAGTAATGTGAGTTCATGCCCAATTCAATCAGCTTAATCAATGGCTGAATAAATAGCAGTACTCCTACATTATTTTAAAAAAAGAAAAAAAAGGAGCAAAGGACCAGAGAGATAATACAGCAAGTAGAGCACTTGCTTTACTCAGCAGACCTGGGTTCGATCCCGGAGTTCCATAAAGTTCCCCCAAACAGAAGTTCTCCAGGGGTAGTCCACATTGTTGGGTGTGGCCCCTGCCAAAAAAAAGAAAAAAGAAGAAGAAGAAGAAGAAGAAGAAGAAGAAGAAGAAGAAGAAGAAGAAGAAGAAGAAGAAGAAGAAGAAGAAGAAGAAGAAGAAGAAGAAGAAGAAGAAGAAGAAGAAGAAGAAGAAGAAGAAGAAGAAGAAGAAGAAGAAGAAGAAGAAGAAGAAGAAGAAGAAGAAGAAGAAGAAGAAGAAGAAGAAGAAGAAGAAGAAGAAGAAGAAGAGAATGAGAATGAGAGACAGAGCAAGAGAGCGAGACAGAGAGAAAGAGAGAGTGACAAGAGCTGAGGAGCTATAGTTCAAAGGGCCAGAGCATAGGTACAGGGCCCCTGACTTGGTTGCAGCACCACAAGACCTTCCAAGCACCCCCACTTCCATCCCCACCTGCTGTTGCACCCCCGGCTGAGAGACTAACAGCAGCAGCAACAATGACAATAATGACAAGAACAGAGCAGACTTTATAGGACAAGCCCTGCAGGAAATTTCCTACAGTGAATGCCTCCACGCCTAAATGGTCATCAGAGGTCAGCCAGGGCCAGAGAGAACCCAGCAGCCTGGAGCATGGCAAGCTGGAGCACATCCGGAGAACCAGCTTCCGTTTCCAGCATGGTCCCCCAACGCCTCCCCCACCCCCCCCCCCCCGCACACAGACAGCAGACAGCACAGAGAAGGAAGCAACCCCCAAACACTGGGCCCCTGGGTGTGACTCCAAAACAAGGTGATGGGGGGGAATGTGAGGCTACCTCTGGCAGGCCCCCTAAAGTGTGCACAGCCACATCCCTGCCCCCCCACACACCTTCATCTTCAACTCTGCAGACAGTGCTTAATGTCCAGACATGGTTCCCCAAGTCTACGGTCTCCCCTAGACCTGCATGCTGAAGGCAAGGTCTAGCCAGCCCTTTATCAATGACAGTGGTCTCTCTTTTTTTTTTTTTTTTTGTATCCAGCGATGCACAGGGTTACTCCTGGTTCTGCACTCAGGAATTACTCCTGGCGGTGCTCAGGGGACCATATGGGATGCTGAGATTCGAACCTGCGTTGGCCGCGTGCAAGACAAACACCCTACTCGCTGTGCTATCACTCCAGCCCCAACAGTGGTCTGTTACAATGGGAGCCCTTTGTCAACAAATTTCTCACACAATGTCTTTCACATTCGATGCAACACTGCATTGTGCAGTCACCCCGCCGAGGGCAGAAGTCTCGAGGGGGGATACTAACTCTTAAAGAGATGGGATGGTCTCAGCAGTGATGGCCAATCTGAGAATTAAATCCTGGCCCCTGAGGACTGAAGTGTGATTGACTCTGATTTCAGTTTCTGCAGAAAGGCCAGTCCTTCTCTCTCCCTCTTTACTAGGCTTTAGGAGCCACACCTGGTAGTGGTTGGGGGTCACTCCCAGCCATGCTCAGGGTACCATTCGGTGCTGGGAACCAAACCTGGGTCTCTCCTCGCCCAGCGCACTGAGTCATTTCTCTAACAAATAAGTAAAAGTAACTTCTTAGTTAAAACAGTGGCCAGAAAGATAACCCATGGGCTGGCATGCACGCACTTTGCAAGGAGAGACCCAGGTTCTCCGTGGGTCAGAAAAATCAGGTTTGGCTCTTAGCACTGCATGGTGCCCTGAGCAATACTGGGAGGGACCCCTGATGGCTGTGGGGGAGTGATGCAGAGAAATGGCGTACCTGTGGGAAATACATGCTCAAGTGTACAGACCAGCAACAGGTGAGCCAAATATTGCTAAATGATTTAGGGTGGGGGGATTTCCTTGTACTCAAAAATTTTCTACCCCTGCCCCTTCCTTGCTGTTACTGTGATTCTATGATGGGAAATGTCCAAGGGCACGGTTGTGCTCACATAATTGTCTGTGGCACTGGGGGGGGGGGGATGAAGAGGGAAAGGGGGTTGCCACAGCTGGTGGTGATGCTCTCACCAGGCCACTTACTGATCACTGCCTATCTGCCTGTGCAGGTGCCAATGGCCCACATGAGGTCACCATGGCAGCCCAGGACACTGACAGAGGCACCGAGAAGTCTTCACTACTCAAATTTGCAGGGGTGCCACTGAAACCCTGAGGTCTTCTTGGCTGATCTCTCTGTATGTGTGGCCTCTGCCCCCGTGGCCGGCACCACTGTGGCTGCTCCTGCCCCTGCCACCGTGCACCCAAGGCTGCAGTGAAGGAGAGTTGGAGGACTGGGGAACGGTTATGGGTTTGGTCTCTGTGAGTCAACAAACAGCAACTAAACGAAGCCAGGCCAGGAAATCAAGGCTCAAACCCGCACCAGGGGCCCCTGCCGCTGTGGGGTAGGTACACATTTTATCTGTAGTGCTTGGGGGTCAATGGGCTGTTTGCATACAACTGGCTTCCAAGGACCAGGAACTGCACACTTTAGTGTGGTGCTGGAAGCTCCAAACAGTACAGGTGCTCAGGTGCTGGGATCATGCCCCACAAGAAGAGGTGTGTGTGTGTGTGTGTGTGTGTGTGTGTGTGTGTGTGTGTGTGTGTGTGTGTGTCTGTGTCTGTGTGTCTGTGTGTGTGTGTCTGTGTGTGTGTGTCTGTGTGTGTGTGTAGGGGATTGATTGGGGATCCAACTCTTGGCCTCATGCCTGCAGGGCAGGCATTTTGGCTTTTTAACTTTTTTTTTTTTTGGTCTTTGGGTCACACCTGGCGATGCACAGGGGTTACTCCTGGCTCATGCATTCAGAATTACTCCTGGCAGTGCTCAGGGGACCATCTGGGACGCTGGGAATCAAACCCGGGTTGGCCACGTGCAAGGCAAACGCCCTACCCACTGTGCTAACACTCCAGCCCCAAGGCTTTTTAACTTTTTATTGCAGTTTAGGTAACATGGTTTAAATAGAGTTAACATTTATTAGTCTTTTTTTTTTTTGCAGGGTGGGGGGGTGTTGTCACACCTGGCATAGATCAGGGCTTACTTCTGCCTCTGCACTCAGGAATTACTCCTGGCAGTGCTCAGGGACCATATGGGATGCTGGGGGTAGAACCTGGATCGGTCCTATGCAAGGCAAACACTCCATCTGCCATACTATAGTTCCAACCCCAACATTTATGGTTTTGATGTAATTATAGCACCTCCATTGCCAACATGCCCACAACCTTCCACCACCTGTTTCTATGTCACTTCTAGTCTTCCGCTTACTCCTCCCATTTCCCCCCAACTGCTTGGTAATTTACTTTGTAATCCAAGGCCAAGTCCAAGGACTTTTGTTCCTTTGTTTAGTCTCTATATGCCACAAATGAGTGAGATGACCCAATTATCTGTTCTTCTGACTTATATCCCTTAACATGATGTCCCCACAATGTTCCCATCCAAGTTGCAGGAAGCTGCAAGATCTCATCTTTTCTTATAGCTGCCTAATGTTCCTTTGTGTATATATAATTTCTAACATTTCTTTATCCGGTCTTCTCTCTGTGGATGTTTGGGTCATTCCCTTACCTTGGCTATTGTACTCAGCACAGAGCAGGCACTTTTTTGTCACTGAGCCAGCCCCCATCCCCGGCCAAATTTGTAATGTTTAAGTTGGTAATTATGAAATGAAAATAGAGAACATTGCAAACGAAAGGGGGAAGGTCAGCAATGATGGGGCAGGCAGAGAGACTGAGTGTCCTAAGAACCATCTCAGGGGCTGATCATCCACACTGATAACCCCACTCTGAAGCCAGACTGTTCGGACTCAAATTTCAGCCTCATCACTTGCCAGATGTACAACTTGTAGAGACTTGTTTACTTCTGTTTCTTCATCAACAAAAGGGGGGAAACAGCATCTCTGCCTTGTAGACTCCTTATGAGAATTAAATGGGCTTAGATTTGAGAAGCACCTTGAAAGTACATGCAGGGGCTGGAGTGATAGCACAGCGGGTAGGGCATTTGCCTTGCACACGGCCGACCCGGGTTCGATACCCAGGTTCGATTCCCAGCATCCCCCAGAGCACTGCCAGGAGTAATTCCTGAGTGCAGAGCCAGGAGTAACCCCTGTGCATTGCCAGGTGTGACTCCCCCCCCCCCCCACAAAAAAACAAAACTGAAAAAAAAAAGAAAGTGCATGCATTGTGGTTGGAACAATAGTACAGCAGGTAAGGTGTTTACCTTGCATGCAGCACGCTGAGTTGCTGAGTTGAATCCTGGGAACCCCATATGGTCCCCCAAGCCCACCAGGATTGATTCCTGAGCACAGAGTAAGGAGTAAAGCCTGAGAACAGCCAAGTGAGCCCCTCACCAAAAAAAAAAAAAAAAAGTGCCAAAAGTGCCTGCCTGGTGGTCAGAGTGATAAGTCTTCTACACTTACAGATATATAACAATGTACGCCAAAACTTTATAGTAATAATAAATCAGTATCATTTGATAAAAAATAATGGAAATTATAGGAGGAGGGAGAAAAACAAAGGTACCGAGAATAGAGGATCATGTCAGTATACGCTAAGTGTTCCCTGGATTTGCCCAAAATGGAATAACCTTATCTACGTGTTCACTCTAAGGGCAGTGTGGATGGAAGAACTGAATTAACATTTCTTAATTTTAAACATACAACACTGTGAGCTGATGCTTTGCCCGAGAGTGACCAGTGTCAGTTCAGGTGCTCTACTGAGCCATAAAATGGGAGGCAGAGCGGGATTTATCACTGGTGCTAGAATATGAAGCAGCTCATAAACATGGGGCAGTGACCTTAGCACATCTGTCTGCTAAAGGAAGAATTCTGCCAGGAAAAACCAGAGCATCCTGGAAAGTGTTGATGCACATCAATACACACGAATGCACATCCCTGCCAAACTATTTGACAAATAGTGCCACCTGCAGGTTAATTCAGGGAAGGCACATGGTAATCTCTGGAGCCAGGCCAGAACTCTGGCATTGTGGGATTAAGAAGAGCTTTAAGTGTTCGCTTTGGCAGCACATATACTAAAATTGGAACAAGACAGAGAAGATCATAGGCATCCTATATGGTCCCCCAAGCACCGCCAGGAGTGATTCCTGAGTGTAGAGCCAGGAGTAACCCCTGAGCATCACTGGGTGTGACCCAAAAAGCAAAAAAATAGATAGATAGATAGATAGATAGATAGATAGATAGATAGATAGATAGATAGATAGATAGATAGATAGATAAAAATAAAAGCTTGGTCCCAGGATGTAACTCAGTGATTGAACATTTACCTTGCATGCATGAGGCCCTGTGTTCATTTGATCGATGCCACAATAATAATTACTGTAATTGCAAGAGTAATATGGAAAAGTCTGGAAAAGTCTGATAACAGTAGTCAACATTTATATGGATCCCTGATCATACCTGACATTGTTATTTTTCTAATCTCCTATAATTTTTACAATTGTGTGGAGAGGGTATTACAACCATCCCAATGAAGGGGCAAGAGTGATAGTATGGTTGGTAAGGCACTTGCCTTGCACATAGCAGAACTGGCTCCAATCCCCAGCATCCCATATAGTCCTCGAAGCATTGCCAGGAGTGATTCCTAAGTGCAGAGCCAGGAGTTACCTCTGCAGAAGAACTGCCTGATGTGCCCCCAAAATAATAAGCATCCCATTAAATGGAAAAATATTTTTAATTTACCAGCACCTTGTTTTCTTTTCTGTAAGACCCACTTTAGGACAGGAGTCCTGCTCTCCCCTGCCAAGGACTGGTGAGTTACCTCACAAGTAAATGGTCTGTGCCTGGTACTGCAAAATTTTAAGCTTGAATAAAGAAACAACCCAAATAAAAGACCAAATATGATGGCCTCTTGGTATCTGTATTGCAAACCATAATGATCAAAAGTAGAGAGAAAGAATCAAAGAAAAGTGCCTGCCACAGAGACAGGAGAGCGAGGGGAGGGGTGGGCAGGAGGGTTATGGGGGATATTGGTGGTGGGACACACACACTGGTCACTGGTGGAGGGATGAGTGTTGGAACACTGTATGACTAAAACCAATCATGAAAGCTTTATAACTCTGTATCTCACTGGGGGGCGGGAGGGGAAGAGGAAGAGGAAGAGGCAGGAGGAAGAGGAGGAAGGAGGAGGAGGAAGGAAAAGGGAAGGGGAGGGGGAGAACGGGAAGGGGAAGGAGGATGAGGAGGAAAAAGAGGAGGAAGGTTGTAGGAGAGGTGGCCAGAATCGGCTAGAGCATATGCCCGACATACACACAGGACCCCAGGAGGCCTCCCGAGCTCTCCTAGTACCACCCTGGTGACCCCAGCACCACCAAAGAGGTCTGTGAAACCAAATGAAACTTAATTTAGGGTTTATGGATTTCACCACAACACGTAACTGTCAGTTTGTGTGTGTGCGTGCCTTGTTTTATTTTTAGCAATACCGCCACGATTTAAACAAACAAACAAAACCCGTCACAATACCACTTCCACATGCACAGGCAAGAGGGAACAGTGTTGGCAGAATGCCCTGTCACTAGAACAGAAGTGACAGGTTAGGTCCCAGGTCACAGTAAAAGGAAAAATACCCTGACAACATTGACCACCAAGGGCTGGCAGGGAAGGCGTGAAGAAAGGCCCCTCAGCTCAACCACAGACCAAACACAGAGGCTCTAGGAGAAACAATCTCTCGAGACCAGGCCCAAAGATGCTCTGCAGGAGAGAATGCTGTTGAAGGTGTAAAAAACTAAGGCACACCGAGGGGCGCGTGCACTCGCGGGCTGTCTCACCGCCCGAGTTCAGTGCTCTGGAACCGCTGTGTATGGGCTGGATCGGGACGGCCGTTGACCAAGGACAGGCAGAGGAAGAATGAGGACCAAGCTGGTTGCTGATTAGTTACCGTTTATTCAATCTTCCATCTTTCTCATCTCCCACACTCCCGGATCCAGCTTCTCTCTCCATCTACTGCAGCCTCTGGCTTCTCTAGTCTCTCCTCCTACTTGTCTCTCCCACCTTGCCCTCTAGGCTACACCCAGCCAGGTAGCAAAATCAACATAAGAAAGCCCTTCCTGAGGGCAGGGCATTCCAAAGCCCTTCCTGACTCTTAAGGTTTTTTTCCTTTCCTTAGTCCAAACACTTATTAACATCTTAATACTAGTTATTTTTGTATGGACATAGCAAGAGATACATTGAGGTTTGCAAGGCAGCTCTCCTGGCAACATCTTGCCACAGACTCAGACTACAGCACTCAGGCCAGATTAATCATTCCTAACCCTAGCAGGGTCCAAATCTAGTTATCACTGTTTGGATCATGACAACATTTGTCCATGATCAAGCTCTTAACTTACAGTTAAGCATTAGGCACTTTGGCTAGGCCCATTCCGATGCCAGGGAAGCACACAACTCACCGCTTGCCCTGGGTCCGTCTCATCCCTCGTCGGGACCCTGCTTTTGGGGGTGCTAGGAAGTAAGGGCAGCTGAGGCTTAGGTCGAGAGAACAGATGCCCAAGAGGAAAATATCATGTAGAGTCAAATGACTCCCAGGTTATAAAAGCATAGCATTTGCTAAGTCTTCCTGTGTCCATACAAAAAGGACATTGCTCTGAATAAACTATGCAAAGGACTCAAGAAGAAGAGAAAAACAGTATTTGCAAGTCAACAGAACACTAAGAGAGAAGTTACAAATAAACACAGAGGAGTGGGAGCACTGTAACGGGAGTAACCCAATAAACCTAAACTACCTGAAGCTATGTTATCCTACAGAAGGGACCCATGGGGAGAGTTGGGACAACCAGCCTGCTTTCCAAGTGATGCTGAAGGCTGAAATGATTTCTAGAGCTTGAACCAAGAGGCCAAATAAATCTACCCCATATTAGTCATGAAAATAAAGATCAAAGAAACAAGGCTGCTCTCTGAAGGTCACCTAGGTAATAGGCATAACAGTCGAAAACAAGTAAATTCTAAAGGCCACAAGAATTAAATCGCTTTAGTGTGTATATTATATGCATATATGCATGTGTGTATACACACACACACACACACACACACACACACACATATATGTATATATACTCTAATGACTGAATCAGAAAACACAAACTTAAAACAGATACTTAATTCCAAAAGAATGTTGGGGCTGGAGCAATAGCACAGCGAGTAGCGTGTTTGTCTTGCACTCGACAAACCCGGGTTTGATTCCCAGCATCCCATATGGGATGATCACTGCCAGGGGTGATTCCTGAGTGTAGAGCCAGGAGTAACCCCTGTGCATCGCTGCGTGTGGCCCAAAAAGCAAAAAAAAAAAAAAAGTAATGTATACAAAAGAAATATCAATGCAATGCACTGCTCACAATAGCGAAAATATGTAAGCAACCCGAGTGCCCTAAAACAGATGACTGGTTAAAGAAACTTTGGTACATCTACACAATGGAATACTAAGCAGCTGGTAGGCGAGATGAAGTCATGAAATTTGCTTATAAATGGATAAACTTAGAGAGTATCATGCTAAGTGAAATGAGTCAGAAAGAGAGGGACAGACATAGAGGGACTGCACTTCATTTGTGGAGTGTGGGGTAGCATCACATGAGGCTGACACCCAAGGACAGTAGATACAATGGCCAGGGGGATTGCCCCATAGCTGGAAGACTGCTTCATGAGCAGAGGGGAGAAGGCAGATGGGATAGAGAAGGGATCACTAAGAAAATGATGGCTGGAGAAACCAGTTGGGGTAGGAGATGCGTGTCGAAAGTAGATAATGGACCAAACATGATGACCTCCCAGTGTCTGTGTTGCACGCTATAATGCCCAAAAGTAGAGAGAGAGTATGGGGAATATTGTCTGCCTTGGAGGCAGGGGGAGGGTGGGAAAGGGGGGGTATATCCGGGATATTGGTGGTGGGGGGTGTGCACTGGTGGAGGGATAAGTGTTTGATCATTGTGAGATTGTAACCCAAACATGAAAGCTTGCAATTATCTCACGGTGATTCAATAAAATTTTTAAAATTTAAAAAAAAAGAAAGAAATATCAATGCAAAAAAGAGAAATTCACTTGCCATTTTGGGGGTATTTTTATTGGAGGCAACTACTTAAATATTTGAAGGGGAAATCAATTTAGATCAAATCAAAATCCACCTCCCACCAATTTTAAGAGCATTAAATAGTAAAATGTTTTTTAAAAAGAAACATGTATGAGCCCTTCCATAGGGAAGAGTCTCATTAAAATCCAGAATCATGAAGCTGGGGACGTGCCTCAGTGGCAGAGCTCCTGCCTTGTATGTGCTCTGGGTCCAAGCCCGACCCTTCACGTCCTTGTCCTCAGCACTGTCTCTGTGACCCCACTGCCCCCAGCACCCCTGACCCAGAGCAGCAATCAGCACATCATTTAATTCAATTCACTCCACACTTAATTGACTTATTGGAATTCCTAAATAGTGTCCAGGGGCCTTCAGGGCCATCTCCAAAGTGTTGGGGGAGGGAGGTGGCTGGGAGCAGTCATGTGGCACCAGGAATGACCTTGGGACTTTGCACCTGCACAGCAAGTGCCCCTGACCCTTGAGCTCTCCCTGGCCCTGGCTTTAATTTAATTTCTATCAGTTATATATTCTTTTATCTCTCTCTCTCTCTCTCTCTCTCTCTCTCTCTCTCTCTCTCTCTCTCTCTCTCTCTCTCTCACACACACACACACACCACTCACACTCACTCTCCCCCCACCACGTTTTGGTGGTGAGGGTTACTGAACTTGGGGTCTTGTCCATGCTAGACCTGGTCTCCCACATGACAGCTGCAATTCTGAAAAACATTCTCCCTCCAGGCGCCCAGCTCCCACCCCTTGTCTGCCCTCTTTGGAAATTTACTTCACTCTTTTCATACGTCTATGTTGCTATTTCTTGCTGTTGTAACATGGGGCATTATTGATTTTCCTCTCCGGAACATGAAGAACTACCCACTTTTCACCTACCCTCAACCCTGACTCCTTTCTGCCAACACAGTCAACAGATGTCTTGTCAACATTCGGCTTGATTAATATTCAAGGTTGCCAACTGCATGCCTTGGCGGGCACTTGTCACAGCTGGGCTATGAACATGTTATAAATATTGTTCCTTCTCTGAGAGTTTTAATTGTCAAGGTTTTGGTGTGTATGTGTTTGTGTATGTATGTGTGTGTTATTGTGAGGAGACCCAGGGGGAGCACCCCCTAACTGCTCAGACCACTCAGGGGACACTCAGTTCAGTGCTCGGCTCAGTGGTGCTGGGGCCACGACAATACCCCTGATGGTTCTAGGGGACCCCCAGGTTATACCTGATAGCACTGGGGGTCCATGTGGTGCCAGAGATAAAACGTGGATTTGTGCTTACAAGATGCTTGCCTCTGACCTGAGTCCTCTTCCTGATCTCTATAATTGCTTCATTTTTTTTATTTTCTTGCTTCTGTATTATAAATCAATTCCAAATGTTTTGCTAGTAGTCCCTATCTCCTATACATTCTTATTCACTGGGTCATCTTAGAGCTTTGTTGTCTTCGAAGGCCTCTGCTCCAGTCCTGCCTGGCAGGAGGAGGTTGAGGGCCAGGGCTGGGGCCCAGGGTTGGGGCCGAGGTTGAGATGTGGTGTAGATGGCGAGGAAGGCAAGAGAAATCCAAGAGCCAGTCTGAACTCAACGAGAGTCTCCAGGTTCTTCCGAATTCTGAGCAACTGCTCTGAAGGAGCCAAAGCGAAGTTTGCACTGTTCACAGCCACAACTTTGCAGCTACTCACTGAGAACAAAGTCAAGGGCAGCAGCAGAAGCCCGACAGCTACAGAAAATGATCTCAAGCTGCAGATGCTCTGTTTCTATCTGCACGGCAGAGTGCTCAGCAGGGACGGTATCTTCTTGGGTGACACAGTGATCAGAAGTCACAATGGTGATGAGGCATCAGATAACAGGAAGTCACTGCACACAGAGACTGAGCGAGGGGCCTGCACAGGAACAGGGCCCGCCTCCCACCCATCCTGCCCAGCGCCTGCTAGAAAGGGGGATTCAATCCTCCTCGCCAGATTCCCTTCCTGCTCAGGAGCTATTCCAGCCCAGGAGATGAGAAGATGTGCCTATATTTTGCTCTTTTTTTTTCCCAAATTCCTACTGTGGCATAAGCTACATTTTTAAAACTTTTTTTTTTTTGGGGGGGGAAACATTTGTTGATACTCAGGGCTACCCCTAACTCTGTATTCAGAATTCATTCCCTGGTGGTGATGCTCAGGGGGTCATACATGGTGCCAGGGGTTGAACCAGAGTTGTCAGCAATATGACCACAAGCGCTTTAACCCCTGCACTATCTCTACAGCCTTTTTTTTTTAATTATAAAATAACCAAACTATTTAGAAAATCAAGAAATACCACTAGTAACAAAAATACATTCAATCTATCCAGTCATTCAATTTAGATAGTCATAACTATGATCATCTACTATTTTATGCTTTGGTTTTGGGGCCACACTCAGCAAAGTTCCTGTCTCTGCTCTCAGGTCACTCCTGGCAGGGATCAGGGGACCTATAGAGTGTTAGAGAAAGAATCCAGGTAAGTCACATGCAAGTAAGTGCCCTGTCCGTTCTACAATTTCTACATCCCCCAGACTTTGCATTTTTAGAAATTAAGTAGGGTTTTTGCCTTGCATGCAGCTGACCCAGGTTCAATCCCCAGCACCACATGATCCTTCAAGCCCGTCAGGAGTGATCCTTGTGTGCAGAGAGCCAAGAGCAACCCCTAAGTACTACCAGGTATGGCCTCAAAGCCAAAACAAATGTCTTAGTTTAGTCAAAGTCCCTGGCATAATGAATCATCACTGTTATATTCAAAATGATGTATTTATTTAGCGAAAAAAAAATCTCATTTCTTAATTTTGTCTTCTTCTCAAGAAAGAGATGAGAATATCTAGCAAAATGAAGTTCTTTCAAGTTAAGGCACCTTCACTGAAACTTGATTCCTTGAGCCAGAGGAAGGTCCTTGCTGTAGTTGATGGTACTAAGGAGAGGGGGAAAAAAAAGGAATAAAATTAAAGATATCACATAGCATAATGTATAATAATTTACATTTTTAAAAAGAATTGAAAACACACACACATACATACATATATATGTATGTGTGTGGTAAAATGACCAAGTTGGTAAAAAAAAAAAATCAGGATAAAGAAAAAGAAAAAGAAAAGATAGTGGGGCCAGAGAGAGAACTAAGTGGGCTGGAGCACTTGCTTTGCATGCAGGAGGCCTGGGTTCAGTCCCCAGCACTGCAGTCTCCTGAGGATCACCATATGACCCAAAACAAAACAAATAAACAAGATGCTATTTGACAAAATAAGTTAGTATAAATTCAGTTTTCTAACTGAAAGGGGGGAACGGAGAGACATATGAAAGTCTGAAAAAAGATATCAGAAGTGTTACTCAGTCTTCAGCACATAAGAACATGGAAACCATTCAGAGAGACAGATCAAAGAGCTGGAAGGCTTTGTACATTAGAGGTCCAGTACCACATGATCCCCTGAGCACTAAGCTGGGAGTGTTAGCTCCTGAGCACTGCAGAGTATGGCTAGGAAAAGAAAAAACTTGGAAACTCTCTTCTTTATATCACCCAGTAACTGCTATGTACTGATTTAGCAGGGAAAACACAGAGATTCATATTTTGACAGGGAAAAAAATAAAAATGTCTCCTTAACCTTGTACTAACTAGTTAGTAATTAATTACCTGATTTTTCTGTTTTGTTTTGTTTTTGTTCTGGGGTCATGCCCAGAGGTGCTAGGGGTCATTCCTGGCTAAGCTCTGGGGACCATAGGGGTTGCTGGGGATCTAACCGGGGTCAGTCACATGCAAGGCAAGTGCCCTATCCGCTATACTACTACTCCAGTTCCTTTTTCCCTTAAGAAGAAAAGCAACCCCCACCTACCTCAGAAAAGTCCCCACTGACTGGGTTCCAGAAAGGCCACAGTCAAGTTTTAGAGTGTGCACGTGTTTGTGGCTTAGCCAACCGAAACAACCCCAGAAACACCCAACAGCAAACACTGCTGAGGCTCTTAGGGCCTGAGGTTGAGAAACCTACCGAGTCTGCCACCTAGCGAGAAACAATAACTCAGACCAGGACAGGTGCGCCAGGGTTCTCACCCTGTGATCCTTCTAGAACGTACCACTGAAGCCTCTGATCTTTATGGACTGGGAGAAAAGCTGTTCCCTCCTCAGAAGAAAAAAAAGCAGATTCCAAGTCCAGGACACACCTCCAACTTGAAAACTCTCCTAAACAGGCCCGAATCTGCTTTCCAGTCCTGGTACCTGCCCAGGCACTGGCCCACCTTCCTCTCTCATCTCTCCTCTCACTTTCAGGACAACTGGGTTCCTGCACCCAGGAGGAAAGCTCAGCGCACAGCTGCCCCTAAGGCCACATTCACTGCGCCGCCTCCTAGCTGCGACCCCAGATGGAGATGCCATGGTACCTGCCAATAACTGACCGGGGAGGGGGGGGCAGGGCAATGAGAGTAAGAACAGGTCAAAACACCTGCTTGGGGGCCGGAGGGACACTACAGCAGGTAGGGCATGGCTGAACCAAGCTTGATTCCCAGCATCCTTGGGGGATGCCCCGAACACCACCAGGAGTGATTCCTGAGTGCAGAGCCAGGAGTGAGCCCTAAGCATCACCAGGTGTGGCCAAAAAAACAAACAAGCCTGCTTGGCGCAGGGAGAACTGTGAAGAGAGCGAGAGAGCGAGAGAGAGAGAGAGAGAGAGAGAGAGAGAGAGAGAGAGAGAGAGAGAGAGAGACGCAGTGCAACAACAGGAAGAGCGTGCAGAACATCAGGGCGAGGATCTGCGCCACTGGCCCTCACCATGTGGACCGTCTCATGTACTGCTTCCAGGAATCGCTGCCAGACTCTCGGCCGCCGCCCGTGTGCTTCTCCCCTCCTGTGACAAATAAGCATGGTCACCTCCAAATCAGCTTCTCCCGGACCGGCTGCTGCTCCCAACCACACGGAGGAATGGAAATACCCAATAGGGGCCAGAGCGAGTGACTTTATGGTGGACCCCAAGAATCTCCCCTGCAGACACGGACCTGGGGGCCCAGAGGTGTGGCTCCAGGGCCAGAGCACAAACCTAGCATGTGTGAGGCCCTGAGTCTGACCCTCAGCACCTGCCCACCCCACACCCCCAGCACCACCAAATGTGGTCCCGGCAATAGTTAGAGGGGGGAGAAAAGGAACTCAGCAAGAAAAATAAAAGGAACTAAGAGGACACAGAAATACGGGAGGGAGCCCATGGCCTCCTGGGACTATGGGTACAGGTAAGTGAGCTTATTATTTCACATCTTTGGTAAACTTCTCCGAGAGCTACCTCTGTGCTCTTTGGGTGCCTGTTATGGTCCACATTGTGAGCCCTGCAGACTCCTGGGCCGGACCCCAGCTCCAAAGGCCAAGGATGTGGGTGCATTTGGAGACAGGACTTTCAGTGGGGTGATGAAGGCTAACCAAGACCCCGAGGACAGGGCCCTGAGCCAGGAGGGCTGAGAAGAGATGGCAAGGGTGGTGGGCAGTGAGGAGACAGGCAGGGCACCACAGACGCACAGGAGAAAGGTGGGCAACTGCCAACAAAGGAGAGGGGCCTTAGGAGAAACCAAACTTGCCCACCCCGTGATCTTGGGCTCCACAAATATTCCAAGTGAACAGAAACGCTGTTTAAATCACACATCTCATGGAATATTATTATGGCAGCCCTGGCTGATGAATGCCTGATCCCATTCAGGTGGAGACAGAAACGATCCTCTACGTACCAAAGGCACCTCCGATCTCAGCCCCACTCGTTGGAATGTTGACGTTTACAATGCCACAGTCTGATCCTTTAGGTCTGCATGCAAAAGAGGGAGACTTGGTGAGAGCAATGCACAGGAAAATTTAACAAAACAAACAAAACTTGTAAGACTTCCAAGCCTTGGAATGGAATTTCCTCTCCTGATCTCTTTTTCATTCTATAAAATCCATTCACCAAGCAAATTAGATTCATGTAAGTTTTCAGAATAGACAAAAGGGTCAGAGAGAGTTCAGCAGGTAAGGGGCATGCCTTGCATGCATCCAACCCCAGTTCAATCCCCAGCACCCCATATGGTCCCCTGAGCCTAGCAGGAGTGATCCCTGAATGCAGAGCCAAGAGTAAGCCCTGGGCACAACTGGGTGTGGCCCTAACGCTAAAATCAACCAAACAAATAAAGACAAAGTTATACCCAAGCCAGCGGAAGATTCTGCCCAAATCCTTGGTGAAGATGCTACTTGAAAGTCCTTGTTTGACTTCATTATTCCATGCAAAGACCTCTTCTTCATTCTAAACATTAGAAGCAGTGACATGAGACAGTTTTCCTATCAAAGCCCCCTCAGGCTGATTAAATGGGTGTGATAAGACCTCAGGATCACTATAGGGATCACAAAGGGAAACCAAAGAGTCAACATCCTACTATTCTTTTTTACAGCTTTTTGGGGTTTCCCCAACTATGAGAAACAATCAGTACAGGCTTCTAAGTTACTCCCTGTGGCAGCTAATACATACCAAGCCATGTGCAAAGACACTGACCAAAGCCCTTAGCATACATTTATTTATTTAATCCTATAAATTAAATATAGCACCTATAGCACAGGCATTGTATGAGCTCCAGTTTACAATGGATGCAATGGAGAAGTGAAGAGGCTAAATATTTCACGGAGTTCAGCTGCACACAGAGACATACACAAAGACACTGCCAAATACATATATGACCTAGTTGCCACAAACAAGAAGACAATTAGCACAACTGAAAATGTGTGATCCAATTATTGCAACAGGATGCAATTCTCACTATCCTGTTAACTGTTAATCAGTAAGTACACTGAAGCCTGCGTTTACTCTCTACATATTGGCTGGCAAGACTAGGGCCATCCCACGTAAGGAGGGAGACCATCCAGCTATCCCTGTTGTTCACACCCCCACATCCAGGGCTGGGAGTGGGGCTCAGTGGTAGATCTGTGTCTTGCTTAGATCCTGGGTGCAAGCTCTGGCACGGCAAACAATAAATGAAACAAAACAGAAACCATTTCACAGCCTCTGATATAGGCTGGGAAACTCTAGGTCTCTATGGTATCCCTAATCTTCACGTTTTGCCCACTGAGACTAAATATTCAGATTGTCAAGCTTAACCGGTCCATTGTGTATAGAAGCTGTGTGCCCCACAGAGCCCTGAAAAAGGTGAAACAAGAATGGAGGTTATATTCTCCATTAATTCCAAAATTGGCTCTCTGCTCATCTTGGTTTCCCAGGCAGTCGGCTTAACCCTGTAGTTTAACAGGTCCTTCACATTCCATTTTATCTTAAACCTTCAAATTTCTACTGATCAGAGTGACTTTCTAAAAGCTTCTTAAAGGCTCATCAAGGGGTATTTAATAACCATCCATTTTCTCCCAATTTTCTCACTTTGTTTCAACACCAGCATAGAGAAAAGAGAGACATTTTTACCTTGAATTTAAAGACATAGAGAATTGGCGCAAAAGTCTCTGTGTGAGCAATGGTTGCATTGTGAGCAAGGCCTGTCACAATTGTTGGTTCTACGTAATTTCCAGGGCGATCCATAGCCTTCCGTAGAGAAAAAATAAAATCAAAGTTAAGAGTTTTGGTTTTCAGTACCTGGAGTCAGAGGACACAATCTTTGCCTATGCTTATGTGGAGAAAAAGGAACTATCTGCCTTAAGCCATCTGCCTTGCACACAGCCATCCCTGATCAATCCCCAGCACCACATGTGGTCCCCGGTACAACATCAAGAGTAACAATTATGGGGACAGAGAGATGGTACAGTAGGAGGGTACTTGTCTTGCATACAGCTGATCCAGGTTTGATCCCCGGCACTCCAAATGGTCCTCAGGCCCACCATGAGTGATCCCTGAGTGCAGAGCCAGGAATAAGGCTTGAGCACAGGTGAGTGTGGCCCAAGAAAACAAACAAACAAACAAAAAGGAGTAATGCCTGCACAGAGCCACACCAAGTGCCTCTACCCAATAAGTAAAATTAATCTAAAAATTATAATAATGAAAACACACTGTCTCCTCCTATTGATTCAACTTAGAAAAAAGGGCGAGCACCTCAAAGACAGAGAACCATAAACACACGAAGTCAGAAGAGTTATGTTTAACTTTATAGCATTTTTGGTTTGTTGTGGGCTGGCTGTCTGGCTTTGGGGCCACATCCCTCAGTGCTCTGGCTCTGTGATTAGCCCTGGCCTCTGGCAGTGCTTGGGCGACAATATGGAGATTTGAACCAGGGCTGCTCATTGCAAATTTGTGAAATTTTAACATAGGGAATTGATATCATTGTTTGACATACTATATTGTATGCCAAATAACATAGTACAGAAGGTAGGGCATTTGTCTTACATGTGGCTGACCCGGGTTCAATTCATCCGTCCCTCTCGGAGAGCCCAGCAAGCTACTGAGAGTATCCCGCCCGCCGGGCAGAGCCTGGCAAGCTATCTGTGGCATATTCGATATGCCAAAAATGCTACAGTGCTACTATACTGTATCTATAATGCACTTGTGTGTTGAAACTTTAGCCAGCCCACATCCACCAGTGTGAGAGAATTACACCCAGGACCTTTTGAGGAGGTATTTAGAGTTAAATGAGATCACAAAAGAGTGGCCTCATCTGAGGCAACTGACATCCTTATAATAAAAAAAAATGAATAAAAGAAAATAAAAATAAAGTCCTTAACAGATGAAGAGGGTAAACAGAGAGACAAGTGGAGAACTCTCTCTATGCACACAGGGAGAAAAGGGCATGTAATGGTCACAAGAAGAAGCCTCCACCCCCAAACTAAAGATGGGATCTATTTGTAAGCCAGGAACCAGTCCTACCAGCATCTTGGCCTCAGGTTTTAAGTGAGTGAGGCAGTGATATTTTGTTATGACCTTTCTGGCAAACTAAATATGACACTGTCAAGCTCCGAGAGTATATACAGACACTTCCTAACCAACCTCACATAGCCAAATTACTAGTTCATCTCCATTTAACCAATGGCCAACATTTCCTGAGATGTCCACAGCAAGCTGCCATAGCCAGGGTCTCCCCTACCACCACCACCCCAACCCCCTTAGATCAATGTGATGGCAGTCCCTGAGCTGTTTACTAAGTATCAACTGTATTTACTCCCAATCCTGCCCAAGGCAGCTTGTATTTGTTCCTGTAATGCCTGACTGCATTGTGCAACCTGAATAAATATTGCACAAAGGAAAAAAGAGCTATCCCTATAAACCTAAGGGAAAATGCATTAGAAAAGAATTCAACGTAAGTAACAGAAAAATATGTAAATATCCTCACACACCTCTGTCCAACTAGGGGTGAGCATTATCAGTGATAGAAAGACTGGGAGTATTCTGCTCTCAGAATCTCTCAGAAGTCTCGGATTGCTTTGCTTAAGACTTGATACTTGGAGAATTTTTTTTTTTTTTTTTTTTTTTTGCTTTTTGGGTCACACCCAACGATGCTCAGGGGTTACTCCTGGCTTTGCGCTCAGGAATTACTCCTGGCGGTGCTTGGGGGACCATATGGGATGCCGGGGATCGAACCCGGGTCGGCCGCATGCAAGGCAAATGCCCTACCCGCTGTGCTATCGCTCCGGCCCCGATACTTGGAGAATTTTTAAAGAAAATGTAACTGGGGCTGGAGCGATAGCACAGCGGGTAGGGCATTTGCCCTGCACGCAGCTGACCCGGGTTTGATTACCAGCACCCCATATGGTTCCCCGAGCACCGCCAGGAGTAATTCTTGAGTGCATGAGCCAGGAATAACCCCTGTGCAATGCCAGGTGTGACCCAAAAAGAAGAGGAGGAAGGAAGGAAGGAAGGGAGGGAGGAAGGGAGGGAGGGAGGGAGGGAGGGAGAGAAAGAAAGGGAGGAAGGAAGGAAGGAAGGAAGGAAGGAAGGAAGGAAGGAAGGAAGGAAGGAAGGAAGGAAGGAAGGAAGGAAGGAAGGAAGGAGGAAGGAAGGAAGGAAGGAAGAGTAACTAACTTTTGGTTAAAAATTACAGGCACAGCTGATGCAAAGATAAAAGTAAAATTCCTCCCATACAGGAAGAAAATGCCTGCGCCCTACACCAAAGGAATCTGACTATGTACTTACTAAGTCAGATATGTTGGTTTCAAATGTTCTTGGTATGTATTATTTTGATTCTCTCGTTTTAAAAAAAAAAAGTGGGGTTTTTTTTTTAGCCACTCCTAGGGGTCTTGGAGGTCAGTCCCAGTTCTTAGGCGTCACTCCTGATGATGCCAGGGACTGTGCAGTGCCAGAAACTTGGGGTCTCCACCTGCAAAGCATGAGCTCAGCCTACTGTACTTCCACTCTAACCCAGTACTCTGTGTTCACTTACCACTAAATATAGCCATTAGCGGGTCTGAGCCATAGTTTAGCAAGTAGGGTACGTGCCATGCACACGAATGACCCAGGCTTGATCCCTGGTACCACATATGGTCCCTCAAGCACCTCCAGTGGGTCACTCCTGAGCACAGAGTCTGGAACTAAATTCTGAGCACAACCAGGTGTGGCCCCAAAACCCAAAATAATAATAATAATAATAATAATAATAATAATAATATAGCCATTAAAAGTGGATTCCAGGGCCGGTGAGAGCACAGTGGGTAAATTGCTTACCTTTAGTTTGATACCCAAGCACCACATATGGGTACCGAGCACAACTGGGTATGGCTCCTCAAGGATTTTTTTAAGGATTCTAATTCTTCTATGTTTAATAATCATACTGAAATTATAAGAAAGTATACTACACACACACACACACACACACACACAGAGGCATTCATATATTTAAAGATGCCCACTCCACTCGAGGCAGTAATCATATTCAATTTGGGGTTTTGTTTCATTTGGTTTGGGGCCACACCCAGCAGTGCTCAGTGCTTACTCTTGGCTCTGTGCTCAGGGATCACTCCTTGGCAGTGCTTATGGGACCATATTTGGTGCTAGGGATCAAACTGGAGTCAGCTGCATGCAAGGCAGGAGCCCTACAACTGTACTATCACTCCGGCCCCTACTCATTAATTTTAAATCCTTAGATTCCACTTGAAATCAGTTGTCTTTTTCCTTCTCAGTTTTCAGAAGGTAGGGTGTTTGCCTTGCACACAGCCGACCCAGGTTCAATTCCTCCATCCCTCTCAGAGAGCCCATCAAGCTACCAAAAGTATCCCGCCCACATGGCAGAGCCTGGCAAGCTCCCCGTGGCATATTTGATATGCCAAAAACAGTAACAAGTCTCACAAGGGAGAGGTTACTGGTGCCCACTGGAGCAAATCGATGAACAACGGGACAACAGTGCTACAGTGCAATTCCCTTGAGCTTCCTCCGTTTGCAAATATCAAAATTTCACTTTTAAATAGTTGAGCATAGTATTCCCATTGACTAAATGCACCACATCTTCTTTACCCAATCATGTACCAATGGTACATCCATGGTCAGTTCCCTTATTTTAACTTTTACAAATATCTTACAATTAAGCCCTGGGTGAGGGTTAACATTGTATGTTAAGGTTTTCTTATTCTTCAGACAGATTCTGAAAATGGAGTTGTTGAATCATGTATTTTAACTCTTATCTTTAGCTTCTTCAGGGAAGATCTCCCGCATTTTCCAATGTGGTTGCACCAATTTACATTCCCACTAGACTTTATTCAAAGGCAACCACAGTTCTGAACTTGCGTCCTTCAGAAATGTTCCCTGCATTTTATGTCATCACTATTGAAAAATGTGTATTTACCCTTAGCACAGGCCGAAGAGAAGAAAGAAGGCACTCAAGGATCCTTTTGCCATCTGCCCAATCCCCCCTGCTCAGGCCTGCAGAAAGCAAACTCCCATCACAATTGATCTCGGGGCCTCCCTTACCTTGCCACCATAGACCACTGTGCCACCTTCCTTCTTCGCTGCGTCCACGGCTCCAAGGAACATGTTCACTGCCTGCTTGGTGTGGAGTGGCCCATAGAGAACGTTCGCTGCAGAGGGAAGGAAAGGCTCTTTGTTTTACCTCCACGGCATCGTTTCCTGACTCAGCCAGCTTTCTCAAAAACTGACCCATCCCTTCAGTGAGCCTCAGCGTGGAGCAGGAAACAGTAACCTTTTTCTGGAAAGCCCAGACAGCAAATATCCTGTGCTTGGCATCACTTCTATGGTCTCTGCAACTGTCCCAGGAAAGGAGTCACAACAACAGGTCAGCAAGGGGCTATAGCTATGTCCCCTGCAAGCTTTCTTTTCAGAAGTGGGTAGCAAGCCAAATCTGCCGGTCAACTCCCATTTTATTTACATATATATATATATATATATGTATGTATGTACGTATATAATTGGAGAGCAGGGGTGTTAGGGTGGTGGGAGGGATGCTGGGATTATTGGTGGTAGAAAATGGTCACTTGGTGGAGGGATGGGTACTTGATCTTGTATGACTGAAACACAGCACGAAAGTTTGTAATTCTGTAACTGTACCTCACGGTGATTCACTAATAAAATTTTTTTTTAAAAAATTGCTCTGGTAGGGGGCTGGAGCAATAGCACAGCAGGTAGGGCATTTGCCTTGCACGTGGCTGACCCGGGTTCGATTCCCAGCATCCCATATGGTCCCCTGAGCACTGCCAGGGGTGATTCCTGAGTGCAGAGCCAGGAGTAACACCTGTGCATCGCCAGGTGTGACCCAAAAAGAAAAAAAAAAAATTGCTCTGGTAATTGGAAGGCAGGAGAGGAAGCAGGAAAGCCAGCCAGGCTCTTCAACAAAGAAGACGGGGAGGCTTGGATGAGGGTGACAGCCGTGAGGGGAGGAAAGGCCCCTCAAGCTCAGCCCATCTCTACAGCATCCCCCAGGCTCGCCCACCAGCCACATGCAAGACTCAGGACCCAAATCTACCAGCAGATGCATTGCCACAAACGCCCTAGTGCTGGGGCTGGAGATATAGTACAGCAGGAAGGGCGTCTGCTTTGCACCTGGTTTTAACCCAGCTTCGTTCCCCACTGCCAGGAGTGATTCCCTGAGCACAGAGCCAGAAGTAAGCCCTGAGCACTGCTGAGCACAGAGCCAGAAGTAAGCCCTGAGCACTGCTGGGTATGGCCCAGAAACAAAACACAAACAAATGCCCTAGTGCCTGCTTCATGTGCTCTCAGACCTCTCGAGAACATGAACACAATGGGACTGGAGTGATAGAACACCAGGTAGGGGGCTTGCCTCGCACATGGCTGACCCAGGTTCAATCCCCAGCACACCATATGATCCCCTGAGCACTGCTATGAGTGGTTCCTGAGAACAGAGTCAGGAGAAAGCCATGAGTACCTCCTGGTGTGGAAAAAAAAAAAACATCAACACAAACACACACAAACACACACACACACACACACCCCACACACAATTCAGCAGATGCATTGCCCCAAATGCCCTAACACCTGCTTCATGTGCCCTCAGACCTTTTAAATATACTCGTGCGTGTGCACAACTGCACGCATGCACGCACGCGCGCACACACACACACACACACACAATCAGGAAAGATTTATACTCACAGTCCCAAGGGTCACCAACACGGATCTGTGCATAGGCTTTCTTAAGTCTGTTGACAACTTCATCATGGATGCTTTCATGTAAAAACTAAGTGGAAAAAGAAACAGTCCAGGGCACAGAAAAATTAATGTACAAATTTGTAAGTCATATACAGATTTTCTTAATTATAGTGATTAATAAAAGAACCAGGTAATTCTGCCTGGTTTCTGAATGGCTGTGATTCCTAAACTTTGGATCTTCTCCTTTTTTGCATTAAATATAATACATTTTAGATGAACAAACTTGAAACATTATCTGTCATCCCATTGCTCATCAATTTGTTCAAGCGGGCACCAGTAACGTCTCTCATTGTGAGACTTATTGTTACTGTTTTTGGCATATCAAATATGCCACGAGTAGCTTGCCAGGCTCTGCCGTGCAGGCGCAATACTATCGGTAGCTTGCCAGGCTCTCCAAGAGGGGCAGAGGAATTGAACACGGGTCGGCCGCATGAAAGGCGAACGCCCTACCGCTGTGCTATTGCTCCAGCCCCGAAACATAAATACCTTATAAATATCAGATCTCAGATTATTTTGAGAAATTCAACTGAACAAGGTAAAAATAAAGGAAATTTTAATATTCATTTGTTACCAAATATAGAAGAAATGGGTATGAAAAATAAGGGAAAAGTAAACCCTTAATTTCATATGTTTTAGTTTAATTAAGTCAGGCTATATCTTACAAAGAAATTTTTCTTTTTTTTTTTTTTTTAGTTTTTGGGTCACACCCGGCGATGCACAGGGGTTACTCCTGGCTCTTCACTCAGGAATTACCCCTGGCGGTGCTCAGGGGACCATATGGGATGCTGGGATTAGAACCCGGGTCGGCCGCGTGCAAGGCAAACGCCCCACCCGATGTGCTATCGCTCCAGCCCCAGAAATTTTTCATACTTAAAGTTGAGAGAGAAAAAATAAACCAATGTCTGTACAAATCAACTCTAACTTTATATTACAATAGGAAAAAAATTAATAATATTTTTTTAAAAAACACAACAACAAATAGAGGCCAGAAAGCACAGGGAATAAGGCATCTGTCCTGCCTCTGGTCAACCTTATTCTGATCCTGGCACTGCATGGTCCCCCAAGAATCACCGGTAGTGCGCCCCAAGCACAGAACCAGGAGTAAACCCCAAGCACTGCTGAGTTTGGACCAAAATCCACACGACACACAGTAGACAAATATAGCCAAATTCTATATGTAACCAAGTCTTTCCGCGACACTACAGTTTTTCTATACCACGGACAATGGTAGCTACATCCCCACAGAATGAAATCCTGCTCAAATGTAAGTGCAGAGATTAGTCACTCAACATTAAAATATGTTCTAAATATACTCAAGGAGACTAAAGAGACCATGCATGAAGTCACTGGCTTTGGGGCCAGGGGTCGCCCCAGCAGTGCTCAGAGGCCCCAGATCCTGTCTGACCTAGCTAAGCTCCTCATAGTTCCCTGACCAGGAGCAGAACTGCAGTGCTGCTTGGGCGGGTGGCACTTGGGGTCACCAAGGCTATACCCAGCAGTGCTGGGGGAGGGCTGGTCTGGGGTACACGTGGGAATCCAACCAGGGGCCTCAACATGTAAGTCATCCGGCCAACCCAGTGAGCTATCTCCATAGTCTAAGGCACTGACTTTTTATTTTCAATGTTATCTTCCTTCCCTCTTTTTTTGGGGGGAAGGGTCGTGTCAGATTAAATGTAGCGTCTTAGACATACAAGGTAAATGCTCTACCACTGAGTGGCATTTGGCCCCCATCACTGACTTTTTGAATAAGTTATGCGACATCAAATCAAGTTGCAGGCTCTACATACAGGTCAAATATCCCCCAAATTAAAAGACTTTGCTAGTTAAAATGTTTTTACAAATAAATCAGGCAATGGTCTGCGGAGCTAGTACCAGGACTAAGGCTAGCTTACCTTGTATGCAGCCTACCGGTTAGCATCTCTGCACTGCAGATGGTCCCAAGACCACCACCAGGGGTCACTCTTGTGCACAGAGCCAGGGATAGACCCTGAGCACTGAGAAGAGGAGCCAAAAACAAACAAAATTTTTAAAATGAAACAAAATCCTCATCTCACCAGAGAGAAAGAGGAGGAAAAATGAGCCAGGGATAACTCTTTTCAAAATTTTAGTTGAGTTTCATCTTCAAACAACATTATCCCTAATCTTCCAGGTACAGGATTGAGAGGAATGTCACCTGTCGGTCCCTCTGCAGTCAATCCAAGAGGGAGCCCCTAGTGGAGCAGAAGCATGCACGAAGGACGGAGTGCAAAAACCAGGTGAAGGAGCATCTCTGCAGCAGCCCTCCTCTGACCCTCCCTAACTGTCCTGTGTTAAAAAGTGGTGTGGAGGGGTGAGAGCAATAGTACAGTGGGTAGGATGTTTGCCTTGCACATGGCCAACCCAGATTCCATCCTTGGCATCCCATATCGTCCTCTGAGCACCACCAGGAGTAATTCCTGAGTGCAGAGACAGGAGTCACCCCTGAGCACTGCGGGGCGTGACCCAAAAAAAATCCCAAACAAACAAACAAAAATGATGTGGGGCCAGAGAAATGGTATAGTAAGGCACGTGCCTTGCCTAGAGCCAACCCCATTTTGATCCCCCATCACCAAATGTGGCCAGGAGTGACCCCTGAGCACAGAACCAAGAGTAAGCCCTGAGCACTGCGAGGTCTGGCCCAAAGACCCAAACCCAAACGAGCGGTGCTGTTAGAGCTCAGTCCTAGAGTGTGTGCAGCCCAGGGTTTGATCTGCCAATCAACCAACCAAGTGATCCAGCAGGAGAGGTGCTGGGATGGGACTCACCAGTCGCCGTGCAGTGGTACACCTCTGGCCAGCAGTCCCCACGGCCGCAAAGAGAGCAGACGGAACGACCAAGCTGAGGTCCGCATCCTCGAAGGCTTGGGAAAGCAGAGACACGGCCGTGAGTGTGGCGGGGCGAGCAGACGGCTCATCCCCAACTGGCATGAATGGTGCCTTCACTGAGCAGTCAGACCCGCATGGGGCACGTTCACCGCCAGGAAGACCACGACGTGGGAGGCGAGCCGTGAGCTCTGCGCACAGTGAAGCCAGGCTCTCCTTCCTCTGACCTCTTTACTCTTGCCACTGAAGTTTCTGACACTGACTCAGCCTCCTCTGGGGCCCCGCTGTGAAGTCTTCTAAAAGGCCACACGCTCTCTGTCAGCTCTTCCTGCTGTAGTCTCAACCCCTCGGCCCACAGTCTGATGCTCCTGGTGTCACTCACTCAACCGATCTCTGAAACCCGTCAAGCTCTTTCCTCCTGCACGGGAAGATCTTGCTCCGATTTGGAGGGAAACCTCGGGGACCGCACCTCAGGTGCTTCTCCAAGTCTGGCTCTGCCGAACACATTAGTGCAAAACCACTTTCCAGGTGCTCTCTGCTCTCCAGTCGTATCCTTCCTCTGCCCTGGTCTCAGAAGGGAAAACAGCAGTCTTGGCAGTGGTAAGCCTTCCATTAATATTAATTGAAAGTCCTTCCTTAGATTTTTCAGAAACAGAGTCATAATTCACTCTTCAATTCCGCCCTATCTGCGCTAGAACTACATCCCCAAGCTGGCGTGGAGGTTAAGAAGATAGTCTGTGAAGCTTCCCCGCCTGGGATTTCTAGCCTGTCCCTACCACTTTTATTTTTATTTTATTTTATTTTTGGGTCACACCCAGCAATGCTCAGGGGTTACTACTCCTGGCTCATGCACTCAGGAATTACTCCTGGCGGTGCTCTGGGGACCAGATGGGATGCTGGGAATTGAACCTGGGTTGACCACATGCAAGGCAAACACCTACTCGCTGTGCTAACGTTCCAGTTCCTACCCCTACCACTTTTGTGTTGTTTAACCTCTTCAAGTCTCAGCTTGCTCCATCAGTAAAAAGGATTTAATAATATCTGGGTACATTCTGGCTAATAATTAGTTCAAGCTTCAAATGCGGTTAATAATGGTGTTCATTAATAATGATGAGTATTGTGGGGATTAATGGAAATAATCTATATGAAACAGCTGAGAACAGTGCCTGGCAAATACCCACTCCTCAATAATGGTTTTGCTTTGGGGGGTTTCGTCTTGTTTGGGTTTTTGCTTATTTGGATTTGGTTTGAAGACCACACTTAGCAGTACTCAGAGTTTACTCCTGGTTCTGATCTGAGAGATCACCCTTGACAGGCTCAAAGGACCAGATGAAATGCCAGGTTGGTCACCTGTAAAGTAAGAACTCCACCATTGTACTAGCATCCTGGCCCTTCCTCATGTTAACTATACAACTAACCTTAAAACCTAGGGGCCTGTGGGGCTGGAACAATAGCACAGCAGGTAGGGCGTTTGCCTTGCATGCGGCCGACCCGGGTTCGATTCCCAGCATCTCATATGGTGCACCGCCAGGACTTATTCCTGCGTGCATGAGCCAGGAATAACCCCTGTGCATCGCCGGGTGTGACCCAAAAAGCAAAAAAAAATCCAAAAAAACCCACGCCAGATATGTGCCCCAACCACTATAATATCTCCTGGCCCCTTTCTACACTTCTAGTGTACACCACAAATAGGCATCTAAACATGATGAGGGTAACATACAAACTAGCAAGTATTGCTTTTTAATCACAGAACCCATGATTTAAATTCATTACAGTTTTCAGTAGATTCATAAACCTATCTACAGTTATAGTGCTGCTCTATCTCCTTTTGTGGGAAATAATCAAAAGAGAAAATCTGGGCCAGAGAGATAGGGCAAGGGATAGAGTGCTGGAAGACCCCGGTTCAACACCTAGCACCACATATGGTTCCCCAACACCTGACGAGTGATCCCTGAACACCTCGAGGCATAGCCCCCAAACAAACAAAATGATCTTCTTTGGTTGCTCTTCAAGAACACGAGCTTATCTTGTCTTTATGTCTCTTTGCTTGCTTTTTCCATTCTGAAGAAGCCATATTCTCTCTTGAACATATACTCCTTTCTTACTCTCACCTCATGTCTATCTAAATAAGTTTCAATAAACACTATCTTGGGGCTGGAGCGATAGTATAGCGGGTAGAGTGTTTGCCTTGCACACAGCCGACCCGGGTTCGATTCCCAGCAACCCATATGGTCCCCTGAGCACCGCCAGGGTTAATTCCTGAGTGCAGAGCCAGGAGTAACCCTTGTGCATCGCCGGGTGTGACCCAAAAAGCAAAAAAAAAAAAAAAACAGCACTATCTTGCTTTACAAAAAAAAAAAAAAAAAGAATTTCCAAGTCCATAGGTAAGGGATAAAATGTCTCAAGGAAACACTCCTTTCAAACATGAACATACTCAATACCCACTAAAGATAAACTAATGTTTTAGAGAGGAATCAGTCAGTTATATCTACCTTCAAACTACTGTCCTGCCTTACAAGTAAAATTCCTTACCAAGAGACATGTGTAAGACATACATAGCACAGAAGAAATGAGCCACTATACAAGGTCTACCTAGTCAGGAATATTACTGAAGAAATTTGGAAAATAAAATAGAACAAAGCACAGGACAGACTTACCTATGATGGCATTGTTTCCTCCAAGTTCCAACAAACTTCTCCCTTTAAAAATATACAGACACAGTTCATGTCACAGACTTTCCAAATTTCACAATTTTAACCATTGTTCCGTGATTAGATGACAGATAGTCCTTCTCAAGAAATATACTAAAATGGGGCTGGAGCAATAGCACAGCGGGGAGGGCGTTTGCCTTGCACACAGCAGACCCAGATTCGATTCCCAGCATCCCATATGGTCCCCCGAGCACCGCCAGGAGTAATTCTTGAGTACAGAGCCAGGAGTAACCCCTGAGCATCGCCGGGTGTGAACCAAAAAGCAAAAAAAATAAAAAATAAAAAATAAAAAAATAAATATACTAAAATAATTAGTGGTGACACTCCACAGTCGCCATCACACTCCCAATTGGACTCCACTGCTCAGACGACCCTCATCCAGAAATTAATTGGTTGAAAAATTCAGGTGTGCGGATTTTGTGACTGAAATCTCACGGCTTTCACATAGTTGAGACGTGCTACCTCCCCGGATCTTCCTGTACTTGTAGAAGCCCAGCAGTAACACACACACCCCAAAGCTGCCACTCAGTTAAGAATTTAACTATAGCTGTATCACACCGTTAAAAATTTTTGCCATCCTAGAACAAACTCTATAACACTTATAAATCAGGAGTAGCACACCAGATTGATGGAATGTAATACAGAAGGCAACCAATCTCAATTAACAAAATATAAACACAGAAGGCTTAACCTTCAACATCTTAGTAATCTCTGATACAAGGGCTCAATGGCTCCTTGGTGAGATACAACAGTCTTCATCAATTTCTTCTAAGGAAACATTTTTTGATCATCCTTTTGGACCATATGGGGTGCCGAGGATTGAACCCAGATTGGCTATAATAATGTGTATATAATGTCTATAATTGGATATAACTCCGTTTCTCAGGTTCAGAGGTATATTTACTACTGATCTTTGAGCATTCCTCAAAGACTTTAAAGTCAGCTTTTATGTAAATAACTGTTATTTGTGATCTCAAAAGCCCTAATGACAAAATAATTTATGCTCACCTCTACTGCCCTGTAGCAATTAGGTGTCTAGTAGATATTAATTATAAGGGAATATGGCTGTTATTACCAAAAGTTACCAGGTTCTACAGCTCTAGTCTCAGTTGGTTAAATGACAGTTTGCTGCCATAGCATTATGCTTAGTGATAAGAAAATCAGGTTCTACACCTAACACTGGCTTCAATTGCTTTTCGCTTGAGAGAAAAGACCTAAATTTCCTATATCCTTCCAGTTCTCTGACTACTAATCACTAGGTGTCTCCAAGAAAAGAACACCTCATATTGGATAAATACATTTTAATAAACTATAAATCCTACTAATGATACTTGGTGAGAACAAACTACTGTTTTGAATAAAAAGGGGAAGAGAGAAGGATGAGAAGATTAAAAGTTGTTAGTGAAAAGAACAGAATCAATGATCTTGGGTACTTTTTCACATGCTTATGAGTCAACTGTATGTACACATACATACATGGATACAGACACACACATGTATCCACACAACTATGTTTTTGCTGTGCTAGCAATTGAACCCAGGGCCTTGCACGTACACCTGTGCTCTACCACTGAATCACATCCCTGGTCCATTTTTCACATGTTAGCAGGTTTCTGTGAAGCACAGAAGTTTTCATTTTGATAAAATCTAATTACTTATATTTTATTTTAGATCTATGAATCCACTGCCAATCCAAAGTGACAAAGGCTTGAACCTATGTTTTCTTCTAGATTTAAAGGATTTTTTTGTTTGCTTGGTTGGTTTTTTTTTTGTTTCTTGGGTCATACCCGGCGATGTACAGGGGTTACTACTGGCTCTGCATTCAGGAATTTACTCCTGGTGGTGCTCAGGGGACCATATTGGATGCTGAGAATCGAACCTGGTTCGGCCGCATGCAAGGCAAACGCCCTCCCTGCTGTGCTATTGCTCCAGCCCCTAGATTTAAAGTTTTAACTCCTATATTTAAGTGTTTGGTTTGTTGTTGTTTTGTTTTGGGGAGGGCTAACATCTGGCTGTGCTGAGGACTTACTCCTGGCCCTGTACTCAGAGATCACTACAGGCAGTGCTGCAGGAACCATATGTGGTGCTGGGATTCTAACCTGGGTCAGTCACATGCAAGGCAAGTGCTCTATTCACTGTGTTATCGCTCCAGCCCACATTTATGACTTTTATACATTTTGAGTTCATTTTTATGTATAGGATGAGGTAGAAGTTTGACCTCATGTATATGTATGCGAATATCTAACTGCCCCAGAAGCATTTGATGAAACAGAGTAGCACTGTAGCACTGTCATCCCATTGTTCATCGATTTGCTCAAGCAGGCACCAGTAATGTCTCCGTTGTGAGACTTGTTACTGCTTTTGGCATATCGAATACGCCACGGGTAGCTTGCCAGCCTCTGCCCTGTGGGGGGGATACTGTCGGTAGCTTGCCAGGCTCTCCGAGAGGGATGGAGGAATCAAACGCAGGTTGGTCACATGCAAGGAAAACACCCTACCCACCATGCTATTGCTCCATGAAAGAGAGTATTCTTTTCCTATTGGCATTCTTGTCAGAAATCAGTGAATACAAGGCCTGGGGAAATGCTCATAGAATGAAGCACGTGCTTTCCATGTGGGAGGCCCAAGTTAGATCCCCAGCGGCACATGGTTCACAGAGCATTGTCTGGTGTGGCTGAAAAAAACACAATAAGTAAAAAGCAACAAATAAATGTAAAGGTTTACTTTGGTATTCTCAATTTTATTCCTTTGATCTTTATGTCTCTCTGTGCCAGTATCTCAAAGTCTTGATGACTTTGGGTTTAAGTAATTTCTGACATGAGAATATATAATGAGTTGTCTGACTTTGGTTTTATTCATTTTTTAAAAATTGATTTTAGCTAGTCATGGTCCATGCATTTCCTTGGAATTGAAGAATCAGCTTGTCAATTGCTCCCCAAAAATATTCAGCTGACATTTTTTTTAAAATTGTATTTTATCTGAAAGCATTTGGGCAGTATTGATAATCTTTATTTTTCTTCCATTTGTTTTGTAGCATTGATATCTTAATAATATTAACTTTTCTGGGGCTGGAGAGATAGCACAGCGGGTAGGGCGTTTGCCTTGCACGCAGCCGACCTGGATTCAAATCCCAGCATCCCATATGATCCCCTGAGCATGGGCAGGGGTAATTTCTGGGTGCAGAGCCAGGAGCAACCCCTGTGCATCGCCAGGTGTGACCCAAAAAGCAAAAAAAAAAAAAAAAAATTTAAAAAAAAATAATAATAATATTAACTTTTCCAAAAAGGTGAAAAAGGTGGGGGCTGGAGCAATAGCACAGCAGGTAGGGCATTTACCTTGCATGCAGCCAACCTGGGTTCAATTCCTAGCATTCCACATGGTCCCCAGAGCACCACCAGGAGTAATTCCTGAGTGCATGAGCCAGGGGTAACCCCTGTGCAACTCCGGGTGTGATCAAAAAAAAAAAGCAAAAAGGTGAAAACAGGTTTTACATTTATTTAGGTCATTAGTGATTTCTTTCAGCCATACCTTCTAGTTCCCTGTGTGAAAGACATCTCTGTTAAATCTACCCCCTGTGCAATTCTTCTTGATGTTCCAAATGGAATTGTTTCCAAAATTTTATATTATTCATAATTAAGCTATGAAAATACAATCGAGGGGCCAGAGTAATAGTACAACAGGTAGGGCACTTGCCTTGGATGAGGCCAACCTTGGTTTAATCCTCGGCATCCCATGTGGTCCCCTGAGCCCACCAGGAGTGATCCCTAAGCACAGAGCTCCGAGTAAGCCCTGAGCACTGTTGTGTGTATATCCAGCCCCACTCCCGCCCACCCCCAACCAAAAAAAGGCAGAAAAAATAAAATCCACATCTGACCTTTGTATATCAGATGTCTACCTTAAAACTTTGCTGGCCATATTTGTTAAGTCTAGTAGCTTTTTGTAAGCTTGTTCTTTAAAGCAATGCCCAGACAGAGGAATGATTAGATTAACTTGTCAAGTCTCATCTTAGGCTGAGGTTGGAATATAAACTCAATCTAATTGTCAAAAATTCACTGTCAGCATTATCCTGGAAAACCTTTACAAATGAGCCATAATATAGAATGTACGGAGCCTTGCCTAGATAGCCCTTGTCAGCCACAGAGACATGACATGCAAATGGGAACTGCCAAGCCTTCTCTTCCATATTCACGGCACATCCTGCTGAAGTTAGGAGGTTTCTTTTTTTTTTTAATATGCCACGACATGTCTGACAGAAATTGATAAAAATATTTGCTGTGAGGGGCTGGCGTGATAGCACAGCAGGTAGGGCATTTGTATTGCAAGTGGCTGACCCGGGTTCAAATTCACAGCATCCCATATAGTCCCCCGAGCACCACCAGGAGTAATTTCTGAGTGCATGAGCCAGGGTGCATCACTGGGTGTGACCCCAAAAAAAAAAAAGTTTCCTTTGAGTCTTCTCTGGTTTTTGGAGGAGTGGGGTGGGGGTGGGGGGAAGGGAATAGCATTCTCCCACCAATTCTGCGATTTAAATGTGCAATCTCCCTAATGCTAGCCCGTCGTGATAGTATCTAACAATACCCTTTTCTTTTACTTGAGTGTTTAAAGAATCCTGGCTGGTGTCTCCACAAAAAAAAAAAAAAAAAAAAAGCATCATGAGAAAAGGAATCTGCAATTTCATATTTATCTGTTGGAGGGCACGGAAGTCCCCATTAGAAAGCCAGCACTTACCAAACCTTTCTTGCACCATAAGGGCCACCTGTTTTCCCACCTGAGTGCTTCCGGTGAAGGACAGCAGGTTTACCCGCTCATCTTTGGCCATTGCTGTGCTGCAGGGGAACAGACACGGTCACCTGAGCAGAGGAAGCCGCAGCAGCAGCAGCACCAGCCAGCACCTGGTCAGACACCCCGCGCAGGCCTCTGTCCGAGAAAGTCAGAAGGTGAAAGCCACCCGAATGTCAACCCAGGAATAAGAAAAGGTCTTCATGAGAAGGAAGAAGATTTCTCGGCAGAACCATCTAGCCGAAAGGGCGATCTATTTTGTAAACTCTCTATAAACAAATTACATCTCCAAAACATATGGGGGGGGGTGATAAAAGCCTTCCCTCGACTGAAGGTTGGGGTGTACTAGAGAATAGGATCTTAGGATCGCCAAGAGATCGTTCCAGTTCTGTTGCACATGCTGAAAACTAATTCCCCGAAATCTAGGACCAGAGATGGCCCCATGAGCCAAGCAGGAGGCCTGGGCTCCATCCCTGGCCCCATGGGGTCCCTGAGTACAGCAGAAGTGATGCCCTGCCCCCACCAACTGCCAGAGAGTAGACCACAGGAGTAGACCCTGAGCACTGTGGGATAAGGACCAAATGCAGAACACAAATTCCTGAAAATCTAAAAACAACCCATGGAAAACAACCCAATTATCTCTCATAAAAACTGACTTAAGATGTCCGGTTATGGGGGGCTGGAGCAATAGCACAGCGGGTAGGGCATTTGCCTTGCACTCGGCCGACCCGGGTTCGAATCCCAGCATCCCATATGGTCCCCTGAGCACCGCCAGGAGTAATTCCTGAGTGCAGAGCCAGGAATAACCCCTGTGCATCGCTGGGTGTGACCCAAAAGACAAAAAAAAAAAATGTCCGGTTGTTGAAGCTGGAGGGATAGTACAGCGAGTAGGATGCTTGCAGGGAGCCCACCTGGGTTTGATCCCCAGTATCTTATGTGGCCCCTCAAGCTCACCAGGAGTAATTCCTGAGTGCAGAGCCAGGAGTAACAGCTGAGCATCACCTGGTATAACACCCCCCCCAAAAAAATTTTTTTAAATAGATTTCCAGTTGCCTTGGAGAAATGTAGACCAGATATTGTTGAAACAAACCTCTTTGCTCATAGTTCAGTGTTTCAAAACTTGCATGGCACAAGCCAGGCAGGACAGCCAGGCCATGTCTCCCGTAAGACTGAAATCCTTTGCTGAAACGCAGCAGGCAGGTTTCCCCAGGCCCGGCCCAGCAAACATGAACACTCCTATAAAAGGCAACTGCTCCTTAACACAACCCCTGCACTACTGTGAGCTCTTCCAAGGAAAAGGCAGAAACGAGATGTCCAAAGTGCAACAACAGATTAGACCAAAGGAAAAATTCAAGCTTCCCATGACATTTAAATTATGCTTTACTATGCACTCTAAGTGTGAGAGTCGTATTTTCTATCATTGTCCCATGTATAGGACAAAAGGAGTAGCTTGTTTGCTCCTCTTTGAGATGGACCAGCAAGTGTCCACATATAATGTGAGTAGCTTAATGCTGTTTTACCACAGCAGCACAAGTTACAAGACCTGACAACTTTGAAATCATATCTAATCCAGGTCTCAATCAATAACACGCACCTCTTCTCTCATTATGGTTTGGTACAATTATGGTCAATCCTAGTTTTAAAAAATGAGTCTGAGGGGCTGGATAGTACAGTGGGTAGGGCATCTGCCTTGCACGCGGCCAACCCGGGTTCAATTCCCAGCATCCCATATGGTCCCCTGAGCACTGCCAGGAGTGATTCCTGAGTGCATGAGCCAGCAGTAACCCCTGTGCATTGCTGGGTGTGACCCAAAAAGCAAAATTAAAAACAAAAATGAGCCTGAGACATGATGCCACGTCAGACACAACAGGGAAGTTAGAACTTAATTATGTTAAGTTCCTTCCCAGCAGGGGAGTTTCTTTCTCTTATGCTTTTCAACAAACTTTCCTGTTTCTAACTCTTGAAATTAAAAAAAAAAAAATTTTTTTAAACGGAAATTCTAGACAGAGTGATAATATAGCAGGTGAGGTGTTTGGCTTATATGCAGCTGACCTGGGCTCGATCCCTGGCATCACATATGATCCCTAAGCCCCAGCAGGAATGATCTCTGAGCACAGAGTCAGGAAGCCCTGAGCACCACTGAGTGTAACACAAAAGAAAGAAAGAGAGAGAGACAGAGAAAGAGCTAAGGAAGTAAGGAAGAGAGGAAGGACAAAAGAACCCTACAAGATCCACAATAATAATATCAAAGTCCCACCCCGTTTCCACAGAGGAACCCAGTTTCATTATTCCAGCAAACGTGTTTCTCATCAGCCCTCAACAGAATGGTCCTCTCCACCTATGAACCTACCCAATGTCTGCACCGCCACAAGTCAAGGAACAAATTGCACCAGGCAGCTTGTTGTCCTCCAGAACCTTGGCAATTATCCTAGAAAGGAAACAACAATTACTAAGGAACCATTTCATTCCTGAGCGGTTTGAAAAGCTAGGGATTAATTCTACCCATTGCTTTTCAACTTTCCCACCCCCCAAAGGATCAGGACTAGTTCTGCCCTTCACATGTTTGGAGTTGTTCAAGCACTTAAAAGCTGAGAGTGGGAGAGAGACACAGCTCCACAGGCTGGAAGCCTGGCATGATCCCCGCCACCATGTGGTCCCCCAAACACAGAGCCTAGAGTAGCCCCTGAGCATGGCTGAGTATGGACCCAAAACACAAAGATGAGAACTGGAGAGCTAGAACAGGTGAGGTGCTTACTTTACATATGGCACCACAGACGGTCCCCTGAGCACTCCTGAGCATCGAGCCAGAATAGTCTCTGAATAGTGCCAGATATGGTTCCAAAACCAATGTCACAAATAAAGATAGCTCATACACACTTTTTCTTCCCTAAAAGAATCTTGACAAGGGAAAACACATCCAAATTAAATGATATGAAGAATTAGTGAGGCACACCCTCACAGTGTGCCTCCGGGAGCCATCAGCCCTGGTACAAAGACATAGCAGCAATGGGGCTGGAGCAATAGCACAGAGGGTAGGACGTTTGCCTTACACGCAGCCAACCCAGGTTCGATTCCCAGCATCCCATATGGTCCCCTGAGCACTGCCAGGGGTAATTCCTGAGTGAGTGAAGAGCCAGGAGTAATCCCTGTGCATCGCCAGGTGTGACCCCAAAAAAGTGGCAGAGACATAGCAGCAAGTCCCAGAAGAGACCACAGAGCCGGAGGTCTCTCTGGGCCCCATACCGGGCCAATTTCACCAGAGCACCCCAGATGGAGCAGGTGCACACTCCCCACCTACTCCAGATGGAATCCCGGTGACCAAGAGTTTCCACAGCAAAGCCCAGGTATGGGTCACAGCCACATAGGAAATGCACTAAGCAAACACTTCCCCCTACCTCAGTCACCCCCACTTTTTTTTTTTTTTAATACCTGCTACACAACTGCAGGGGTAACTGTACTAAGCCAAAAACATGCGCTAGAGCTCCACCTTCTGGAAAAACAAAAGAATAGCTTCTACCAGTTGAACAGAAACTAAACGGTGGGGTGGAAGGGAAGGGGCAAAACAGACAAACAAAGTAGCAAAATAACAACAAAAGGAATTTGGGAGGGAAGGGGGCAAAACAGACAAACAAATAGAATAGTAAAATAGTAACAAAAGGAATTCAAGTACACATTAAGAGTAGGAAATACGATTTATTTATTCCTGGGATGCATGGATGGCTCAACATTCACAAATCAACAAATGTAATAACATCCTAACACTAAAATAAAGAATAAAAATTACACCATTGGGATGGGGTAGATGGAGATCTGGAGCATGTGACCTGCATGCAGGAGGCCTGGGTTCAATACCCAGGACCAAAGGGCCCCCCATGCACTGCTAGGAGCAATGTCCTAAGCACCATCCCAGGACTAGTCCCTGAGTATTGCCTGGTATAGCCCCACGCTCCTCCACCTATTACACAGAAAAGGCATTTGGCAAAATACATCTTACATTCATAATGAGCACTCTTAATGGTTTGGGTATAGAAGGAATATATCTCAACAAATAAAAGCCATACAATAAACCCACAGCAAATGCAACACTGAATGGAGAAACCTGCCTTTTCCTCTGAGATCAGAAATATGACAAAGATGCCAACTCTTCCCACTTTTGCTAGAGTACTAGAATAATTAAGCAAGGCAGAAAAATAAATTTTAGAAGAGAGAATCTCAAGTCTCCATATCAGAAAGAAGTGAATTTGTAATAATTTGATGAAGCTACCTGAAATATAGAAAATCCCAGGTAATTTAAAAAAAAAAAAAAACACGAAGGCTGGAGCAATAGCACAGTGGGTAGGGTGTTTGCCTTGCAGCCGACCCAGGTTCGATTCCTAGCATCCCATATGGCCCCCAGAGCACTGCCAGGAGTAATTCCTGAATGCAGAGCCAGGAGTAACCCCTGTGCATTGCCAGGTGTGACCCAAAAAGAAAAAAAAAAACAAAACAGAAACTGTGGGGCCAAAGCAACAGTACAAGGGGGTTAGGGCATTTGAGTGACACAAAAAGTAAAAAATAAACCTGCTGGAACTAAGAGATAATTCAGTAAAGATTCAGGATATAAAATCTACATATATAAGTCAGTTGCACCCCAGGAGGAAGAGATACAGCAGGTGTTTGTCTCAAATGTGACCAACCCCAGTTTGATCCCCAGGACCACATAAAGACCCCCAAGCACCACCAGGAGTAATTCCTGAATGTAGAGCCAGGAGTAACCCCTGAGCATTGCCAGGTGTGGTGTGGCCCAAAAACAAACAAACAATAAAAAAAAAAACTCTATAAAAAAATAATACATAAACAAATGAAAAGATGCCTCTATTCAATCATAGAAGAATACTGCTAAAATGTCCATAATACCTAAATACCCATAATACCCACAGTCATCTACAGATTCAACACAATCTCCATAAAATACCAGAAGTCCTGAGCACCACCATGTGTGGCCCAAAATCCAAATTAAAATACCAAAGTGTTCCTTACAGAAATAGGAGAAATAATCCTAAAATCTGTGTGGTTCCAGCCTTTTGGGAGAAAAAAAAATAGAACTTGCTGAAGGCAAAACACTTCCTGATTTTAATGCACATTACAAAACAAATTTTAAAAAGTATATATTGACAGAAAATGGTCACAAAGATAAAGCTCACAATTAAATCCCAGCATATAATCAATCAATATTCAACAAACGAGCCAAGAACACCTAACGAGGAAATTAATAGTATCTTCAACAAATGTGCTGGGGGAAACTGACAAATCCAATGAAAGCTTTTATCTCTCTCTCATCAATCATAAAAACTAATTCAAAAATAAAAAAAAAAAACTAATTCAAAACAGACTAAAAGACATGACTCCATACCATGAAATTCCTAAAAGGAAACCTAAGGAAAGAGCTTCTCGGTATTGGTCTTGGTGGTGATTTTTGCAGACATGATGTCAATACCAGAAACAATTAAAGGGTGGGATCTGGGGGGCGGGGGATAACATATGGGACTAAAATAGATTCAAAACCTCCCGGAGCTGGAGAGATAGTATAGGAAGGAAAGTGTTTGTCTTGCCCACTAGTCCCAGTTCAAATCCCCAGAGCACCAACAGGAGTAACTCCTGAGCAGAGTCAGGAAAAACCCTTGAGTACTGAAGGGTATGGCCTCAAATCCCAAAACAAAAATGAAAAAATAACAAAAATATTATTGTAGCCAAAAGAGCAATAAACTACCCAAATCCCATGCTTAAGATTAATTATGACCAGAGTCTGAGAAATAGTACAGGTCCCCCAAGCACCACCAAGAGTGAGTCCCTGAGCAAATCCTGGGCATTAATTGGGCATAACGAAAAGCTTAAAAAAAAAAAAAGTGATCCTTACACATGAAATTCAGGGTCTGTCAATAACCTTTCGAGGTTATTCCAGACCTAGTAAAACTAAAGCCATACATACTTACTTTGTGACAGCGACACTAATGAGGGAAGTTGTTGGAGCTCCTTTCCTTGAGAGGGGAAAAAGAGAGAGAAGAGATGATAAATAAGGGGCTGGAGTGATATACAGCAGGTAGGGCATTTGCCTTGTACATGACCAACCCGGGTTCGATTCCCAGCATCCCATATGGTCCCCCGAGCACCACCAGGAGTGCAGAGCCAGGAGTCAGCCCTGAGCATCACCAGGTGTGACCCCAAAAAAAAAAAAAAGAGATCATAAATACCTAATATTATAAAACAGAAGCAAAAGCTTTTGTGAACAAATTCCGGTTCCATTAGACTGTGAGCCTAGGAACCAAGATGGAAATTGTGCTTTAGCTTGGCTCCATGGGGATCTAAGGGGTAACAGCAGTTTCAGGAAGAGAAAAGTACCCAGAGGGCCGAAATACAGCTCCAAGGGCTGGAGCGCCCGCTTTGCATGCAGGAGATCCGACTTCAATCCCTACCTGCATGGTTCCCTGAGCACCATAGGAATGACGATACCACTTAGTGTGGCCTAACAACACACAAATGAAATATGGCATCAAGCTATTTTGAACCCACTTGCTGCACTAATCAGGGCGAAAGAGTTACAGTCACTTTTGCTGGATGCTAACTCAGATACTACGTGAAACACAAATCTAACAATAGGAGCTTCCATTTGACGATCCAGAGAGCTGGGAACGACTACAAGTAGCCCTCCTGGGTTAGTGCTGGAACGCCTCGGGCCCTCGAGCTTTCAGCATCGGCACAGATCGCAAACGCTGACAACTCTGCCATGATCTCAGTCTCTGAATGCACGACCCACAGAGAGCGGCGTTGAGACAGGACATCACTAGCAGGAGAGACGATCCTAGTCTTCCATGTTGGGATGCTGGAAATGAGAACTAAACACAAGCAACTAACTTGTCATCTAGAAAATGGGACATTTCCCCCAGTCACTTTACTAGTAAATACTTCACAGAGATGTAAACTGTAATGCTTAGGTGCAAATGCTGGCCAAACGCCTCTGAATCACTTGGGAATTCAGTTTTATGGGGGAAACAAACAAGAGTTGATACTCAAAAAATAAAGTTCTTCCTCCTCCTAGTTAGTTATTCTTTCATTTTCTGTTCCGGGAGTGTAGGACATAAAAAAGAGAACATTGCCTGACCTTTGTCCTGCTTCAGCCAGAGCTTCAAAACCCCTTAGAATTTCCTCAGTGACAATAAGTGTCCTTTACTGAGCTGACAGGTGACCTGTGGGGGCCCGTGGCTGGCTCCAGGAAGGCTTGGCTCCAGGCTGGAGCTCACTAGAAGGAACCATGGGGTGCACCATGGGGTGCAGGGCTGGGTTACCTGGGCACTGCAAACGTGGTCCACAGAGACCAGGCCCCGACACAGGCAGAGCCTAACCCCAGCAGCCTCAGAGCTGAATTATGGGACCCCCCAACCTCCAGGGAGAAACAGCTGAGTCAAACAGGGGGACGAGAATAGGTTCAAAACATAAATTTGGGGGCTGGAGAGACAGTACAGTAGATAATTGGGTAAGGCATTTGCCTTGCCGTGACCAATCCATGTTCTATTACCAGCATCCCATACAGTCCCCTGAGCACTGCCAGGAGTAATTCCTGAGTATTGCCAGGTGTGGTCCAAAAACACACACACACTTATGTATGTATATACATATATATGTACGTATATTATATATTATGATGGATATAAAATTTATTGTTACTATTTTTGACATATTGAATACATCACGGGTAGCTTGCCACGCTCTGCCATATGAGCGAGATATCCTCGGTAGCTTGCAGGCTCTGAGAGGGGCAGAGGCTTATATATCTGAGCCGGAGGTGGTTTGTGGGTGTATCTCCCATATACCTAACTTTTGGCCTTTAATTTCTTGGTAAACTTGGCCCCAAGTTGTTGGGGTCTGGCCAAAGGCACAGCAGCAATTTTGGGGTATCTGGAAGTCTGAAGGCACCATCAAGCTGCTGATGCACTCACCCCACAGGTACAGGTTGACCTGCTGGCTCTTCCTGTTCCTGGAGCAAGCAGACACCTTTCAGCTACACTGGCACGTGACAGGGACGAATGGAAACGTTACTGGTGGCCGCTCAAGCAATGGATGAGCAACAGGATGACAGTGATAGTGATACAGTAATATACAATTTATGTATTTATATATTATTTATATGACACAGATACAATTTCTATATTATATGTACATATATATATTTTTTTACAGAGAGCCAAGTGGATAAGGATTAAAAATCAGCATTTTGGGGGCCAGTGAAGGTAGATCAGTATGCTAATACACATGCTTCACATGCGTGAGGTCTCGGTTCAATCCCCAGCATCACATGGTGCCTTGAGCACGGTGGAAGTGAACCCTAAGCGCTGAGCCAGGAGTAGCCCCCACATACCACCAGATGTGAAACACCCTCCCTGAAAAGCATTCCCCAACCTACCGGTATGCCACAGTACATTAGAATAATGTATTTCAGAGAAAATACTTCAAAACACTTAAAATTCTTGCATGAGGCCAATGGGAGAGTTGAAAGGACTGAGTAGAGGCTTTGCATTCGGGGCGTCCAGGACTGACCTCTAGCAGCTATGGTCCCCTGAGCACTATTGGGAGCACCCTCCGCACCTACAGCCCTGGGCTGGGAACTGCCCCTCCCCACCCCAGCATTGTAGGATGTGCTCTCCAAACCAACAAAAATAAAATAACATTAAATATGTATAGCCAGGGCTTACTTGTTTTTTCAAGGCCGTGTTCTCCCTTAAACGCTTGAACATAGCACCCCCTCCCTCCGCATTTACCACTCTGAAGAAATCTGTGTTCTTTTTTTACCTTTATTTTGGGGAGTATGAGATTACACTCAGCTTCCTCCTGACTCTGTGTTCAGGGATTAATCCTGTTAATAGTTGAAGGACCATATGTGGTGCCAGGGATTAAACCTGGGATAGCCACGTGCCAGGCAAGAGCCGTACCCATGGTACTAACTCACCTGCCCCCAGCCATGTTCTCTCTTGAACATGTATTCCTCACTTCCTTTCCCCTCACATCTTTGTTTTTTTTTTTGCTTTTTTTGGGGGGGTCACACCTGGCAATGCACAGGGGTTACTCCTGGCTCATGCACTCAGGAATTACTCCTGGCAGTGCTCGGGGGACCAAATGGGATGCTGGGAATTGAACCCGGGTCGGTAGTGAGCAAGGCAAACACCCTACCCACTGTGCTATTTCTCCAGCCCCATGCCTCACATCTTTTTAAGAAAATTTCTTTTGATACACACACACACACACACACACACACAAACACACACACACACACACACACACACTCTTAAGCAGTATTTAAGACAGTTACTTCTCTCATTTTCCTCCTTCTAGGTAAGAGCACCAAGCAGGACTTACCAAAGGCAGACGTTCCCACAGATCATGGCGATGGCATTGTTCCAGCCATACACCGCCACTGGGAAGTTGAACGCCGTGATGATCCCAACCAGGCCCACGGGGTTCCACTGTTCAATGAGTGCATGGCCAGGTCCTGCGGGCACAGGGAGGCACATGACAAGCTGAGCAGGTTAATCCAATGCAGGTTCATGTTCAGCAGAAACAAGTCCGGAATCTTTCCATTTCACAGCCAAGATACAACGTGGGGGTGCCAGATGCCTTGTGGTGCAGTGAGATGATTTGACATGGCTATGGGCAGTGGG
This sequence comes from Sorex araneus, assembly GCF_027595985.1. Lineage (NCBI taxonomy): Eukaryota > Metazoa > Chordata > Mammalia > Eulipotyphla > Soricidae > Sorex > Sorex araneus. The sequence continues at coordinate 33,253,430 of NC_073307.1, read as the reverse complement.
TACAGTCGCCCATATATGACACAGCCTGCTACTCCTGCCCTACCGTGCAAACACCCACTGTGTCTCTGAGCTGCATAGGGACTGGGTGTAGGTTGGGTAACTCAGTCCCTCCTGGGAGAGTGTGAAGAAGGGTGCTCGGGACAGGGCCATCCCTCCTAGGGGAGGCTTTCTGAGGACCGTGGTCAGAAGAGAACCTTCCTCCCTGCAAATGGAGGGCACAGGCCAGTCTCAACACACCCACCCTCTTAAAGCTAACAGAATTGCATGCTGATACTGCTATTATGTGACTTCCCCCAATAAAGTCACATTCCACCCTCCTATTATACTACGACAGGCTTGAGCGTAAGGTGGAATCTTCCAGGTCAAGGTGAAAGCACTATCACCATCTGAACCTCACAATCTGCTGCCTCTAGCCCATTTCCCGCACCCCCCCCAGGCTTTTTGGGCTACACCTGGCTTTTCCTTGGTCACTCCCAGGGGGTTCACAGAACCTGGGCCGCCTGCATGCAAAGCATAGGCTTGGCCTTTGAGCCATCTCTTGGCCCTGCCCTCTCTTCTTTCCTTTCCCCCATGAGACGGGCGTCCTATCACGTACAACCCTCTGGTGTCTGGATTATTGTTGCGGGAACCCTGGAGATAAAGTCCAAATCTTCCAGGACAGGAAAGTTCTCATCCTGAAGAGCCTTCTCTACCCCTTCTCTCCCTCTCTATCCTTTCTCTCCCTCTCTACCCCTTCTCTCCCTCCAGGTGCTGCCTTCCAGTAGCTGGAACAAGAGTTTTAGGGAATATTGTTTGTTTGCTTGGTTTGGGGTCTACACCTGGCAGTACTCAGGGCCTATTTCTGGCTCTGAGCTTAGGGACCACTCCTGGCAGGCATGTGGGATCATATGGGATGCCAGGGAACAAACCGGGCTTGGCCACATGCACAGTAAACAGCTTACCCACTGCACTATCACTCCAGCTCCCTAAGAACAGAAAACTGTTTTAAGGATTTCTTGGAGCTGGAGACTTAGTGCAAGTGTCAAGGTGCTGATGTTGCCTGCGGCCAGCAGCTCGGGGGACTGTGTCCCCTCACTGTTTGATCATCGCCCGAGAATGACCTCTGGCTCTGCTCAAGGATCCTCTGTGGGATCTGGACCCTTCCCCAGTGTGTGGACCCTCAGCCACCACACTGTATGATTTGTTTTTGTTTTGGGGTCACACCTGCTGATGCTCAGATGCTCAGAGGTTACTCCTGGCTCTGCACTCAGGAATCACGACTCCTGGCAGTGCCAAAGGGACGACGTGGGATGCCCGGTTTGAACCCGGGTCAAACACCCTCCCCACTGTACCATCATTCCAGCCCCATCCACCGCACTGTAAGAGTCCCCCTCCTGGCACAGTGGGGCATTCAGCAACAAGTCTAGCAAAGGGAGGGAAGGCACCCAATCAGTTCTTCTCCTGATTGTCAGTGTAACATAATTCCCATCGAGAAATTTTTGGAAAATACAGAGAAGCAGAAAGACCATCACGACCATCAGTGGCTCTGCACTGCAGAGATGACCTCTGTCGCTCCTGGGATATATTCCCATTTGCATCTCCAGGACAGACACTGGGATGCCCATTTGGCCCCTTCAGCACTATGGACACGACACGTCACCTCAGTCTCATTCTCAGCACTGAAAGCTGAGCTGCAGGTGTCAGGGATGAGCCCTGAGCACTGCTGGGTGTGGCCAAAAAACAAATAACAACAACAAAAGGATATTTTTCTGCTTTTCTTAGAACATTGGGCAAATTCTCTACTTGTATACAAAGAGTTGGAGTAGTCATTTTTAGATATAGTTACTGTCCTTAATAACACAAAATAGTGATTTTCAATATCTAATGCTAAATTTCATTTCATTCAACATTTAAAAAAACACATTTTTTTCAATATTTTCAATAAAGCCCCACCAGGGGTAATTCCTAAGCACAGAGCCAGGAGTAACTCCTAAGAATCCCTGATTATAGCCAAAAAAAAGATCAGTAAACTGGCCAGAGTGATAGTACAGTGAGTAAGATTCTGCTTTGTATGTGGCTGGTCCAGGTTTAATCCCCAGCATCCCATCTGATCCCCAAGTCTGCCAGGAGTGATCCTTGAGCTCGAGTCAGGAGTTAGCCCTTGGCACTGCTATGTACCCACACATATACATCCTGCCCCAAGAGGAAAAAAATCTTGGAATTTCTATTAAGTATAAGTGCTTTTCAATTATCTTCAAATGGCTCCCAAGATGCATAAGTAACTAACTCACTTGGCAAAACATTCCCATAAAAAATCATCTTGGGGAGGGGCGGGCTGGAGCAATAGCACATTAGGTAGGGCATTTGCCTTGCATGCGGCCCACCTGGGTTCAATTTCCAGCATCCCATATGGTCCCCTGAGCCCGCCAGGGGTGATTCCTGAGTGCAGAGCCAGGAGTAACCCCTGTGCATCACCAGGTGTGACCCAAAAAGCAAAAAAAAAAAAAAAAAGAAAAAAATCATCTCTGGGCTGGAGCAATAGCACAGCAGGTAGGGCATTTTCCTTGCACACAGTCAACCCAGATTCAATTCCCAGCATCCCATATGGTCCCCCAAGAACCAACCAGGAGTAATTCCTGAGTGCATGAGCCAAGAGTAATCCCTGTGCATTGCCAGATGTGACCCAAAAAGAAAAAAAAAATCATCTCACCCAAAGATGTGACAACGCCAAGTTTTATCTTTAGAAAGCTAAAATAGGGGCCGGATCGATAGCACAGAGGGTAGGGCATTTGCCTTGCATGCAGCCGACCCGGGTTCAATCCCCGGCATCCCATATGGTCCCCCAAGCACCGCCAGGAGAAATTCCTGAGTGCAAAGCCAGGAGTAACCCCTGAGCATCGCTGGGTGTGACCCAAAAAGCAAATAAATAAATAAATAAAATGTAAAAATTTTTTTAAAAAAAAAAAGAAAGCTAAAATAGAGTGTCTTGATTTGATGTTTTCACCTATCTTAATATGCATTTCTTGGTAGAGAAGTAAAGATGTTTTATATAGAGAAGCTATTCACATTCCCCTTTTACAAACTGTTCACCATTTTTGCTTTTTTGAACTTTCTGTATCAGAGTACGAGACTCTTGGCTGAACTGACTCCACTGCTTACTTTCAGAAGGCAGGATGGGTCCCCCGATCATGCGCGACAAGCCAACAGCATAATCACAAATGTCCACGTACTCTTGAACTTCTCCTATACCTTCCACTAAGATTTTCCCCATCTCCAAAGATACCTAAAAATACAAAAAGCCAAGCAGCATTTTCCAGCATAGTTCAAGTTGTGTTTTGCTTTCAGTGAAGCAAGTTAGTTTTTATTGGACGAAACTTGGATGTGAGAGGAAAGGAATGCATGCTGAAAAGGGAACATGAGCCTGAAGCAGCAAGCAAGCAGAGAGACATGTTTAAGGGAGAACATAGGCCTGAGAGAACAAGCCCTGAGTTGAAGTTTTACACACTGAACTGATGGGTGTGAAGAGACAGTACATCAGGTAAGGTGACTGCTTTGCAAGAGCTGACCCAGGTTCAATCCCCGGCATCCCCTATGATCCCCTGAGCCCACCAGGAGTGATTCCTGAGTGCAGAGCAGGACTAAGCCTGGAGCATCGCCAGATGTGGCCCCAAAAGAGAAAACAAACAAAAAACATTAAATTGATGAGGTGGTGTGCTAGAAGGCAAAACATGTTGTGTCTGCTTTGTGAAGGGAATAATCTTCAGGAAAGGGGCCCAGAGACAGTACAGCAGCTACGGTGCATGCGACCAACCCAGTCCAATCCATCCAATGCTGGGGTTCTCCCAAGCACCCCAGGAGTGATTCCTGAGCATCTCTGGATATGCCCAAGAACAGAAAACAAACAACAACAATAAAAAAGATTTTAAATGTATAAATAGGGACTGGAGAGATACGTCAAAGGGCTGGACCAGAGGTTTTGCATGAAGATAACTCAAGTTTGATTCCCAGCACTATATGCTTCCCCGAAGCACCTCCAAGAGTGACCCACGAGCACTGAGCAAGGAGTCTCTGAGAACCACCAGGTATGGCCCATAAAACAAAAGCAAGCAGGGCTGGAGTGATAGCACAGTGCGTAGGGTGTTTGCCTTGCACGCGGCCGACCCGGGTTCAATTCCCAGCATCCCATATGGTCCCCTGAGCACCACCAGGAGTAATTCCTGAGTGTAGAGCCAGGAGTAACCCCTGTGCATGCCGGGTGTGACCCAAAAAATAAATAAAAACAAACAAGCAAAACAAAAAAAAACAAAACTAAAGCAAGCATATATATTGTTTTCTTAAAACTCACAATTTGGGATGGAGCTATAGTACAGCAGAAGGGGGTGCTCCCCTTGCATGTAGTCAACACATGTTTGAACCCCAATACCCCATATGGTCCCCCAAGCCATCAGGAGTGACCCCTGAGAGCAGACCAGAAGTAAGCCTTGAGCACTGTTAGGTGTGGTCAAAAAAAAAAAATCACGGGACTGGATTGATAGCACAGCGGGTAGGGCGTTTGCCTTGCACGCGGCCAACCCGGGTTCGAATCCCAGCAGCATCCCATATGGTCCCCTGAGCACCGCCAGGGGTAATTCCTGAGTGTAGAACCAGGAGTAACCCCTGTGCATCGCCGGGTGTTACCCAAAAAGAAAAAAAAAAATCACAATCTTGCTGAAAGGTGGTAAACTGTTATGCATTCAACCCTATCAGTAACAGGACTGTACATCACAGGACCAATAATTTATTACAAAAAGGGCCTGTCATAGAGCAGGCTGGTGGCTGGGAGAGAAACTGGGGTCATTGGTGGAGAGAAGTCAGAACTGAAGGGATTGCTGTTGGAACATTGTGTGTCTGAAGCCCAGTCATGAACAACTTTGTCATTCACGGTGACTAAATGAAACATTTTAAATTAAAAAAAAATTGTTTTTAATTTTAAATCACATTCCTTGGGCCAGAAAGATGCTCAGTGGGCTGGAGTACATGCTTTGCACTCAGGAGCACTGGGCTTGAGCCTCAGAACCACAGTGAGCAACCTCCAAGCACAGAGCCAGGAAAGCTGCTGGAGCCTGCTGGGTGTAGCCCCAAAGCCAAAACAGACAACCAAACAAAAGCCAGTCTTATACCCCAAAATGCATAACCACCTTATCCCTCCCTCAGAAGGAGGGGAGGAAACTACTGCCGAAACACTTTACCAAGCTTCCAAGTACTTGGATCTTCTCTCGCAAGGCATCACCAATCTGTCTCACTACTTCTCCTCGCTTTGGAGCTGGAATCTGAGGAAAGAATAAAAGCAATGTTGACGTCTGATTCCACGTAAACTCCCATGGGCAGTATGTTATTAGAGAAACATGTTATAAGAGGATGATATACCAGTATCTCAAAGGTGTATTGTCTACACCAAGGTTTTGATATGGTAGAGCCTAAGATCTGCGCAAGAGATCCCGAAAACATACATAGGCCTGAAGAGGGAAGCGTAAGCACTGAGGGAGGGACTGGTTGGGCCCTTAGATAAATAACACAGAGAAAAAAAAGGGAAGAGGCGAGTAGTCCTCTATGCAGCTGTGACCCAGAGATCACCGCCTGCTAACAGTTCCCTGTCCTCAAGGGAAGAGACCAGCTCTCCCAGAGATGGAGGGGAAAATGACACTGCACCACGGAATTTGGAGGGCAGGAGCAAGTAGCACGCTCCACTCAAACTGTTTCATGAGATAAGGTCTGTATTTTTCCAGGACTGTCTGCAATTAGGTTCATTTAAGGGAAATACCTGAGGCCAGAGCCATAGAACATTGGGCAGGGCCCTTGCCTTGTGCACAGCTGACCCACGTCCGATCCCCAGTATCCCATATGGCCCCCAGAGCACTGCCAAGAGTAACTCAAGGGGGCTGGAGCAATAGCACAGTAGGTAGGGTATTTCCCTTGCATGTGACCGACCTGGGTTCGATTCCCAGCATCCCATATGGTCCCCCGAGCTCCAGGAGTAATTCCTGAGCACAGAGCCAGGAGTCACCCCTGTGCATTGCTGGGTATGACCCAAAAAGAAAAACAAAAAAGAGTAACTCAAGTTCAGAGCAGGAGTAACCCCTGAGCATCAGTAGAGCAGCACCCCCACCCCCACCCCCAAATAAACCATTTCTGGCCAGGGATGTGGTTCAGTGGCCTGTGTGAAGCCCTGGGTTCAAGTTTTCATTATACCTCCACCACCACCCCGCACACACACATACACCCCCCCACACACACACACACATACACATTGAGATACAACAAGTTGTGGTATTGCCGTGTATAGGAGGGGTGCTGAGGAGAGCTCAGTCCCATGCTCAAGGTTCACTCCCAGCCCGGGTGGTACAGCCCTGTAGTAATGGGCACTACAAAGAAGCACTCAAGTCATGGAGTTGACTTGAGCCCACCAACACAATAATTTCTATAAATTACCTTTCCATATTTTTATATTTTGTTTCCCTTTTCCTTAGGGAAAAACATTCCTGAGCAGGAGAGACAGTTCAACATGCCCGCACATGCTATGCATGCAAGCAGCCCACAGCATTTGGACCCCGGCCACCACGAGGTCCCCAGAGCACCACCAGGAGTGACCCCCTGAGCACCATGCTGAGAGCAGCCCCTGGCAGGTGTGTGACTCCCCCTGCCCCTCCCCGCAAAACAAAGAGAACCAAGAGACAAAAATGTTGCCTTTGGAAATTTCCATGCTTAGCCAAGGGAACAAACTAAACAGAGGTTTCTCCTCATCTGGGCAAGGCCAGCCAAAAGCGTCCAGGCCAGCAGTCCCAGAGCGATGTGCAGCCAGGAGGAGGGCAGCAGCTTTGATCTGCCCCTGGTCAGAACGTCAGAACATCGCGGTGTCTCAGGCACCGCCCCATTGGCAAGAACCAATACAAGATCCCACCAGCCAGTTGCGTCCCAAACCTTTGAGCTCAATTGCTTCATTCACGTTCTTTTTATTTTTCAACCTGGCAGTATTCTGGGGGCTACTCCTGACTCAGTGTTCAGGGGATCACCCTCTGCAGTATGGGGGGGACCAAACAGTACTAAGGATCGGACCCGAGACTCCCCATTGGAAAGCATGTGCTCAGCCTGCCGAGCTATTTCTCTGGCCCATGAACTCAGAATCTAACAAGTGGGAACCCCAACGCCCCAGAAAAACACTCTGTTCCCACTAACTCACCCCCACTCAACTGGAAGATCTAAAATGTATGAGTCATGTGAGAAAGAATGTTAGACGCAATGTTCGGGCAGCTGGTTGGATTGATGTTCCTGCAAAATGCTGAAGTGAGAAGGACAGTTCAATGGGTTGAATGCTTGTTCTGCACGTAGGAGCACAGAGGAGTGTGGCCCCAAGCACTGCTGGGTCGGCTCCAACCCATTCCCCGAAAAACAGAAATAAAGAGCAGACTGCCAACTGAGGCTCTTAATGCAAAAACAGCAACAAGCTCAAAGAAGTACTACGGTGTAGGGACGGAGACACAGCTCAAAGCATTGACGTACATGCTGGGCATGTAGAAGACGCCAAGTTGAATCCTCACTACCACATGCCCACCCCCCAGCTCCCTACCCCACCCCTGCCACAGGACCACGGGGGGTTGTTCTGGTAGACCCCACTAGGCCCAAGCAGCATTGCACTTAAAACTGCTGGGCCGCCATGTATCACTGGGAATCAGAATAACAATAGTCCTAGTAACAATGCACTGATATAGGCTCTTCTACTGTGTGCTACACTAGTACAGATCACCAGTTGGTAATAGAGAAAACTTAGAATGAGTGATGAGTGGGGAATGAGAACTCTTAAGATATTCTACTCTTCTGACTGCCTAAGAGGTCTGGAACAAACGCCACAGAGTAACTGTCACACTTTGGGGACAAGGACTATCAAGCTGGACTTGAGCTGAAAGCAATCAAGGCCCTGAAGACTCAGGAAAAAAAATTTACCTAGCTTAGACAAAAGAGACAGTACAGTGAGTAGGGCACTTGTGTTGAACGCCCCTGACCTGGGTTCAATCCCCAGCACTCATATAGTCCCCTGGCTCACCCAGGGGTGATCCCCGAGCACAGAGCCAGGAGTAAGCCCTGAAGATTTTGGCTACCCCTTAACTGCATGAAAGCATTTAGGATTGAGAGTCTGTGTCAGGAAAATAAGCATCACCTTATTTTCTATGCCCCCTCCCCTTCCCCCTTTATTGCTGCAATGACCAGGGGTCACACTCATGCTTGGGGGTGGAGCTTGCACACCTGACCCTGTAGCATGGCAGGGTGCTCACATTTCTAGCTGTGGTGCTCACAGGCACTGCACACGTTGGTTGTGGTGCTCACACACCCCAGCTGCAACCACCTGAGCTCACGCACGCTTCTGTCCCAAACAAGAGATGCTGGGACCGAGCTTAGCACATGTCAATGGCACCAGGGATCAAACTCAGCCTTGTGCTCACACTTTGGCAAGTGAAAACTTCTCTGTAGAGAAGTCTAAACTCTCTGTGACGGGGCACACTCACCTCACCTTTGTTGATTCTGCACCTAAAAGACCTTATTTCTCTTTCAAACCCAGGGTCCCCAACTCCTTCTCCTTAGTTTGGGAAGATACATAAGCCTTGTCTATCTGCATTTGTATCTCATATCTCTGGTGTGCTTGAGGTCCACAAGTGCAAAATTAAAATTTTGCTTTCTTCAGTTAATCTATCTTATATTAATTTAATTATGAAACCAGCGGGCTGGAGTGATAGCACAGTGGTAGGGCCTTCGCCTTTCACGCGGCTGACCCGTATTCGATTCCTCCACCCCTCTTGGAGAGCCCGGCAAGCTACCGAGTGTATCGTGCCCACACGATAGAGTCTGGCAAGCTACCCGTGGTGTATTGGATATGCCAAAAACAGTAACAATAAGTCTCTCAATGAGAGACGTTACTGGTGCCCGCTCGAACAAATCAATGAACAACGGGATGACAGTAACAGTGACAGTGATGAAACTAGTGACAGAACCTAGGAGGCAATAAGAGAAAAATTCCCTTCCTTTAAACTGTAACCTAAAATGACTCTTAAAAATTAATCTATTTAGTACAGCAGGTAAGGCACTTGCCTGCACATGGCCAACCTGTCTTCGGTCTTCGGCACCCTAGATGGTCCCCCAAGCACCACCAGGAAAGAACCCTGAGTGCAGAGTCAGGAGTAAACCCTGAGCACTGCCAGGGGTGGCCCCGCTCAAGAAAAAAAAAAAAAAGGGGGGTCAGAACAACAATAAAGCAGGTAGGTCATTTGCAGGCACGAAGCTGACCTGGTTAAATCACTGGTACTTCATACAGTCTCCTATTCCCGAGTGCAGAGCCAGGAATAACCTCTGAGCACCGCTGGGTATGGCCCAAAAAACAAACAGATCAAAAAAAAAAATAATAATAATAATAATAATAATATTTTTTATGTTCAAAGACTTTTTTTCTCTCTCATACATGCACAGCATACACTTGACCCATGAGCTACATCCCTGGCTCTCAAAAGTATTTTTTGACAGTATATAAAGGAACCCCGAGTGAGGTTAATTTCCAGTCAGAACTAGTCAAAGGGAAAGCCATTCTTCGCGTTTTTGACACAAAGTAGGTTCCTAAGCGTTAAAATGTATCCAGCCCAGGGCTTCCTTCCAAGTCCGCTCTCCCCACGGTTCCCAGAGCAATCCATCAGCCCTCAGAGAAAACTGCTGGCTCAGCAGCCCTGGGTCGGCACACTTGCACAGGCCCGGTGCCAGGCTTCCTGCAGGCCCAGCCAATGATTAACTCAACCTAACCCTCTGATAGAAAAGGAGAAGGGGGTGAGCCTGTAGGCAAAACCTGGTTTCCCCTTTTACAATAAAGCACCCAGAGCAGAGAAACTCAGGGCAGTCCCAAAGCCTCAGGCCTAAAATCTTTGCTGCCCGGTGCACGAAAGAGAAAGGAGAAGGGAGCCCTTTCTCCCAGAATCCAGATCCAAGCAGTGGCCGTCCAGAGAGACCCCGCCCGCCTCCAGTAAAGCTCTACACTTGCTCAGCTACCCGCAGCTGCAGACCCAGAGGCCTGTCCGGGCCAGACCAGAGCAGCAACGCCAGCACAGCGATAGCACAGCGGGGAGGGCATTTGCCTTGCACAAGGCCGGCCCGGGTTCAAGTCCCAGCATCCTGTATGGTTCCCTCGAGCACCGCCAAGAGTAATTCCTGAATGCACGGGCCAGGAGTAACGGCTGTGCCTCGCCATGTATGACCCAAAAAGGGAAAAAAAAAAAAAAAAAAGGGAATGTTATTCCTAAAAAACAACAGCAGCAACTCCAGCCCCTGCCCACTGAAAAGCCACTGCATGCAGCCGTGACTGTGGGGTCACTGCTCTTTGGACCAGGAGGAGGAGCTCCTATGATCCTCCCTCACAAACAGACTGGCAGGGGGGAGGGAAGGGCAGAATCCAACAGGCAGGTTTAGCATTTGGGCCTGGCTTTTTTCTTGCTCCATTATCCATCAGGCCAAGGAACTTTGGTTGGAATATCAAAGGTTTATAGCATGTCCGGGCTATATCAGTAGTTATTTTGTTTTTGTTTTTTGCTGTTGTTATCAGGGCCATGCTGGGTAGTACTTGGGGCTCATGGCCTCTCTGAGGGGTACTGGGATGGGGGGGTATGGAGGGGGTACGGGTGGTGTTAGAGATGGATTCCTCCTAGGCATGTGTTAAATCATTTGAACCACATCCCCAGCCCCTAGTGCAGAACAGTATCCACTTAAAACGCCCAATTTACTGAAGGGTAAATATGGAGAAAGCATTACCCTAGGCCATAACAGATATTACCATAGCACACCCCCCCCACACACACACACACCAGGAGCTGCCATTTCTACTAGGGAGCACTGGGCAGCTCATCTGGTGTCACTTACTCACGCTGCAGCTACAAAGGAAGTCCCTGTGCCCTCTTCAGTGGCACAGTCAAGGTAAGGATATCACACTTACATCCGCCCAGACTTGCCATGCTTCTCTTGCTTTCTTCATGGTTTCCTCATAGTCAGCTATGCTGGCCTAAATTAAGAATCCAGGGAAGACATAGGGAAAGGAGAGAAACATGATGAGCTCCTTCTGGAAGTCCTACTGTTCTTAGAAAAGAACTGGGAAAATCTCTGGGCGACCTTTATGATTTCAGGTTAGGAATGATATCCACAGAGCTGGGCCTTCCAAAATACAGAACCCAGGGGCTGGAGCAATAGCACAGTGGGTAGGGCATTTGCCTTGCACGCGGTCTACCCAGGTTCGTTTCCCAGCGTCCCATATGGTCCCCTGAGCACCGCCAGGAGTAATTCCTGAGTGCATGAGCCAGGAGTAACCCCTGTGCATCACCGGGTGTGACCCAAAAAAACTCCCTCCCCCAAAAAAATAAATAAATAAATAAAATTAAAAAAATAAAAAAAGATACAGAACCCAGGGGTTGGAGCGATAGCACAGCAGGGAGGGCATTTGCCTTGCACGCGGCCGACCCGGGTTCGATTCCCAGCATCCCATATGGTCCCCTGAGCACCGCCAGGAGTAATTCCTGAGTGCATGAGTCAGGAATAACCCCTGTGGATCACCAGTGTGACCCAAAAAGAAAAAAAAAGTACAGAACCCAGGAAGACAAGGTAGAATCTGGCTGTTGCTTTGTGTGATCCTTGTTTCTCTCCGCCAGGTCTCCCGGCCTCATCAGAGGAGCACTGGAAATGCAGAATCTCACTTGGAGATGTCTCTCTTAGAAACGCAGACTGCCAGTTGGACTTAAGAATTCAGATTGCACAGAGCCAGAGAGCTCACCAGGCGATGTGCTTTTTCTGCATGCAGGAGGCCAGAATTTGACTGATTCCTGGCACTGCTCCACGTATCCAAAGAGAATCACTGGTATGGCACCCCAAGCCAAATATAAAACAAAGAATTTGGGGTATGGGGGGGATGGGGAGATGCAAAAACACTGGCCTAGGGGTGCACTCCCCTCCCCAGATTTCATCATGTTCACCTTATTTGAGACACACACACCCCTCCCACACACACACATGTGGGCCATCTCTCCCAGTTTAAAATAGCAAATGAAAAAGAAACACACATTCTTTGTGTCATTCTGCAATGCTCTTAATCTGGCAGTTTGAATTAAAAAAAAAAAAAAAACTTACCTGTCTGACTCTGGCTATTGGTTCATTGTTTGCAGGGCAATAGGTTGTGATAACCTTTGGGAAGAAAAAAAAAGTGGCCATCATTTCTTGAGAAAGATAAACCTCCCTAAACAAAGGGAAATAAAACAAACAGGAAGGAAAAAAACAAAATACTGGTATCCAAACTGGATATTTAAACTAATTGCTATAAATAAGATACTCTACAGGGTTTGTATAACTTTATGGGGGATAGGTTATGAGGTGGAGGGTCTCACACATGCAAGATGAATGCTAAGCTACATCCCATCCCAATGTGTTTTTCGTTCTAAATATTGGGAACCACCCTCAAGAGCTAAATATTAGGTATATAAATGAACAGAAAAATTGATGTATCCAGTTATTCCAGCTCTTTTCCATTTACAACAGACCAAAGTAACATGTCTACCCATTTCTTCTCTCCCTTACCCAATGCCCGCGGTCAGAAGGTCAAGGCCAGAAAACCGTGTAAAGGCCAGTTACAGGTAATATAGGCACAGCTTTCAAAGGCCTCAGGAGAAGGTATTTTAGTCGCTAGGCTATTGCTACCAAATGGAATGGAAGAGCCTTAAAGAATAATTAAAGATATTTCCCCCATTTTTGATTATTTATCGCCTTCAGATAACAAAAAAAAAATCCTGTAACTGGGCAGCTTTATTATACAATATTCAACAAAGTTGATGTTGTTGGGTGTTGTATAACATTTTCTGATCAAAGCTCTCCTTTGTACGCAGCTCTCCAGCAAGCAGGTAATCTTACCTTTCCCTTCCTTCACATTCCGTAAGTAAAACTTTTAACGAGCACAAACTGGCCTCCAGCTATGGAGTTGGGCTCTGGGCAATAAAGAAACATGATTCAACCCAGTCCCTTAAGGAAGACCTTAAGGAAGCCCAGCGTTCAAGGAACACAGGCCAAGACGGCAGCAAGTCCAAGTTTGCAGACTCCTAGGGATTTCCGGAGAGAAGACAACACAAACGACACTATCGAACGTTTACCTGCAGGGCGCCTCGGAAGTGGCAGCCACGCTCGAAATAAAAGAAGAAGAAAAAAAAAAAAATCACTGCCACGTCTGCGGCAGTTCTCACGAGAGATAGACAGTAGGACTCCGCCATCAAAGTTTTAAGTAATCGCGGAAATTTAACTCCTACCAGTTCCAGAAGGACAGCGATTCTCCGCAGCAGAGGGGCCCTAGAATCTCCCGGGTACGTCTTAAAGCACCCTAAGAAGTTAACTTTTGCCTCGGCGCTTGCTCTCGAGCAGTGCAAGAACAATGCCCTGCAGCCGCGGGGTTCGGGCCCCGCCCTCCCCAGCCCTCCCGGACCGCAGAGATTTCCCGGGGCGCCCGCGTACCTCTCCCCGGCCTCCCCAGCTTCCGTTATACACGCCCTCGTTTTCCTCGCGGAGCCCCAGCTCCTTCAGCCAAGCGTACTTGGGCTGATTGATGAGCAGGGAGGACATGAAGGCGGCGTTCCCGGGGCCTGCGAGGTTGGACCTCCCGGCAAAGTGCGCGTACAGCGGGCGGGACACGCGCCACATACCGAGGTCAGGACGCGAGCTGCGCCCGCGGCCAGTGGAGCCGCTGAAATAGAGCCCCGCCCCCCTCCCCGGAGAGCCCATTGGGCAGGACTGGCCCCGCCCCACCACCAGGCCCCGCCCCGCCTCCAAGCCCCGCCCTCGGTCCCGCCCCACCCCCACCGCGTGGCCCGGGTCTCCCAGTGAAGCCCCGACCGAACCCGGGCCCGGGACAAAGGGGAGCAGGCGAGAGGAGAGGGTTGCTGCCATCTGGTGAAAGACACCCAGAATCGCGGCACAAGCCAGAAAACCCTTTTCAGCACAATGCTGACTGACTCTGTGTCTGTGTTTGTGTCTGTGTGTGTGTGTCTGTGTCTGTGTGTGTCTGTGTGTTTCTAACCCTTCCATTCAACCAGATGATGGTAGTCCTAAACATCCTACCTTGACTTGCTTCCAAGTAACAAAAAAAGCTGATTTTGCTTCTCTGTTTTGGGGCTACATCTGGGGTGCTGGAGTCTACTCCCAGTGCAGTGCTCCGGAGTCACTCCCCGTGGTGCTCAGGAGACTGTGTAGTGCCAGTAATGAACCCAGAGGCTTTCCATGTGCAATGCTGGCACTCCAACCCTTTCAGCTGTCTTCCCAATAAAGTCAATAACAATTTAAGTGAGAACACATTTAAAATTACCTAATTTTGTTCAGTTGGCTTTTGCTGTTTTTTTGGAGTGAGGGGGGGATTGGGGTTGAGGTCACACCTGGTGTTCAGGGCTTGCTCCTGACTCCGAATTCAGAGATCACCCCTAGCAGGTCTTGGGGGATTATGTGGGGTCCCGGGAATAGACACTGGATCAGACCGTGCAAGGCAAACTCCCTACCTGCTTCAGCCTCCAAAATTACCTTGTTGTAATTACTGTAAGCTTGTGCTTTAAAAATTGTATTAATAGAGAAAGTATTTTTTGGAGGAAGGAGGTTAGGGCTTGGGTTACACCTGGCAGTGCTGGAGATCAAACCAGATCCTAGCTAAAGCATGAGACAATTTCAGGAAATACCTCTCCTGCCCAAGAAAGTAAAGACAGAAAAAACTAAATGGAACAAAACAGAAAACGCCAGAAATAGAGTCATATATATAGTATATGTTCGCGAATTTTCTTTTTTTATATTAGTAAATTTTCAGGGCTGGAGCGATAGCACAGCGGGTAGGGCGTTTGCCTTGCACACGGCTGGCCCGGGTTCAACTCCAGAGTCGGGAGTAAGCCTTGAACACCAAGTGTAACCTCTCAGAGAGCCTGACAAGCTACCGAGAGTATCCCACCCTCACAGCAGAGCCTGGCAAGCTCCCCGTGGCATATTCGATATGCCAAAAACAGTAACAACAAGTCTCACAATGGAGACATTACTGGTGCCCGCTCAAGCAAAATCGATGAACAACAGGATTATAGGGCTGCAGAATATTTTCAATGAAGATATCAAGCAAATTCAATGGTGCAAAATAGTCTCCAACAAATGGCGCTGTATTAATTGCTTTTTTTTTTTTTTTGCTTTTCTTTTTTTTTAGCCCCACCTGGGGATGCTCAGGGACCAGTCCTGGTAGTGCTTGGAGAACCATATGGGATGCCGGGATCAAACCTGGGTCGTCTGTGTGCAAGACAAGAGTTTTACTTGCTGTACTGTTTCTCCAGCACTAATTGCATATTTCTATATTTAAAATTTTGAAGATTTTAAAGCAATAGTACAGCCAGTAGGACACTTGCCTTACATGCAACTGACCCGGGTTCAATCTCCAGCACCACATACGGTTCCCTCCCAATCATCAAGAGTGATCCCTGAGCTCAAAGAGGAGTAAGCTCTGAACACTCCCCATTACAATCCAAAAAAAAACAAAAACAACAGTAAAATGAACCTGACTCTACTCACTTCATAGAACAATTGAGTATAGATATAAAGAGCCAAAACTCTACAATTTCCAGAGGAAGTCTATTATGAGAGCTGTCCCCTGCAATATAGGATGTTCCGTTGCATTCCAGGCATCCTACCAACTATAGAACAGGAGTGCCTCTAGGGGCTAGTGGGTATAATAGGTGTGGTGATTGCCTTGCACATGCCGACCTAGGTTCAATCTTAAAACTCATTTTAAAAATATAGTTCAGGACTGGATGGTAGCATAGTGGGTAGGGTGCTTGCCTTGCACATGGGCAGCCAAGGCTAAATCCCCAGCACCCCATATGATCCCCCAAACCTGCCAGGAGTGATCCCTAAGTGGGGAGCCAGGAGTAAGCACTGAGCATCACTAGGTGTGGCCCCCAAACACGTGTGTGCACATATATGTGCACGTGTGTGTTTACATATATGTGTGTGTATATATATGTATATATATATATTCTTCAGACATTGCCAAATATTTCCTAGAGAATAAAGAGTCCCAAGTTAAGAAACACTGGTTTAGGCAAAGAGTTCTTAGACTGGACACAAAAAAGCATAAATCATAAAGAGCATAAACTGTGCTTTTGCTCTTGTAAAGATGTTTTTGAAAATATGAAAATCACTCATAGATTGATTGGAGTTATTTTTTAATCCTTTTATCATTTATATACATATCTATGATGAAAAGATGTCAAAGCATTTAGCAACTTTGTCCTTTCTCCTGGGGAGTGGGGGTGGGATTTAGAATCTCTAAATTAGGGATTAGGGAAAGCTAAAAGAAACAGGGGCTGGAGAGATAGCACAGTGGGTAGGGCATTTGCCTTGCACACGGCTGGCCCAGGTTCAATTCCCAGCATCTCATATGGTCCCCTGAGCACTGCCAGGAGTAATTCCTGAGTGCAAAGCCAGGAGTAACCCCTGTGCATCGCCAGGTATGACCCAAAAAGCAGAAAAGAAAAAAAGAAACAGGCCTGAGGCTGCTGGTTGGAAGTGTGACACCCTCTCCCTGGGAGAGCCACCTGTTGTATTCTCTTGATTCTAATTGGCTCAAGGGTGAACTTTAAACATGTTTGTCTATTAAGGACCCCAAGCCCACCAAGACAGGCCAGTGGAGACTGTAGAGTCCTTTATGACGACTTCATCACTGCTAAATTGACACACCCTGATGACATTTCTCTGCCATTTTCAGTATATATGATGTATGTTCATGATATACTTCTCAATTGCTCATGTTCAATTCTCCCTCATGAACAAGTGCAAAGTTCCCCCGAACGGTAGTGGGGGGTCTTCTGGGTGTGATCCCTGGAGTGCCGGAGATTGGGGAAGGCAGACAGAGGATCTCTGTTTCCCAGTCTCGTTGACCTGGAGTCATAGGTCACAAAGTTCTGCTTTACCTGGTTCTGTGGGGCTTCACTCATGCGTGAGGTTCAACCCGAGTGTCCGGAAAGTGGCCTGGAGTGTGGTGGTGGCTGGGTAGTGGAGGTTTGATTATTTTTTAATTTTTTATTAGAGAATCACCGTGAGGTACAGTTACAAACTTATGAACTTTCGTGTTTGCATTTCAGTCATACAGTGATCGTTGATGCATCCCTCCACCAGTGCCCATTCTCCTCCACCAATGTTCTCAGTATCCCTCCCACCACCCCCACTCCATTCCACACCACCCCACCCTGCCTTGGTGACCCTTTTGTTCTTTCTACTTTTGGGTGTTGTAGTTTGCCACGAGGCATGGCCTCCTGGCTTGGGGGCGTGACCTACCTGCTTGGGGGCGTGGTCTTCACGGCATGGGGTGTGGCTTCCCTGCCTGGGGCGTGGCCTTCTTGGGGAGAGGCGGGGCCGCTCGGCTTGGGGGCATGGCTTCTTGGCTTGGGGCATGGCCTCCCCACTTGGGGGCGTGGCCTTACTGGTGCAGGGTGTGGCATCTGGGCTTCGAGGCGTGGCCTCCCTGCTTGAAGGCATGGCCTTCTTGGCGCTGGGAATGACCTCCTGGCTTGGGGGCGTGTCCTCCCCGCTTGGGGCGTCACCTTCTTGGAGTGGGGCGTGGCCTCCCAGCTTGGGGGTGTGGCCTTCTTGGTGCGGGGCGTGGTTCCCCAGCTTGGGGGGGTGGCCTCCCAGTTTGGGGCGTGGTCTTCTTGGCGCAGGGCGTGTCCTCCCTTCTTGGTGTGGGGCGTGTCCTCCTGGCTTTGGGCGTGGCCTTATTGGCATGGGGTGTGGCCTCCCTGTGTGGGGGTGTGGCCTTCTTCGCATGGGGCGTGGCCTCCCTGTTTTGGGCGTGGCCTTATTGGCTTTGGGCATGGCCTCTCTGCTTGGGGCGTGGCCTCTCTGCTTGGTGTGTGGCCTTCTTGGCACGGGGCGTGGTCTTGATGCAAACTCTTACAACCTAAGAGATAGGACCTACCATGGGGAAGGACAAACTGAACTGGTCTGAGGACTTAGACTGGGATAAAAGCCTTGCTTGCTCTCAGACACTCTCAGCCCAGAGAACTACGTGTTGGGATCATTGTCTCTTACTATGTTTATCCAAACAACTGCAAGTATTGATAACTTATATAATTAGAGGGAAACATAAAAGCAATGCAGTTATCTCTGGGAGACAGAGTGTCTTCTTGAGTTGATCTCCCTAAGAGAATTTCCTCTGCCAAATGTTTATCTATATAAATGACCAATCACACCTGTCCTTACCTCAACCCCCCCCTTCAGATGTTCTATAAGTATGCTAGCAACTCTGCATTAAACAGGCCATTTTCACCATCAGACTGTGGTCCCCAGACTCCCTGTCTCCCCATCTCTCTGTATCTCTGTTGGGGAGCCCTGGGGAGGTGGTGAGGCGGGGAGGCAACTCAGCGCCACCAAAAGCACATACGTGTCCAGCAGCAGCAGCAGCCCCCGAGGATTATTTTGTGAATTTACATCTGGCGTCCTGGACAGGCCTGAGCCACCAACTGGTGGGCAGCTAAAGGTAAGGACATTGTTCAGTGAGTAATCCTACACATTTAGAGAAGTGAGTAGGAGAACTTATTTTCGGGGTACTGGGGATATGCAGGATCCTAGCAGTATCCCCCCACCCAGAGGAGAGCGGGATAGCAGATTTTCAGGTTTTTGGGGTATTGGGGAGTTAGAATAGCAGCCATAGCCCGTCACTAAGGTGGGACAGAAACAAGCCACCCCAGGCTGTTCCAGCCAGAGTGAAAGGGCTGAGCCATTTATGGATTTGATTCAGCATCTCTCCCACAGAGCAGGAGACCACCTCTCCCGAAACCAACTCCGGGCCTGCTTTAAAATTGTTTACAAAATAAATCCCTGGCTCCCAAACCAAGGGACTCTAGAAGTCAGAGTTTGGAGAAAAATTAGGGACAATGTCTACATGGCATATAAGGAGGGAAGTCGGATCCCCTCAGAGTTCTGGATTCCATGGGATATCATTAATTCCATCCTCCAGTCTTGGGAAAGTACAGTTGAAAAGGAAGAGAATTTTAAGAATTGAATAGGAGAATTTTCTCGGGGACAGAAATTTAGCAAACAGACATTTAAGAGGATCAAGGAGACAAAGAAACTCCCCCTTGCTGAGATGGCTACTCCCTTAGCTCTTCCCTTGCAGAAAGCCCAAAGGAAGGTAAGCCCTTTCCCGGTGAAAACACGCTCTCAGGGCAGGGATTCTTCGATGCTGTTGACTT
This sequence comes from Sorex araneus, assembly GCF_027595985.1. Taxonomy (NCBI): domain Eukaryota; kingdom Metazoa; phylum Chordata; class Mammalia; order Eulipotyphla; family Soricidae; genus Sorex; species Sorex araneus. The sequence continues at coordinate 33,234,156 of NC_073307.1, read as the reverse complement.
AACATTCCCTTCTACTGGCATCAAACCAGAAAGACCCCCATCTCCTCTGTCTGACTCCATTTCCAGTACATCAGTACACGTGGACGACGAACCCGCTGCAAGTTCCTCAGACTCTGAGTCTGAGAGCAGCTTGGTAGAGAAGGCTTCTTACAGAGGCCACCGCTCTGCAGCCAAAGGGCCTCTAGGCTGCTGGGGATCAGCTCCCGATGGAAGCTTCCAGCTGAGACCTCTCAACCGTAAGGGGTCAATTCCACCCAGACCACATGAGCTATCTCTTTTTCCCAGCTGGAGAAAGATCAGCCTCCATCTTATGAAGGCTTAAGAATAGATTCTCTCAGCCATTTTTAAAATGCCTGTGCTTCATACGGACCCACATCTCCATATTGCAAGGAATGTCTTAATAGCTGGAGTAAAGGTGCTAGTTGGGTACCCCAAGATTTTCACATGGTCGCTGAGACATGCTTAAGCCCTGTTAGGGCACGGTTCTGGATCTCCGACCACAGACAAGGACCACACGGGAATGCAATTAGCAAGCAGGTAGTTTATTAAGCTGGCTAGCCAGGGTCGTGCATACACACACAGCAACACGCAGGTCCCATGTGCAAGGCAAGGCCCAGAGCTTCTTCAAAGGAGATCTTACATAGGCCTTCACCGGCCATTACAGCAGAGCCTGTGCATTTCATAGCCAATAGATTTGTAATGATGCATATTTTCCTAGCCAATCCATTTAGAAGGACATCACTCCTTAGCCTATAGTTTTAGAGATCAGCATTTGCATCAATGTTCAGGAATGTCCTGGGCTTTAGGGCAGTCGTGGGTCTAGTGGCATGGGTTTTGTAGGAGGCATCTAAGAGGCATCTGGTTATCTGGTCTGACTTGCAATCTGGGGCGCCTGTATCTGAGTTCCTTGCTCAGGGGCAGAAAAACAAGTTATTCTGCAATGTGGGCTCCTGTAAAAAGAATCTTGAGAAAGCTAAAGTAATTCTTACCGTCTGTTCTGGGCCAATTCCTCACAAGCCCTTCTCAGTACATGCAATGGAGGATGTGGTTCAGTGATGAGGCCAAGGCTAAACTTGATGAACTAGGTCATTCTGGGTGGAAATTTTTAGGAATTAAGTTGACTTATGAGATGTTAATAGGCAAAGGGGAATGGCATAACCCAAAAAAGCAAGTCACCTTGCCTTGTGCTGTTTTTGCTCATGTCTGCGGGTCCGCCCTGTGGGCCTGGGAGAAAATTGATGCAGATGCTGAATTTAAAGGAAGCTACACAAAGATTGTTCAGGGGACCTCAGAACCATATGCAAACTTTATAGGACAGAGGTTTATAGGACAGAGGCTATTGAGAGGCAGGTTGAGTGTAAAGTGACTCAGCAAATCCTTTGATAATGCCCTTTGATAATGCTAATGAGGATTGCCAGGCTATTCTGCACCCCTTTAAGGAGAAAGAGTACATAATGGGGTATTTGAAGAAGTGTCAGAATGTCGGAATGTCGGTTCTATCAAACATCAGGCACGTATCTATGCTGTTGAGGCCTATGCTGTACAGAGACAAGCTCAGGATAAATGTTTCAATTGTAGGAATAAATTTTTTAATTGCCAGAAATCAGGACACTTTCAAAGGCGATGCCGGGAACCTCCTGGCTCTGCTTTTTTGAAAGGACTACCCAGGTCCTCTCCGCAGTATAAGAGAGGGAACCACAGGGCTAGGGACTGCCAAACCAGGTTTGATGTTATAGATAACTCGATCTCAGGAAACCACCAAGGAGGCCAGCCCCAGGCCCCATTAAACCAGGGTGGCATTCTCAGCTGCAGCCCTTCCCTCTAGGTAAAATTACAGATTTTCAATCAGTAGATTCACTGCAACCAGCCACGGCAGGGAGTGGTGACTTCGATATTTCCTGCCCTAATGCGGTTACCATCTCGCTCACCCAGAGTCCCTACAGTTTAAATTCTGGCATAAAGGGACAAGATTTGAACCCCCAGGTAGAAAGGAGGTTGCTCAAGTGAACCTTACAAGTAGCACATCACGCTTTCGTGACTGTCTGGAGGGTTCCCTGACACTGAAGGTAAAGACATCTCTGATACTTGACTCCATTCCTCATGGAGAGCATCTAGAGGTGTGGCCTCCTGGCTTGGGGGGCGTGGCCTCTAAGCATGGGGCGTGGCCTTTCCGCTTGGGGCATGGCCATCCTGAAATGGGGCATGGACTCCCAGCTTGAGGGTGTGGCCTTCCTGGTGCAGGGCGTGGCATCCTAGCTTGGGGATGTGGCCTTTTTGGTGGGGTGCATGGCTGCCCTGCTTGGGGCGTGGCCTTCTAATAGCGAGCATGTCATCCCAGTTTGAGGGCATGATCTCCCAGTTTGGGGGCGTGGCCTTCTTGGAGTGGGGCGTGGCCTCCCCTTGGGGGCGTGGTCTTGTTGGTGTGGGGCTTTTCCTCCAACCCAGGGGTCGTGGCCTCCCTGCCAGGGTAGTGGGTTTATGTGGGGCAGGTGGCAGTTATTTTCTTCTTTCTCAGCACTAACTCGGATTCATATTTTGACCTCCATCATGCAATTCTTGGGAGAATATTCTGGCCCTCTTAAATACATAGGCCAATAGTCCACTATTGTCCAATTGCACAATAATTCCCATAGACACAAGAACCTGTACAAGTCCAATGTCAAATAATACATCCCCGAGGGGCCGGAGCGATAGCACAGCGGGTAGGGCTTTTGCCTTGCACGCGCCCGACCTGGGTTCGATTCCCGGCATCCCATATAGTCCCCCAAGCACTGCCAGGAGCAATTCCTGAGTGCAAAGCCAGGAGAAACCCCTGAGCATCGCTGGGTGTGACCCCAAAAAATAAAAATAAAATAATACATCCCCGAAGCTTCACTACAGGCCTCACATAAAGCCACAGAGGAGCACATGAGAGGAAGTTGCAACTCCTCAAGGGGAAAAAGGCAACCACAATAGGCTGAGCTCACCCAGAATCCCTAATTGCACCAAGAGGGAAAACTGATAGTAAGCTGGAAGGCCCCACCTCCATACTACCACCACAACATGAAGAAACAACGCAACTCCCCACCATGAGGGGAAGATGAAGAAAAAGGTCCAGAAGCCCCAACAGGGACTACTCACATATTCAATCTCTCCAATATGTATTTCAGAATTGACATGTTAAAGATATTCAATGAACTCAAAGAAACTATGGAACTGACATCCAGAGGGTTAAAAGAGGACTTGAATGAAACAGTGGAACAGGCAGTCAACAAAATACAGGAAGAAATGAGAGCAGAAATAGAAAAGCTACAAGCAGAAATGTCACGAATAAATGATTCGATAGATGAAATAAAAAACTCAGTGGGTGCCCTCAACAGTAGAATGGCTACAGCTAAAGATAGAATCAGTGAGCTTGAAGATGAGCAGCAGGAAGCTTACAGACAATACCAAACCAAGGAAAAAGACCTCAAAATAGTGCTAGGGCAAATCAGAGTCCTAGGGGATGAATCCAAGAGGAACAACATAAGAATCACTGGAGTACCAGGACAGGGAGGCAACCTCAATGAAAAAGCCACAGTTAAAGATATCATTGCTGAAAAGTTCCCAGAGCTGGAGAATGTAGGTAGGCATCCAGATCCAAGGATCCTGAAGAGTGCCAGCTAAAACTCTGTCTCTGTTAGGCAGAAAAGCAGATTCCCTACGCTCCCTCTTCAAAACTGTTTTCCAATCAATGCTGGTGGACATCCTTCCCAACTTCAGTTGCTTTCTCTCCCCCCGCTTTTTCTCCTCTATTTTCTATTTTTTTCAGTTGCTTTCATGTCAATAAATTCCTTCTTTTCTATTCATCTTTGTGAGCTTTTTCAGGTGATAGAGCTTCCTTCCAGAATATAGAATGCTTATAGTTAAGAAGCAAATGTGTTATTTTTCCCTATCACGAAATCACGAAAACCCCGTTAATTGTCGATTTCTCGACTGGGCTCAGTAACCTCTCCATTCGTCCTTTCCCTGAGATCTTAGAAGTCTCTCTTGGCTCGGCCCTCCCAACAATGTCACACTGGAGGCTCTTTCAGGGTCAGGGGAAAGAGATCCAGCTTGTTACTGGCTTTAGCATATGAATACACCTTGGGAAGCTTGCAAGGCTGTCCCATGTGGGCAGGAAACTCTCAGAAGATTGCCAGTTTCTCCCAGAGGGAAAAGTAGGCTACAGATATCTTCTGGGAGCTCGCTTTTAAGTCTCTGGATGTTGGCCGTTGATGGGATTACACACAACTGGGTTCCTCTGCTGGTACCTTCATGCGTGAGGCCTGTGCGAATTTGTGGAGAGGGGCCTTGAGCATGGCTGTAGCTAGGTTCTGGTGGTCTTCAGCTGCTGGGAGCTCTCCTCGGGGTGGGGAGGAAAGCTGGAGCTCATCCCCTCCGAGGGGCCCCGGGGAAGACAGCCAAGCGTGCGGGCAAGAGACTCTCTGCATCGCTCTCTTCTGGGAGCTCGTTTTTTAAGTCTCTGGGTGCTGACCGTTGATGGAATTACACACACCTGGGTTCCTCTGCTGGTACCTTCATGCGTGAGGCCTATCCAAATGTGTGGAGAGGGGCCTCAAGCATGGCTGTAGCTAGGTTCCGGTGGCCTTTGGCCACCGGGAGCTCTGCTCGAGGTGGGGAGGGATGCTGGAGCCCATCTCCTCCGAGGGGCCACGGAGAAGACAGCCAGGCGTGCGAGCAAGAGACTCTCTTTTTCCCTAATGGACAAAAATTTGAATACACTCAAAAGAAAGGTGATACACAAATAAATAAATAAAAAAAAAAACATGTGAGGGGCTGGAGCGATAGTATAGCAGGTAGGGCATTTGCCTTGCACGCAGCCGACACAGGTTTGATTCCCAGCATCCCATATGGTCCCCTGCCAGGGATAATTCCTAAGTGCAGAGCCAGGAGTAACCCCTATGCATCGCCAGGTGTGACCCAAAAAGCAAAAAAAAAAAAAAAAATCAAAAACATGTGAAAGGTGTGCAACATGGTTACCAGGCAGATACAAATGAAAATCCACACTGAAATATGACTTCATATTTAATAGACCATAGAATGCCCAGATATCTGCTTAAACATTATTTCTAGGTGTGTCTGTGAAGGTGTTTCCAAAAGAGACAGCAATATGAATCTGTAAAGATGGCCCCTCCTCATGTAGATGTCTTTAGGCATATCTGCTCTATTAGGGTCTGAATAAACCAAGGGCACTGGCACCAAACCAGGAGTAGGTCTGGAGCCCCACTCAGTATGACCCCAAAATTAGTCATATTGCTAGTATATGGTGCAAGGTCCCAGATGGCTTATGTGAAGTGTGGAAGAGAGAAGGCAGCCTAGGGCAAGAAATCTACCACCTTTCTCTACCCACCTCTGTCACCCAGGGAAGTACATGAGAGATTTAGGACTGATGAAAGTCTGCTGTGAGAGGCAGGAGCAATAGTGCATCAGGTAGGGATGTAATTGATACAAGTACCAGATAGGATGGGGCTGGAGCCATGGCACAGCGGTAGGGCACTTGCTTTGCACTCGACAGATCCGGGTTCGATTCCTCCGCCCCTCTCAGAGAGCCTGGCAAACTACCGAGAGTATCTTGCCCACACGGCAGAGCCTGGCAAGCTCCCCATGGCATATTCGACATGCCAAAAACAGTAACAACAAGTTTCACAATGGAGATAATACTGGTGCCCACTCGAGCAAATCGATGAGCAATGGGATGACAGTGACAGTGACTAGATAGGACATAGGGCAACTGCAGCTCCATTTAGGGTCATCCAAGGGGACTGCAGACATATCTCAACAGACTGGAGCACATGCCCTGAATGAAGGGTCCTGGGTTCAATCTCTAGCACTCCTTGGTCCCCTAAGCACTGCTGGTAGCAACTCCTAAGCAGAGTCAGGACTAGCTCCTGGTCATGATCCCCAAACAGAAAACAATTCATGGCCAATCAAACACAACAGATGGTTTCATTGTCTCCCCCTTCTCCCCCTGTGGCGTGGGGGAGGCCAAACCTAGCCATGCTCAAGAGATAAACTACTGATGCATGGAACAGCCTAGAAAAATTTCAAATACATTACATTAGATGGAAAAAAAGTCAGACACAAACATTTTATACTAAATAATTCTTCTGGGCTCCAATAATAGAAAAGACTAAACTACAGTAATAGTAAACCCATGGTTGCCAAGGACCTGTAGGTTGGGAGAAGCAATTAGCTGCAAAGAAATAGGAGGGAACTTGTTCGTGTGATGGAAAATGTTTAAGACCATAACTGGTGATGGCTACATATTGTATTCATTGATCAAAACTCAATGAATCACCTATTTAAAGTTTGTAAATCATACTGATTTTTTATGTAAACTGATTTTTTAAATGACATAGGGATTAAAGACCTTCAGTTTAACTGAAATTGTAAGACACTGCTGAAATTAATGACAAAATAAATAATTGGGAGGCTGGAGAGGAAGTTCAACAGGGTGAGCACTCCCTCCATGGGGGAGGCCTGAGTTGAATGCTCAACACTGAATGGTCCTCTGAGCACCCCTGGGAGTGGCCTCCAAAGAGCTAGGGTAGCCCCCATGCCCCACCCCTGCATCACAGATGTGGTTCCTAAACCAAACCAAACCAATAAATCTAAATAAATGGGCTAGATGGGGCTGGAGTGATAGCACAGTGGGTAGGGCGTTTGCCTTGCACGCAGCCAACTGGGGTTCGATTCCCAGCATCCCATATGGTCCTCTGAGCACCGCCAGGAGTAATTCCTGAGTGCAGAGCCAGGAACCCTTGTGCATCGCCGGGTGTGACCCAAAAAGCAATAAATAAATAAAATAAATAGATAAATGGGCTAGAGGTGTGACTCAGTGGTAGAGTCACATGCCATGCATATGGAAGATCTAGGTTCAATCCTCTGTATGGTAAAATAAATATATTTTTCTTCTTTTTGGGTCACACCTGGCGATGCTCCGGGGTTACTCCTGGCTCTGCATTCAGCAATTACTCCTGGAAGTACTCCGGGGACTATATGGGATGCTGGGAATCAAACCCGGGTTGGTCGCATGCAAGGCAAATAAATGCCCTACCCGTTGTGCTATCGCTCCAGCCCCAAAATAAAGAAATAATTGGACACTCTACCACAACCACGGACTGGAGGCCCAACTGTTAAATGTTAATTCGTCCTCAAATTTATAGATTAAATAAAATCTTAAATATAATCAGAAGGGTTTTTTTTTTTTTTGAGGGGAGGACACACCCCAGATATCTCCTTAAACAAAAGAGACAGCAATTTGAATGTGTAAAGCGACGATAGTCTCTCCCTAGGTAGTCAGGCAGATGGTACAGCAGGTTGCCTTGCGAGACTGACTAGGGTTCGGTCCCCAGGACTCCTTATTATGAGCACTGCCTGCGAGCTCTACCTGCGAGCTCTACCGCGCAAACACAACAGCAGTGCCAAAGGTCTCTTTTCAACAGAGTAACGGAGTGCCCGAGGGCCAGGGAATGTGCGGTCCCAAAGTCAAAAACCGAGAACACAGCCGCCCTCCCGCTGCTTCCTTCCCCCGCCCCTCCCCCAACTACAGAGGCTTGCAGGCCCCCCTCCCCCACCCCCACCCCCACCCCCAGGTTGGACGCGCCGGCACCGCCCAGGGACCCTCCGCCCAGAGCCCAGGAGTGCCCCTCCCCCACCCCGCCCGGCCACCGACGCGGGTCGGCCCGAGGACGACCCCAGGCGCCGTGCGGGGCGGGGGCTGGGCCGCGTGCGGGGCGCCGGCCCGGGGCAAGCGCGGCCGGGCCGCGGGCGCGAGCGGGAACCGCGCGGAGCCGCGGCGGGGGGCGGGGGGCGGGGCGCGCCGGGCCCGGCGGGGCCCCGGGAGCTCGCGGCCGCCCGCGCCGCCGCCGCGCCGCCGGAAGTGCGCTCCCGAGCCGCCGCGCCGCGCCGCGGGAAGATGGCGCAGGACGCCGGCGACATGGAGGACGGGCAGCTCTCCGACTCGGACTCCGACATGACGGTCGCCCCCAGCGAGCGGCCGCTGCCGGCGCCGGTGAGCAGCGCGGTGGGACGGGCGGCCGCGGCGGGGCGCGCGGGCGGGGCGGCCGCGGCCTCCGGGCGGGCGGGCGGCCGTGGCGGGGCCCGCCGGGGCCTTTTCCGCCTGGGCCACGCCGCGCCGCCTTCGCGGTGGGCGCACGTCCCGGGCCGGCTCTTCCAGGGCGGGCAGCGGGGCCCGCCGCGAGCCCGCCCGCCGCGGCCGCCCGTTGGCGACCCCCCTTTCCCCCCAGTGGCCGGGGCGTGGGGTGGGGGGGAGAGGAGAGCACCGGGGGAGGCGGGGGTCGCTCCCGGGGGGTGACCGTCCGCGTTCCCGCCAGCCGCGCGTCGTCCTGCAGGCTTGCGGCTTTGGGGTCCCTCCCAGCGCTGCTCAGGGCTTCCTCCTTGGCTGTGCACCCAGGGACTATCCCCGCGGGGCCCGGGGGACCACCGGGGATGCCCGGGACCGAACCCGGGTTTTCCGTGTGCAAGGCAAGCCCCCTCCCCGCTGTACTCTCAGCCCGCCCCGGTGTCCTACTTTTTCCCTAACGGGACTGCTGTGTCTTTAGTATCACAGCAGGGCTCGAGCTGTCTGAGAGGGCCTCGGTTCCCCGGCGCCGGGCGGGGGTCCGGGATCGTGAGCTTGCTCCCGGCGCAGTGCTCGCGCCCGTAAGGAGGTGTGGGATAGTGTGAGGCAAGCAAATCTTGCACCTGGCACGATGATGGTGAGGTTCAGCCAAACGTGCTTTCACCTGGAGAAGCCTGATGTTTATCAGGTGCTTGTGGCTCCTCCGTGTAAATAAAAAGACTCGGGCCAGAGAGATGCTACACGGGTTAAAGCACTTGCCTTGCATGCAACCCATCCCAGTTCTATCGCCGGCATCCTAAATGGTTCCCCTGAGCATCGCCAGGAGTGATCCCTGAGCACGGAGCCAGGAATGAGCCATGAGTACTGAGTGTGACCCCCCCCAACTAAAACGTTAAGAAGACTATTAATAACTCAATCACTTCCTCTCCCCCATTTCTAGCATATAGTAGGAGCTCAGCATGTTCTTCTGGAAGTGTTTTAACAAAAAAGCAAAAGTGTAGCAGTACATAGTTAAAAAGAAAATCTGTGGGGGTAGGAAGGTGGTTTAGGGGCCCCACACCCAGTATAAACTCAGGGCCTATTCCTGGCTGAGCTCAGGAATCACTCCTGGTGGTACTCAGGGACTTTATGTGGAAGTACCGAGTACTGGGTGCAAGCTGAGGTCCTTAGTTCCTTAGTTTGCTCAATCGAAGGTGCTACCTGATGATTTGGGAGTTTTGTTGGGGGGTGGGGCAGATAAACTAAGCACATTCCACATGAAAGTTTAGAGAAGGAGGACTTGGGTTGGTTTCATGGATGCCTTTGCAGTTCTGTGTCAAAACTGACCAGGTGTTGGGGCCATAGTGATAGTAGAGCGGGTAGGGCATTTGCCTTGCACACCACCGACCCAGGTTCAATCCCTGGCATCCCATATGGTCCCCAAGTACCGCCAGGAGTAATTCCTGAGTGGAGAGCTAGGAGTAGTCCCTGAGCATTGGTAGGTGTGACCCCAAAAGCAAATTTAAAAAAAAAAATTTTTTTAAAAGGGACCAGGTGAGGCCAGGGATGTGACCCAAGTAGGAGAGCAAGTGAACTAGCCCAGAGCTAGCTACGCCTGATACCGCCTCCGCCCACCCCCCCATTTCCCATTTTTCTTTTTAAGACCCAGTTGAATCCCTAAGTGGTTTCTGCGTTTGTGTCCTGGGACGTGACGGGTGGAGGCTGTGTTCTGTGGAACTGGTTGTATTTCCTTTCATTTGCAGAAAGTTCTGTGTGGAGACGGCGCAGTGAGGCCCTTCCAGGCCACAGCCACCGCCTGTGCTCCAGCTTCCCATTACCGGACTGTTAAGAGTGTGGATTCAAGCGAAGAGAGTTTCTCCGATTCTGATGACGAGAGCTCTCTGTGGAAACGCAAGCGGCAAAAGTGCTGTAACCCTCCTCCCAAGCCAGAGCCTTTCCCCTTCGGCCAGAGCATCCAGAAAGTACCCGCTGGGGGGAAAAAGGTGAACAACATCTGGGGTGCTGTGCTGCAGGAACAGAACCAGGATGCAGTGGCCACCGAACTTGGAATCTTGGGGATGGAGGGCACCATCGACAAGAGCAGGCAGTCGGAGACTTACAACTACTTGCTTGCTAAGAAACTTCGGAAGGAATTTCAAGAGCATACAAAAGAACTAGACAAAGAGCTCGATGATTATATGCACGGTGGCAAAAGGCCGGAAGCAAGGGACGAGGAAAACGGGCAAGGTCATCTCAAACGAAAACGATCTGTTAAGGACAGACTCGGAGACAGAGTAGAAATGAACTATAAAGGCCGGTATGAGATCACAGAGGATGATTCTCAGGAGAAAGTGGCTGATGAAATTTCTTTTAGGTGAGCATTTACATTTTCCCACAGGGCTGGAGAGATGGTTCTTGGGAGATGGTTCTTGGGTTAGAGCACATGAGTTTTATGCAGGAGGCCCTGGTTCCGTCCTAGGAGCACTGTAGGTGTGATCCCAAAACAATTTGTTCTGCAAATGAACACTTGAACATTATTACTTTCCACTTAAAAGAAATGAAATAGATTCCAAATAGATTAGTGATAACCTTTTTCCTTTTTTTTTTTTTTTTTTGGTTTATGGGCCACACCCACCGGTGCTCAGGGCTTACCTCTGACTCTGCTCAGGAATCCTGTGGGATGCTGGGAATGTAAAAATGATTAATGGTCTTTTGTTTTTTGTTTTGGCGCCACACTGGTATGCTCAGTGGTCACTCCTGGCTCTTTGCTCAGGGATCATGCCTGCTGGGGTTCAGGGGTCCGTATGGAATGTCAGGGACTGAACCCAGGTCAGCTGTGTGCAAGGCAAGCACCCTGCCTGCTATAATATGGCTCTGGTTCCAGTGACAATCTTTATACTTACAAAATGAACTTCAGCTTACTTGGTTATTGGAATATATTTGGGGGGGGGGGATTGGGCCACCCTCAGCTCTGCTCAGGGGAACATATTGATGTTGATGGGCCCCACAGGTGATTTATGTGAAGTGGGGAGGAGAAAGATGGTCACTTTCTCCCAATCCGCCTCTGCCACCTGGGACCCAGTAACCCTGTAGACAAGCAGTGACATAAAGCAGACTTCATTTGGAGGTCTTGAAGGAGGAGAAGGAAGTGGGAGAGAGTGGGGAGCAACTGGCTCAAGAGAGAACGCAGGCAAGGGAAAAGAGAGCATTAGACATGAAAGTACACATCTCAAGAGGGGAACTTCTGGTGCCACATGTGCTCAGGTGCCACATGTGTTCAGCCACGTGGGCACAACCAGGAAGCTTCCTTTGTTCACGGTGGCCTTTATAGGGTTTCTCCAACCTGCCCCATGTGGGGCTTCTTCCTAGGTCAGAGTCCATTGCTAAGGAGATTACCAGGGGGGTTGGGAGTGGTGATGGTCTTTGAAATCCCTTCCTCATCTTTTGTTTCAGCAGGAGCTCTCTGGGTCTGTTGCTGTAGATTGGTGAGGGTCTTTTCCAGCCTTAGTTACTGTTTTTCCTATTCTCTGCAAGGTCGGCTTTTGCCCTTGCCTTGGGAGGGGGCCCTCCCTATCTGCCTACATCAGTATGATATAGCGAATCAAAAACTGGGATCCACTGTACACACTGCAAACTTCTGCCCTGTATTATTTTGGGTGGGGGGATGTGAAGCTCACCTAGCCGCTCAGGAGTGATGCATGTGGCTCTGTGCTCAGGGGTCACTCCAGACAGTGACTGAGGGACCATATGCGGCGCCGGGGATCAAACTGGGGTCAACCACATGGCAGGCAAGCACCTTCACCATGGTGCGATCTCTCTGGCCCCTATTTGGGGGTTCATAAGTTTGAACAGCCCTTACAGAATAATTTCACAGTTCATGCAAGATCTTGGTTCTTAGTTCTTTTTTGCATTCAGTACTTTAGAACTCCTTCAATAAAAACTTCTATTTTAGTTTTTTTTTCCCTTGTTGCTGTGATGCCAGGGATCACACGTACTTGGCTGTGTCGCTCACTCTCATTGGTTGCTGTGCTTGAGTAGCTGCTAGTGCTCACTCTAATTGGTGCTCATGCAGATGCTTGCAGGGCTTTGCACACTTTCTCGGTACAGTCTGCACATGCTCTGCCGTGTGCCAGAGGCCCCAGACAGCAGAGCCATGGGGTCCATACTCTGTGCTTGTACCTATCGCTTGGGGTCAAACTCTGGGCCTCACGCTTGTAAAGCAGGGCATCCCCAGGGGTCCAAACACATCTCTTAAAATCATGATGTTTGTGTTAGTGTTTTCAAATAACCATGACTTTTTTTCTCCTCAACAGTTTTGTTTTGGGGGCCATACCTGTTGGTGTTCAGGAGTGACTCCTGGCTGTGCTCAGGGCACCTTTTCAGTGCTGGGGATAGAAGCAGGGTCAGCAGGATGCAAGGCAAGTGTTGTAACTCCTGTACTATCTCTAAGACCCCAATCATGACCTTTTTTTGAAAAAGAACTTTATTAAAGTAAGAGTTTGATGGTTCCTTTCTCTTTAAGGATCCAAAATGGAAATGTTTTTATTGGGCCAGAGAGAAATTACAGAGGTTATGGCACTTGTCTTGTACGTGGCTGACCCCAGGTCAGCACCACCTATGATTCCCTGACCACTGCCAGGTATGACCCAGACCATCCCCCATACACAGAAAAAGAAGGATTTTCATGTCAGTGATTCTGAGGTATTGATTAAAGAGTTCAAAAAAGCAAATGCCATTAAACAGGGTTTTGACTCCAGCTGGGGGTTAATTTAGAGACGGAGGTAGATTTCTTTGCGTTTCTGCAGCTGCCTTGCCAGCCGGAGGCCAGTGAGCCTTTCGGTTCCGTCTCTGGCACTGCCCGAAACTCCCAGGTTCATACTCTGCTGTTAGCCGTCAGCACCACTGCCAGAAGTGTGTGAGGCACCTCAGCGAGAGGGTTCCGGTGAGGGAACAGAGGGAGGAGTCATCGAGAGGCTAATGCTTATTTGTTCCTTTTTAGGTTACAGGAGCCTAAGAAAGATCTGATAGCCCGGGTAGTTAGGATAATTGGGAACAAGAAGGCAATTGAACTTCTAATGGAAACTGCTGAAGTTGAACAAAATGGTGGCCTTTTCATAATGGTGAGTGTAACTTTGTTGTTTCTATTTAGGTGTTATTTTTTCATCATATTTTCCACAAAATGCTCCTGTTTTTTGATGGTTAACCCTCATAAATTAATTCAGTATGTGTCCAACTTTTAAAAATCTTATCAATGAAGACTGGATTTTAAAATTCAGCATAGTCAGTTTTTTCTTTTTTTTTTTTTTTTTCCTTTTCGGGTCACACCCAGCGATGCTGAGGGGTTACTCCTGGCTCTGCACTCAGGAATTACTCCTGGCGGTGTTGGGAGACCATGTGGGATGCTGGGAATTGAACCCAGGTCGGCCGCGTGCAAGGCAAACGCCCTACCCGCTGTGTTATCACTCCAGCCCCAGCATAGTCAGTTTTTGCAGTTAAAATACTGCCTTGGGTTGGGGAGATAGCTCAGGTAGTAGAACACTCACATGCTTAAGGGCTTGAGATTGATCCCTTTGCAGCCTGCCCCCACTAAAAAAGAGATTGGTAGCATTAACTGAAGAAACAATGTGTGAACTTAAATAATAAGTCAAAATAAGTTGTAAGATGTTGTACTGGAATCTTTGTTTCACTGTTCAGGTACTTAGATGTTTTGTTTTGGGGCCATACCAGATGGTGCTATGGCTCTGAGCTCAGAGATCAGTCCTGTCAGGGTTTGGGACTATCTGGGGTGCCAGGGATTGAATCTAGTTGACTGAGTGTAAGGTAAGTGCCTTACCCACTGTACTATTGCTGACCCTTATTTTTGTTAGTGCAAAGTTATAAACCCATCAGTATTTTTTTTTGTTTTTTTTTTTTGTGGGGGGGGGTCACACCTGGCGATGCACAGGGGTTACTCCTGGCTCTGCACTCAGGAACCATGCCTGGCAGTGCTCAGGGGACCATATGGGATGCTGGGAATCGAACCCGGGTCAGCTGCGTGCAAGGCAAACGCCCTGCCCGCTGTGCTATCGCTCCAGCCCCCCATCAGTATTTTTTAATTAAATTTTATTTATTATATTTAGGGCTGGAGCGATAGCACAGCGGGTAGGGTGTTTGCCTTGCATGCGACTGACCTGGGTTTGATTCCTTTGCCCCTCTCGGAGAGCCTGGCAAGCTACCTGGGGCGTATTTGATATGCCAAAAAAAAAAAAACAGTAACAACAAGTCTCACAATGGAGCCATTACTGGTGCCCACTCAAGCAAATCAATGAGCAACGGGGTGACAGTGACAGTGATTATTGTATTTATTTATTCTTGGCTTTTTGGGTGACACCTGGCGATGCTCAGGCTACTCTTGGCTCTGAACTCAGGAATCACTCCTGGTGATGCTTGGGGGACCAGATGGGATGCTAAGGATCAAACCTGGATGAGCCACATGCAAAGCAAACCCCCTCCCCACTGTACTACCCTGCCTGTTGTACTATGGCTCCGGCCCCTGTATTTTAGCATTATAGTAATGAAACTTTCATCCTGATGAACTAATACAATTGAATGTTGGGGTTTAAGTCCAAACTCACTTTTTAAAAATTAACTCTTTCCTTGTAAATTCCAAACTCTATCCTGACATGTTGGAGATGAAAGGAGGTAGTCTATAGAAAAATACTGTCACTTCAGATATGTCAGAAACTGATAAATGTATGGGAAATGCGACAAAGGAAAGGGTGAAATAGAGGGGACGGGAAGAAAAGGGCATTGCAGTAAACTAGATCAGTCAGGATAGATCTGATGATCTTGTTTGCAGTTTATGGGGAGATCTTTGGCTACAGCACAATTGCTCTGTTCCTTTTTTGTAGAATGGTAGTCGAAGAAGAACCCCAGGTGGAGTGTTTCTGAATCTCCTGAAAAACACTCCTAGTATCAGTGAGGAGCAAATTAAGGTAAAAATGTTAATGTCCTAAACTTTTAAGATCTATCTTAATGATTACCACTCAACCTCTAACTTCATTTCTTTTTACTAACCTCTGTTACTTTCTCTAACTGAACCAGTTTTGTCATTGTCTTCTTTCAAGTAAACTATGTGCCTCTTCTGTTTTGTTTTGATATGTTTTTTGTAAGGTAGGGCACACTCAGCAGCTGTGCTCAGGGGTGACTCCTGGCTCTACACTCGTGGTGGTGCTCAGGGGAGCATATGGGGTGCCTGAGGTTGAACACAGGCCTGCTGTGTGTAAGCTAGTGCCCTGCCCACTGCCTCTCTAGCCATGGAGCTTCGTTTTAATCTGTCTGAGGGTGGTAAGAACGGGAAAGCGCCTGCCTTGCACACAGCCAACCCAGGTTGGACTCTGGTACCATATATGACCTCCAGCGCACTGTCAGGAATAATCTCTGAGCCCAGCAGCCATGGTCCAAAAACAAATGAAAAATGCTGAATAATTATACTTTTGTGAAGGCACATAGTGAGGCTTGAGAATATGAATTTGGAGAAATTATACACGAATTTAGAATTTATACCTTCACATGTTAGTTCTGTAATCTTTGTGTATGTGGGATACCCAGAGGTGCTAGGGGCAAGCACGTGATACCAGAGGTTGAACCCTGAGCACTTTCAAGCATTGGGCTTCAGTCCTATAAAACTTTATCCCTGGCTCCAGCTCTGTAATCTTCTTCCTCCCTTTCCACATCTGAAAACAGGAATATAGAAACTGCTTTTTGAGATTTCTTTGAGAGTGAAATGTATAAGTGTGCAGAAAGTTATTTGCATAATGCTTGGCACATGAGTACATGTTTGGTAAATGATAGGTAGCCCCACTTTTTGTTTGTTTGGGAGTCACACAGGGCAGGCTCAGGGTTTATTCCTAGTTCTGCACTCAGGGATCACGCCTGTGGGGATTGGAGAACCAGATGCAAGGAAAGTGCCCTGCTGCTGTGCTCTCTCCGGCCCCAGAATTCATTTTTTCTGTCCTTTCTGCACTTCTTTCTCTCCTGTGCTCTCCAGCCCCAGTCAGTGCTCATTTCTCTATCAAATGTGTTAGTCCTGCTCTTTCATCAAGTACTCATTCTGCCCATTTCCCAGTTCCAGGGTTCCTTATTTTTTTCCCTGCTAATTCTGTGTGTTCCATCTAACTACTGTGCTTAAGTTTTAGGAGGGGGTATGTTTTTTCTCATCACCATCCTCAATGCTGCTCGCCTGGCAGGGAGAGGGCCCACACTCCTGATGGTTCTCAGGGGCTACTCCCAAGTTGGATCTTTGCTCAGGGGTCTTTGTGGGGCACCAGACCTGATGCATCTGCAAGCCAAGCATGTACTCCAGCCCACGTAATGTTTTATACAAACAAGAAGGGATTTTGCGGTGTGTGTATACTTAAGACTTTAACAAGTCTTTACCAAGGGATTACCTTGACAACAGCTTTTTGTTTGTTTTGTTTTGGGGCCACACCTAGCAGTGCTCAGGGTTTACTCTAAGCTCTCGCTCAAGGATAACTCCTGGCAGGCTGGGGAACCATAGTGGTGCTGGGGATCAGACTCAGATATCCTCCACCCCTTATCTGTCTGCAAGGCCAGCGCCCCTCCCCATAGTATCAATACTCTGACTGGCTGCAGCTTTTAAATGTTCTTTCCCCGGGCTGTAGAGATATAGCTGGGATCAACCAGCTAAGTGCATGCAGGAGGCCCAAATCTGACCTTCACATTGGTGGGGGTTGAGGGGGGCTGGCAAAAAAAATTTTTTTTAATTTAAAAAAATAACTAGAGGGCCAGAGAGATACATGCTTGAGAGAACTTGAGCTTCTAGAGTGGAAAAAGAGGAAAAAGAGATAAGAATCTTTTGTATCTGTCTTGTAACAAACTCTTCATGAATGGTGGTTCTTATTTATTGAAGTTGTTCCTTTATTGTAGGACATTTTCTACATTGAAAATCAAAAGGAATATGAAAATAAAAAAGCTGCTAGGAAGAGGAGAACACAAATATTGGGGAAAAAGATGAAACAGGCTATCAAAAGTCTAAATTTTCAAGAAGATGATGATACTTCACGAGAAACTTTTGCAAGTGACACGAATGAGGCTTTGGCCTCTCTTGATGAGTCACAGGAAGGACATGGAGAAACGAAGTTAGATGCAGAAGAAGCCATCGAAGTGGATCATTCTAATGATTTGGACATCTTTTAATGCATTTTGAATTACAAACCTTTCTAAGACAACATTGCAACAGACCATTTCTACTGAGATCACTTTACTTTGCACTGATAAAATATCTGGAAAGAAAAGTCCTGTTTTAAATAAATTGGGAAATGAATATTATCAAAAACATTTAGATTTTTGTTATGTGTTACAAAGTACTTTAAAATATCTAGGCAAGAGGATTTAATTTCTCAATCTGTTGCATGTCCTAGTTACTACTAATTGATAATCAGTTGTATCAGGGTTATTATAACATTATTCAAAGGTTTGAATAATTTTTATAGTGAATTATGACTAGTTTCAGAACATTCCACTACAAGATATAAATGGGACACAAATTGTTGAGCTATAGCAAACGCATTCACATTTAGCTTTTTTTGTGTTCTAAGAAGTTGGGCAATTTTAAATAAAGACTAAAATTAGAGTAGGTTTATGTTTCTGTTTTTTCCCCACTATTTATCTAGAAGTAATCAAGTATCAGATGCTTTTCAAAGAATAGTAATTAACTTTGCTTTTTATTTCTTATTAACTCAATTGTCATATACTAGATATTTCTGATTGTGATCTATGCCTGTGCGATTACCATAGACATTTAAAACAAATTTCCAGTTGTGGTCTGCCTAAGACTCACCTTATGTTAAGGAAGTTAGGTCTAAAATGTCACATCTGCATGAAGTTTCAAAAAATTCATTGTTAGTGAAGAAAAAGGCAGTTTACTTAAGCTGTTTCAAGGGTGGAATATAATTTACAAAACAAATTAAGCAAAGATACGTAGTAAGCAATTAAACTATTCTTTGCAGTGTACTTGAGATTGCAGTAATCTCTAAAATACATGGTTGTTGAAATTGGGTATAATTGTGAAATGAGAAAAATTGTTATTAGTTGCTTTACAATCATCAAAAAATGAAAAAATAAAACTTAGAACTTTGGCAGTCCTTAATGAGCTCCAAGTGAATGTGTGCGTGTGATGCCAGGTATTGAACCCAGGGCCTCCCAAGTGTGAATCCTGTGCCCTGCTAATGAGCCCTAATCTATTATTGTGTGGGTCTTAAGTAAATGGGTCATATGTCAACCGTGTATAGTGAGGAAACTACACCTCAACTGAGCTAAGTTGTTACTTGTGAGTATTTGGTCCAATATATTCTAGTAGGTGGCAAATTTGTAGTAAGTCTGCAAGTGAGTGAATGTGTGTGTGGGGGGGGGCGGTGGGAAGGGGAGCCTCAGGGATGGAACCCAGGACTGCATATATGCAAGGCAAGTACTTGATCTCTATAGCTCCAGTGTACATTCTCATTTTTCAGTTAGGTATGTCAGGTTTACTTAAAAGCATGTTAAAACATCCTGAAAATAAAGTGAGAGCTATAGTATAGCGTATGGGGTGCTTGTCTTGCATATAGCTAACCTGGGTTCTATCACTACCACCCCAAGCTTCGCTAGGAGTGATCCCTGAGCACAGAAATAGAAAAAAATAACTTGAAATCTGAGCTCTGTCCTCAACTAACTCCACTGTTACTTCAATGTGCTTGAGATAACAATGTAAGACATTGTTACATCTGAGGCAGAAATGTCATAAATGGACTAGGAAGTCAGTCAAATTCTAAATGAGAATTCTGTGACTTGCTGGCAGTGATGGCTTCAGGGAAAGATGCAAAACCTGTTTCACCAAAACCCATGTGTCCTGATGAGAATTTGGACGAGCCTAAGTGAGTACATCAAGGTGCTGGGGTCTGATGAATACAGGTTTGCACTTCACTTGGAATAGATATAGAAAAATGTTGAAGAAAACTTAGGTATTTAGAAGAAGCATGTCTAAAAAACTAAAGCACATGTAGGATAACATAGCCTCAGGTAGTTTAGGTTTATTGGGTTACTCCAGTCACAGTGCTCCCATCCCTTTGTTTAGCTGTAATCACTTCTCTATGTTCTCTTCCCCAAAAACAGTTAATCAGCTTCTCCCCCTAATCTGACTCTGCTAATTTGCAAGGTCAGACCTTCCTAGGATACTGAACTTAATTATAAGTTAATATTACCTTTCTCCTCTCCTTATGCCTTTTGAATAATTTACTTTAAAGTAATGTCCTTTTTGTATAGACACAAGAAGACAATATTATGCTTTTGTAACTTGGGACTTAATTGGCTTCGAATATTATTCATTCGTGGGCGTCTGCTTTCTCCACTTAAGCCTCAGTTGCCCTCAGTTCCTAGCACCCCAAAAGCAGGGTCCCAACAAGGGATGGGACGGATCCAGGGCAAGCGGTGAGTTATGTGCTACCCTGGCATCGAGATGGGCCTGGCCAAAGTGCCTAATTCTTTTTTTTTTTTTTTTTGCTTTTTGGGTCACACCCGGCAATGCACAGGGGTCATTCCTGGCTCATGCACTCAGGAATTACCCCTGGCGGTGCTCAGGGGACCATATGGGATGCTGGGATTTGAACCCGGGTCGGCCGCGTGTAAGGCAAACGCCCTACCCGCTGTGCTATCACTCCAGCCCCCAAAGTGCCTAATTCTTAACTATAACTTAAGAGCTTGATCATAGACAAATGCTGTCATGATCCAAAAGTAATGACGAGACTAGGACCCTACTAGGGATAGGAAAGACTAATCTGGCCTGAGCACTGTAGTCTGAGATCGAGATGGCCCCAGGAGAGCAATTCTATAAGCTTTAATGCATTTCTTATTGTGTCCATACAAAATGGATATTGCTTTAAAGTAAATTATTCAAAAGGCATAAGGAGAGGAGAAAGGTAATATTATAAGTTCAGTAACCTAGGAAGGTCTGACCTTACAAATAAGCAGAGTCAGATTAGGGGGAGAAGCTGATTAACTGTTTTTGGGGAAGAGAGCATAGAGAAGTGATTACAGCTAAACAAAGGGATGGGAGCACTGTGACGGGAGTAACCCAATAAACCTAAACTACCTGAGGCTATGTTACCCTACACATGTCAACCTAAGTAATGTAGGTATTAAGTGGCTGTGGTGAATCATTGTATCTGTTGACAAATTGTGGCTCAACTCCTGATTCTTTAGGATGAAGTTCAAAAAAAGGTAACTCAGGTACTCTCTTTTCACTTTTTTTCAATTTTTAGTGTTACTGACATCCATTTGCCACGGTTTTCACTGAAGCAAGGGATGATTCCAAGTTACTATGTTATGCCTTGGAAACAAAACATGGAATTCAGGAGTTTGAATATGAAGGTATTTTCTATAAGTATTCATAATTAAGAACCTAATCTCATAGCTATAAACATAACTAATTTATGGTGATTTGTCATACATAAACAGTGAAATGATTAGTGATACTAAGATAACTAGGGGCTGGAGCCATAGCACAGCGGGTAGAGCTCCCAGCAGGTCACACACCACTAAGCATGTATGATTCTGGGACTGGAGTGATAGCACAGCGGGTAGGGCATTTGCCTTGCACGCGGCCGACCCGGCTTCGATTCCCAGCATCCCATATGGTCCCCTGAGCACCACCAGGCATAATTCCTGAGTGCAGAGCCAGGAGTAATCCCTGAGCATCGCCGGGTGTGACCCCAAAAAAAAAAATACCCATCACCTCATAGAGCTAATTCTGTATATTTGATAACGATGCTTAAGACTCCCAGCAACCTTTAAGCACAAAATCCTATTACTAAATATGCTACACACTAGATACTAGATGTATAGCACATTTAATAATATAGGTTAATAAACACACATAGAAAGGAAAAAAAGGATGCTACTCTGTGGTAGGTCTTTACCGAAAGAAAAATCAGCAGCTGGAGCAATGGTACAACAGGTAGGGCATTTGCCCTGCACGCAGCCAACCTGGGTTCTATCCCTGGCATCCCATATGGTCCCGAGCATCACCAGGAGTGATTCCTGAGTGCAGTGCCAGTAGTAACCCCTGATCATCGCTGGTGTGGCCCAAAAAGCCAAAAAAGAAGAAAAAATCAGAGGTCAGGGCCAGAGAGATAGTATAGTGAGCTTGTCTTAAATTCGGCCGACCTGGGATCAATCCCTGGCATCCCATATGGTCCCCCGAGCACTGCCAAGAATAATTCCTGAGTGCAGAGCTAGGAGTAATCCTTAAGCATTGCTAGATGTGGCCCAAATACTGTGAAAAAAGAAAGGAAGGAAGGACCAACTGATGGACAGAGGTTGGAGAGATAGCACAGGATTTAAGATGCTTATTTTGCATGTAGGTGATTCTAGCTCGATCCCTGGTCCACAGAGCACCACAGAGTGACCCTTGAGCACAGAACCAGGTGTAACCCGAGTACCACCAGGTGCTCAAAAAAAAAAAAGGGGGGAGAAGGGTAGAGTATCTGGAGAGATAATACAGCAGGAAGGGTGCTTGTCTTGCACACAACCAGGGTTCGATATCTGGCATCCTATATGGTCCCCCGAGCTTCTCCAGGAGTAATTTCTGAGTGCAGACCAGAAGTAACCCCTGAGCATTGGCCAGGTGTGACCCAAGAACAAATGAAAAAAATTTTTAAAAAGGAAAAAAAGTACTATGGAGGATAGAAGATAATACAGGGGTTAAGGCACTCACCTTGATTTGACCAGACCCAGTTCAATCCCTGGAGCCCCATGAAGTCCCCTGAGTACCACTAGGAAGAACAACTGACCACAGGGAGCAACCCCAAAGCACCATTCCCTGAGAAAGAGAGAGAGAGACAGAGACAGAGACAGAAAGAGAGAGACAGAGGGACAGAGGAGACAACTTACATGTTAACTAAACTAATGAGAAAGTGATGCTTGGGGCTGGAGTGATAACACAGCAGGTAGGGGTTTACCTTGCACGCAGCTGACCCGGGTTCGATTCCTAGCATCCCATATGGTCCCCTGAGCACCACCAGGAGTAATTCCTGAGTGCATGAGCCAGGAGTAACCCCTGTGCAACACTGGGTGTGACCCTCCCCCCAAAAAAAGCAGAAAAGAAAAAAAAAGTACTGCTTGATGCGCTTTGACACCAGATTTCCCCCCTCTCAGCGTGCTCAAGCATGCGGCATCTATGCTGGCACTTCAGAAGAGCCTCTGTTTGTGAATCACAGCGAAAGGCTTTGCCATGGCGAAGACCGAAAAGCTGTCTTCAAGAAAGGCCCACCAGAAGTGAAAATCACAGACATGCCTTTGTACTCCCCCCTCTCCAAATACCAAAGCACTGTGATTTCCCACGGCTATCGGAGACGACTGATCTGATAGAAAAATAAAGTGATGAAGTGCTTGAATCTCTTTTCTTGTCTTCTAAGGGCTTAAGTGCTTTGTGCATTTGTATTTCACTATCGGTTCTACCTGTTTAATATGTGGAGGCCAGCACACACCACTCAGGCTTGAATGTGTTTAATTAATACAAACCGTGGCACCGGCATCAACATGTTAGAGGCTTTAAAAGACAATTGCATCACTTGGATTATGAACACCTTAGCAAGGAATGAGGCTTTGAAAACATCTGAGCTGAAGTTGGGGAGCAAGAACATCTGCTCAGTGGAATGAATTCCACACCAAGTGCAGAAAGAGCAACACAACCGTTTTCTTCAGTTCATCCCAAGGATAGGCACGGGGCCAAAGTGATAGTACAGCAGGTAGGGTGCTTTCCTTGCACGAGGCTACCCCAGGTTCAATCTCTGGCATCCTGTATGGTCCCCCGAGCAATACCAGGAGTAATTGTGCAGAGCCAGGAGTAACTCCTGAGTATCGTTGGGTGTGACACCAAAAGCCAAAAAATGAACAAACAACCAAAAAGACTAGACACTTTAAATCTTGATGCTTTAACCCACCTTTTTTGTTTGTTTGTTTTTCTTTTTGGGTCACACCCGGCGATGCACAAGGGTTATTTCTGGCTCTGCACTCAGGAATTACCCTTGTTGGTGCTCAGGGGACCATATGGGATGCTGGGATTAGAACCCGGGTTGGCTGCGTGCAAGGCAAATGCCTTACTCCAGCCCTAACCCATCTTTTTTTTTTCTTTTTGGGTCACATCTGGCGATGCACAGGGCTCACTCCTGGCTCTGCACTCAGGAATTACCCCTGGCGGTGCTCAGGGGACCATATGGGATGCTGGAATTTGAACCCGGGTTGGCTGCGTGCAAGGCAAACGCCCTACCCAATGTGCTATCACTCCAGCCCCCCGAATCCATCTTTTAAGACAAAAGAAGAGGGATCTCTGCCTTAAACAGGGCTTTAGGGAAAGTCAGATTCCAGAATCAGGAACACATATACTAAACGTATACACACATCCCAACCTTGAACTTCTTAAGCATCTGAGTTTTGTATGCAAATTATTCATATACTTCTCAAAATCTAACGTACAGAAAAAAAACCTATTTTCGTGCTAAAACCAGGAGTTAAAAACCCAGGGCCTCAAATGCAAAGCACATGCACTACAGCTGAGCCGCATCGCTGGGAAACGTCAATCCTGTGAAATTTATTTCAGGGGCTGGAGTGATAAGACAGTGGGGAGGGCATTTGCCTTGCACATGGCCGACCCGGAATTCAATCTCCAGCATCCCATATGGTCCTCTGAGCACCACCAGGTGTATTCCCCTTCCCCCCAAATTAATTTCATATTTTCTTCACCGGCTCTCTACTTTTTCTTTCTACTCTGCTGAGTGCTTCTGCTTCTTGACCAGAAGAGGGCTCTATTGTATCACTTAAGATGGCATGGGGTGGCGCAATAGGAAGGCAGATACAGCATTTGCTTAGCTCTAGGCCAACTGGGGTTCTTTCCAGTGCCTCATGGTCCCGCAAGCTTCTCCAGGAGTGATCCCTAAGTACAGTCAGGAGTAAGCCCTGAGCACTGCTGGGCATGACCTAAAACCAATTAAGGTCGAGTCAGAGGTGATCTAAGGACAGTGGTGGAAGGTCACTGGTGTGGTTCATAAACAAAAACCCAAAAGGAGAAAATAAGGAAGAACATTTAAAGAGGAAAGCATATTTTCCTGGGGCACATTTTAAAGCCATTAGTAAAATACTTCAGAGAGGATGGGCTCTGAGGACAGCAGACCAGGGTTCAAATGTGACTCTCCTAACTAAATACATGGCATCCAGCGAACTCCGTATGTTACAAATTCCTCAGGATGTCATCTGGAGAATGGGAGTTTTGAAACCCTGTTCATAGAATTGCTGCAAGTAGTGTATAAGAGGGGCTGGAGCATAGAGTGGGTAGGGCATTTGCCATGCCACAGTGGACGGAAGTCAGATCTGAGGCACCCCAGATGATTCCCCGAGATTCCCAGGAGTGATTTCTGAGTGCAGAGCCAAGAGGAACACATATATTAAACTAAGTACTGCTGAGTATGGCCCCCAAACCAAAACCAAACCAAAAAAACCAAACTGCTTCACACTACTTTATTTGATATGATGTACCTCATTCTGTTAGACCTAGGATGGCAGTGTGGATTAACATATGGCCATCTTGGCACACCTTTGTGAAATACCTTTTTTTTTTTCCTCAGAGGAAGATTACAGTGAGTGCAAGGAACACTCCCTAAATGGGAGGAATTGTTCTTGACTTAGAATATCACTTAGTGGGGCTGGAGCGATAGCACAGCGGTTAGAGTGTTTGCTTTGCACGAGGCTGACCCAGGTTCGATTCCCAGCATCCCATATGGTCCCCCGAGCACCGTCAGGAGTAATTCTTGAGTGCATGAGTCAGGAGTAACCCCCGTGCATTGCCAGGTGTGACCCAAAAACTAAAACAAAAAAGAATATAACTTAAAACAAAAAAATTCACATCTAAGTGGGCTGGAGCGTAGTACAGAAGTTAAGATGCTTACCTTATAGCACAGCGGATAGAGCATTTGCCTTTCATGTGGCCGACCCAAGTTCGATTCCCAGCACCCTATACAGTCCCCCAAGAACTGCCAGGAGTAATTCTTGAGTGCAAAGCCAGGAGTAAGCCCTGTGCATCACTGGGTGTGACCCAAAAAGCAAAAGCAAAAAAAAAAAAAAAAAGATGCTTACCTTGTTTTTTTTTTTTTTTTTTTTTGCTTTTTGGGTCACACCCGGCAATGCACAGGGGTTGCTCCTGGCTCTGCACTCAGGAATTACCCCTGGCAGTGCTCAGGGGACCATATGGGATGCTGGGAATCGAACCCGGGTTGGCCACGTGCAAGGCAAACGCTCTACCCGCTGTGCTATTGCTCCAGCCCCAAGATGCTTACCTTGTAAGCATCCCACCCAGGCCTGAGCCCCATTACAGCATGGACCATCAGCACCCTGGGGAGTGA
Organism: Sorex araneus; assembly: GCF_027595985.1. Classification (NCBI taxonomy): domain Eukaryota; kingdom Metazoa; phylum Chordata; class Mammalia; order Eulipotyphla; family Soricidae; genus Sorex; species Sorex araneus. The sequence continues at coordinate 33,208,644 of NC_073307.1, read as the reverse complement.
CCCCTGAGCACTGATTCAGGAATAGACACTGAGTACCACTTGGTGTGAATCAAATTGTACCTCTCCCAATTCTCGTTTCCCAGAGAGACAGCTAAAAGGGGTTAGGGCACTTGTTGATTTTGTTGTTGGTGGGGTTTCTTTGGGGGCCACATCCCAGCAGAGCTCCGGGGTTACTCCTGGGTCTGTACTCAGAAATTACTCCTGGAGGTGCTCAGGGGACTGTATGGGATGCCCGGGATCAAAATTGGGTCTGCCACACACAAGACAAAGTCCCTACCCACCCACTGTACTCTCTCCAGCCCTGAACTTGCTTTTCTTGCCAGAACCCCAGGTCTAATCCCTGGCACCTCAGGGTTCCCAGAACACTGCCAGGTGTGCCCCCCTTTGCACGCACCAAATTCCCATCTCAGGCAGGGGATATGACTCAGTGGATGAGCATTTGGCTCACATGTATGAGGTCCTGGGTTCAACTACCAGTACCAAAAATAAGAAGACAATAATAAAAACAACTTAAGGGGGCCAGTGAGATATTACGCAGGTAAGGTGCTTGCCCAGGACACGGCTGGCACAAGCTCAATCCGCAGCACCCCATATGTTCCCCAGAGCACCCCCAGGAGTGATCTCTGAGCACAGAGCCAAGAGTAAGCCCTGATCACCTCTAGTTGTGGTCCCAAAACAAACAAAACACTTAGCTCTCTAATCTCTTACAAGGTAGGCTAAAATTGCTTCTCCAGGCTGCATGTTTCAAATAACTGTCTCAAATTCCTCAGGTGAACTCATGCCCCTCACTCTTTCCTGCTGACTTATCTATTCACAGGAGTTCTCTGATGTTAACACATACCAGACCACCCTCTCTGTGTTCTCAGTTCTCTGGGTTTCGGAGATAACATTTAGATGCCCCTACCCCACCCCGCTACCAGTCATGGAGTCACTTCTGTTCCTTGTAGGGTGCTGGTGGTATTGTTAGCACCCTCTCTCTCCTCCCCTCCTGAGGAGCAACGTTCCTCCTCACACCAACTTTCAATAACCTCCTAATTTGTTCCCTGTACCTCTCCTTGCTTTTCCTATAAATATGTGGGTGCAGCTAACCACAGTGCGAAAGTTGGTTACGGAGAAGGATTGCTAAGTCCTCTGTGCGCCCCTCGTCCTCCTGCTCAAAGATCACTCATGGAGGGTTGGGGGGGAGGTAGGTAACATGACAGAATACATGTCCCGCATGTGCCAGGCCCTGGGGTTCATTCCTGGCACCACATGCACCACTGGGTGTGGATCCCACAACACACACACACATACACACACACACAAACACACACACACAGTACTGTAATCACTGTATCACTGTCATCCCAGTGTTCATCGATTTACTATAGCAGGTGCCAGTAACGTCTCCATTCGTCCCAGCCCTGAGATTTTAACAGCCTCTCCTTACTCGTTTTTCCCAATGATTGGAGGCTCTTTTCAGTGTCAGGGGAATGAGACCTGTTATTGTTACTGTATTTGGCATATCGAATATGCCACGGGGAGCTTGCCAGTCTCTTCCATGTGGACAGGATACTCTCGGTAGCTTGCCGATCTCTCCGAGAGGCATATATATATATATATATATATATATATATATATATATTTCTCTTTATGATGTCCTCGCGGTCCAGGAATATGTTCACTCATGCATGAGGCTTGGCCCAAGCATGTGGAAAGTGGCCTGGAGTGTGTTGGCGGTAGAATAGTGGGGGTCGGCTGCCGGGCTGGGTCCGTTGGGGCAGGGAGGGCTCTCACCTGCCCCCTTCTGGGGCACCCCTGGTGCGGAGTCCGGTGGCATGGTTATGGGGGCCTCATTGTATTTTCCCTTCTGGGAAAAGCAGCCGTGAGTTCTGGACAGTGGCTGATGAGGAGATGAGGAGGCGGCTTATGGGTGTGACCCCTGGGTTGCCGAGATTGGGGGAAGCAGGCAGAGGATCTCTGCTCCTGGGTACTGTTGAGCCCAGAGTCCAAGCTCACAAAGTTCTGCATTTCCTGGGTTCCGTGGGACTTCACTCATGCTTGAGACTCAGCTCGAGTGTGTGGAAAGCGGCTTGCAGCATGGTGGCAGTGGGGTAGTGGAGGTCGGCTGCTGGGCTGGGTCCCTTGGGGTGGGGAGGACTCTCACCCGCCCCCCTGCTGGGGCATCCCTGGTTCAGAGTCCCAGCGGGACACACATACACTATGGAAATGTCTGAGTTGGATGGGGATGATGTGAATGTGTTCAATGGAACCAAACTATACGCTTTTTAAATAGTAATAAACATGAAAATGGTACATTAAAAGAGAGATGCACAAAATCCCTCAAAACACACAAAAACCATGAATGATCACACACCTGCTGCTCAAGGGCCATCATGGTGCAAGCTCACTCGCTCTTCAGGAGCAGAGCTGAGGGCTCACTGTCCACGATGCCCCCACGCGCTGAAATCAAACTCAGCACCTGGCCATCCTCGGGGTGAAGTTGACTGCCATAAGGGGCTGCTGAGCAGAGGGAATGGACGTGAAAAGTCAGGGACGGTAGGTAGCACTGCGTTTTCAGGAGTCTCGGTGGAGTCACACAGCACATGCTGAATTGTTCCCCCAATAACAAGTGTGAAATGTGACCCGCCAGGGAAACTTGCCGGGAGCCTGGGCACCTGGGATTCTGTTGGGCACAGAGGCCCCTCTGCCTGGCACATTCTCGAACTCCAACATCGCAGAAGGAAAGCAGGTGTTCAGCACAAACCACGATGCCCACACATAGAATCCAGGCACACTGAGTCACACTTAACAACCATGTGGGAACCTCCAGAAATTTAAAACTAAGGCGCCAGCCTCGGGCCAACTTTGCAGGCAAGCCTCTCCACGTTCAGGCCTGCAAAAAAAAAAAAAAAATGCTTTTCTGCACTGTGTGTTTGGGGCGGTTAGAGGTATAAATATATACATCACAATTTCCCTTGGCTATTGGGAACCATTCTGCAATTTGCTAAATTCGTTGAGTGCCATATACCTAGATGCAGCACATCTTTTTTTAGGGGGAGGGGAGGGGCTTTTTGTGCCACACCTCGTGATGCTCAGGGATTACTCCTGCCTCTGTAATGAGAAATCACTCCTGACGTGCTCAGTGGACCAGATGGGGTGCCAGGGATTGAATCCAGGTCACTGTGTGCAAGCAAGGCAAGTGCCCTGCCCGCTATACCATCACTCTGACCTCTCCAAGAGATGTTTTAGTCTAGCTTACTACTAGATGATGGACAATGATTCAGAGGCAAGTAGATCAATGTGTGGTTTCAGAAAGAGCAAGAAGAATACTTTCTTTTGTGGTGAATTACTGTAAGAAGGCTATTTAGTATGACTAATCTGTTTTTACTCTCTAAGATGGTTCACTTAAGTATTGACTAGTTAGGACCAGATAAGACACCTAAGGTCAAGACTAAACCTGTTACCTTATACAAATTCATGAAAGCGGCAACGTGTACAATCTGATAAATTCATTCATATCTAAGATATGACACACAGAAGGAGCTATAAGATGATGTGTGTGGGTGTGTAGTTTAAAGATAGTTTATTTACAGAACTTTTATTAAGAGTTTCATGCAGTCAATGTTCTTACTACAAAACCATACCACACCTGTATGCAATCTTTTAATGAAAGTAGGAATAATATTTCTAGCCATACCATTAATTTCGTTTTCTTTTTTGGTGGGGTGGGGTTGGGGGGGCATGCCTGCAGCGTTCAGGGATTGTTCCTGTCTCTATGCAGAGGAGTGGTCCCGGACGGTGCTTGGGGGACCATATATGGTGTTGGGGATTCGATCAAGGGGATTCAATCAAGGGACGGTGGGGAGCAAGACAAGGGCCCTTAATCCTTGTACTATCTCTCTACAGCACTAATCAAAGTTCTTAGAGCCAATCAAATTAACTTCATAGTTCTTATTTCTCCAGAGATTGGAAAGAAGTTCTTTCCATGGGACCCAAGAGATAATACAGCGAGTAAAGTGCTTGCCTTGCATGCAACTGACTTGGGTTTGATCCCATGAACCTCATATGGTCCCCAAGCCTAGCTAGGAGTACTCCTGAGCACAGAGCCAGGAATAAGTCCTGAGCACAGCCAGGCATGGCCCTCTTTCCCAAAACCGTTCTTCCCAGTGTAAGGTTTTTGCTTATTTAAGAAACAAGTAGGGGCTGAAGTGATAGCACAGCAAGTAGGGCGTTTGCCTTGCACGCGGCCGATCCGGGTTCGATTCCCAGCATCCCATATGGTCCCCTGAGCACTTCCAGGAGTAATTCCTGAGTGCAGAGCCAGGAGTAACCCCTGTGCATTGCCAGGTGTGACCCAAAAAGCAAAAAAAAAAAAAAAAAAAAGAAACAAGTAACTTCCCCTCCATGCTTGGGTGACATCAAGCGTCCACTGCGGTGTCAGTAGCACAAGCACAGGGTCTTCCCCATACCCTCTCATGCCCCCCACGCTGCTCACACCAGTCTTCCTGCTGCATTTAAAACCCACCAAGGGAGTCCCCATCTCAGAGCTCCTCAGGGGGGCCGAGCAATAGGACAGCAGGCAGGGCACTTGCCTTGGACACGGCTGACCCAGGTTCAATCCCCGGCATCCCATATGGTCTCTAAAGCTTTGCCAGGAGCAAGTTTTCAGCATTTCTGGGTGTGCCACTCCATGCTCCCCCTAAAAGGAGAACTCCTCGGATGCTCTTAGAAGTGCCACTTCTGGGATGGAGAGATAGTACAGTGCGTAGGGCATTTGCCTTGCACACGGCCAACCTAGGTTCAATTCTTGGCATCCCATATGGTTCCCCAAGCACCACCAGGAGTAATTCCTGAGCGTAGAGCCAGGATAACTCCTGAGCATCACTGGGTGTGATCCAAAAATTAAAAAAAAAAAAAGAGAAGTGCCACTTCCCGCCCTTTAATTGTTTAATTGAATCACATTTCCTTAGGGAGGTAGAACAGAGGCTGCTCTGGTGTGGGGTTGCACTGGGCTCACGGGGGCCTCCCCACCTAGCCCTGAGACAGTGTCTGAACATTATGTCTCCAACCAGAGAGGCACAGGTAAATGCTGCTTTTTTTTTATTTTTGGGTCACACCTGGCGATGCACAGGAGTTACTCCTGGCTCTGCACTCAAGAATTACTCCTGGCGGTGCTCAGGGGACCTTATGGGATGCTGGGAATCGAACCTGGGTCAGCCGAGTGCAAGGCAAACGCCCTACCCGCTGTGCTATCGCTCCAGCCCCAAAGGCTGCATGTGAAAGATGCCCAGCAGCCTCCTAGTCTCTCAGGGGGACAACTTCAGTGGCAACGGGCCACTCAGGGCGATTCCCCTGGCACTAGGCTAAGGTCATCCTTCTCTCAGAGTCTGACCTTTTGGGCAGAAAGGCAGCTCAAAGGGCTGAGAGCAGCCTTTGTATGCTGGAGGTCTGGGTTTCATTCCTGACCCCACATGGTCCTCAAGAACTGCTGGCAGAGACCAGGAGCTGGGAGTAGCAGTAAGCACCGCCAGGTGTGGCCCCAGAAGCCAAAAGAAAAAGAAGTCATACCTTGGCCTGACTTCTTCCCCTACTCGCTTCTATATCCTCCCTGCCCCCCCCCACTTCTGAATAGCTTTTTTCCTGAAAATCACAAGCAAGAACTCCCGCCTCAGATTGCTCACAAGGAACAGGATGGAAGGTGGGATCAGCTGTGGTGCTGGAAGCCGATTAGATGTGGGTTTGGCATTGAATCACTCACTCACCCACTAGATGGCAACAGGGACTGTGTCCTGGTGATGGTGGCAGCTCTGACTTGCTATCCTGCTCAGCGGCGAAGAAGATTTTTCCACCTGGAGCAAACTGAGAAGGGCTAGAACAAACGATGGTACTTAACATGTATGAGAGAAACAGGGGAAGCTCCCCATCGCATGTTCCTCTGTATTTTTATTTTTCTTTTTTGGGGGTCACACCCGGTGATGCACAGGGGTTACTCCTGGCTCTGCACTCAGGAATTACTCCTGGCGATGCTCAGGGGACCATATGGGATGCTGGGAATCGAACCTGGGTCGGCCGCATGCCAGGCAAACGCCCTACCCGCTGTGCTATCGCTCCAGCCCCCCGCCCCCCTCCATCGCATGTTCCTACTTGATTGGAAGTAAACTGTTCTTGCGCTACCATCGGCTTGACTGAAAATTCACCAGTGAATAGAATTCCACACGGTGCTCCTGTTGATCTACTCAGTTCGGAGAGAAAATCTCCCCGCCTGCCATCTAGATGGGTGATACACATCTGTGCATCGTGGGCACGGCCAGGAAAGAGCAAGACGGGAAAATCATGACGAGGAAAGTCTGGAGGGGAAGCACGTGCACAGACGAGGTCAGCTAGATGCACTAGTGAATGCCCACTGCTGATGAGTCCCTGCTGCCGGTGAGGTGAGGAGGGACTTTCAACCAACCAAGGGATGAGAAGAACCACACAGCTGTGCCCCTTTGCTTCTAAGCCTCACCTGCTCTTCCACTGTAGACTGATGAGGGAGCAAAGAAGCCTTCGTGGAAGCAATGGGTTTTACGCGTAAGTTCATCAACCTGGCCTCCGCTTCTGCTCACAGATTTAGCGACTAGTACTGTTGCAGTGAAGCTGACCAGCACTAATACACAAAGAGCAAAGCTGAGTCCTTCAGACTCTGAGCAAAGCAGCCAGCTCCTTAGGGACAAAACGTGAGGCATTTCGAGTGAGAGTACATCGGCTTGGATAGGGCATTTGCCTTGCATGCAACTGACTCGGGTTCGAGTCCCGGCATTCCAAATGGTCCCCCAAGCATTGCCAGGAGTAAAATTCCTGAGTGCAGAACTAGGAGTAACCCCTGAGCATTGCTGGATGTAGTCCCAAAATAACAACAACAACAACAACAACAAAGAAACAAAAACGACGGTGGGGGCTGGAGCAATAGCACAGCGGGTAGGGCGTTTGCCTTGCACTCGGTCTACCCGGGTTCGATTCCCAGCATCCCACATGGTCCCGTGAGCACCGCCAGGAGTGATTCCTGAGTGCATGAGCCAGGAATAACCCTTGTGCATCGCCAGGTGTGACCCAAAAAGCAAAACAAAACAAAACAAAACAAAACCCCCAAAAATTAAAACGGTGGTATCAGCTCCTCTTCATCCTGAAAGGGCAACAATTCATCCTAGGTGTGAATGCATTTTATTGTAATTGGAGGACCAGTAGCCACAGTTAGAGATGTACTTGTTCTAGTCACCCCCCTCTTAGAAGTGCCGAGAAACTGCACCAGCCAGATTCTAGAGGACCTGCAACCAGATGGAGTAAGATTAACACGAGACGCAACAGGGATCTGAGTGATCCAAAGGTCAGAATGTAACAGATGCTAATCGTGTACCCATAAATCCCCTCTAGACGCTGCTGTGCGACTTTGATTGCCAGTGGCTCATAACTGCCCTCCCCAGAGGCCTGCATTTAGCTGAGGGGCACTGCCTAAAAGAGACAATATCTGGATTGATGCACTTGCCAGGCCAGGAAGAGCCGGAGGTCAGGGACTGACACAGCACAGTGGAGATCTAGTCCCCTTGCTTCTGGCTAGGCTTGCTAACCCTGTGTGCTCCACAGCTACCGAAGCAGCTGCCCGGCCACAGGCAGCATTTCCCAGCTTCTCTTAGAACTCCAGGGGCCCAGTGAATACTTCTCGCCAGTGGGAAGCCAGAGAGGTCAGGTGCATCCTCTCAAGACCAAGATAGGGACGCCTTCTCTCTACTGCACGCAGTGCTCACAGATGTCCTGGGAAGGGAAATCGCTGAAGAGCCTGAGTTCCTAAGTCACCCGCAGAGGGTTGCCTCGGTCAGCAGCCTTGAAGAGCATTTTAAGTTTTGGTGCTCATGGGCTACTCCCAACTATTTGTTCAGGAGAGACCAGGTGATGGCAGGAACTGAGTCTAGGCCTCTTGCACATGAAACTCCTGCCCAAACTCTCCATTCTTGCTTGTTTTCTATAAGAGCCATGGGATTCCAGGGAGCAAAGGCATGCCAAGCCCATATTCTAGCACTTGAGCCTCATTCCCAGTCCCAGGAACACTTAGGTGGGTGAGACAAATCCTTTTGTATTTTGTATTTCATATTTGGGGATAGGTCATAGTAGGGCATTGGTCTGGCCAATATAATACTCTGCATTCTGGTGGGATTCCCAACCGACTCAGAAGCCGAACTGGATGCTTCTGACATTCCCTCCTGATACAATATTCATATGATTGTGTTGTTTGTGCTTTTTTTTAAAATCTTTTGAGGGGAGTGCAAACACAGTCCTTGAAGGCTATGTTGTGAAGTGGTGTCACTCAGTTATGCTATAGTCAACATGGTCAAAGGCCAGTCAAAGGCCAGTGGATCAGAAGAACTGGGTTCCAGTTCTCACTCTTCTGCTGGCCTGTTACAGGGTCTGGTAAAAATTAACTTTGCTTCTCAGCCTCATTTTTGCCACATGTAAGATGAAATGTGAGTGAGGAAAGGATGACCTCTAAGGACCTTTCTAGCTCATGTATTTAGTGATTTTTCTGTATTTTATTAAAACAAAATCCCTTTGGGGCTAGCGTGATAGCACAGCGGGTACGGAGTTTGTTTTGCATGCGGCTGACCCGGGTTTGATTCCCAGCATCCCATATGATCCCCTGAACACTGCCAGGAGTAATTCCTGAGTGCAGAGCCAGGAGTAACCCTTGTGCATCGTCGGGTATGACCCAAAAAGCAAAAAATAGAAAAATAAAAATAAAAAAATAAAATCCCTTCAAATAATGCAAGTAGTACACACACAGACACACACACACAGACACACACACACACACACACACACACACACACCAGTTCTTTATAAACTGGGAGAGGAGTAGGGACACAGAACATAGTGCATTAAAATGTAACATTGAACTTAATCTAATATAAACCCTTTAATCACAATGTTTCATTTTATTAGTAGATTTTCGAATTTTGGAGATGAGTCAAAAATGCTAGGTTCTTTGCTTTTTTTTGGCCTGAATAGTACATCACCCCCACCCCAACTCAAGCGCTCCATTAAATTAAGGCAATCACTGGAGATGATTTACTTCATAGGAGTGGCAAACGGAGCCAGGCAAACCTATTGGGAAATGGCTCTGTTGTGGCAAGGCCAAGAAACAGTCCGGTGAACCAGCCCTGACTGCGTCAGCACACATAACCCACGCTGAGGAGGAACAAAGCATTAAGCTGCAAAATGAACAGCTCTGGGGGCTGGAGTGATAGCACAGTGGGGAGGTCGTTTGCCTTACATGCAGATGACCCAGATTCAATCCCTGGCATTCCATATGATTCCCCAAGCACTGCCAGGAGTAATTCTTGAGCTCAGAGCCAGGAGTAATCCCTGAGCATTGCTGGGTGTGACCCAAAAAGCAATTAAAAAAAAAAAGCCATAGCTAGGATCCAACATCATTTTATTTATTGCTTTTAGCAATTTATTGCTATTATTTACTTATTGGTTTGGGGGCCACCTCCACTGGTGCCCAGGAGCTATTTCTGTCTCTCAGCTCAGGAGTCATTCCTGGCAGGGCTCAGGGGACCACATGTAGTGCTAAGCATCAAAGCAGGATCGGCTGCATGTATGGCAAGAGCCTTGACTGTTGTACTATTTTTTATTTATTTTTATTTATCTTTCCAGTCCTATGATTTATTTATTTTAAAAGAACAAGGATTTAGGGGCTGGAGTGATAGCACAGCGGGTAGGGCATTTGCCTTGCACGCAGCCAACCCGGGTTCAATTCCCAGCATCCCATATGGTCCCCTGAGCAGCGCCAGGGGTAATTCCTGAGTGCAGAGCCAGGAGTAACCCCTGTGCATTGCCGGGTGTGACCTAAAAAAAGAAAAAAAAAAAAAAAAAAAAAAAAAAAAAAAAAAGAACAAGGATTTAAAAAGTCAGTTGCAAGGCACAAAATGACTCAAGAGAGAAATCCCCCCATAAATCCCCATCTTCTGACGTCTTTGTCTCTAAACCAGAGATTTTTTTTGTACTGGGTGGGGCATTTAGTTAATCTCTTAAAGCTCATGTACAAACCCAGGCCAAGTCCAGATAAGGAAGTATCTGGAAAGCAACTGGGGACTTTGCTGACCTTTTCTGGGCTGCTTTTGACTTACTCATTATATAATACTCTGATTTTCCCCCAAGATTAAGAGGAAGAGTGATCCTCTGAGGTTAGAGGAACTGCTGGCTTCGATTTAGACTGTTCCTGAATAGATATGTCTTTTTCTTTTTTTTTCTTGAGAGGCGGGTGCAGGAAGAATCATACATACTTTTTCTATCTTTCTTTCTTTTTTTTTTTTTGCTTTTTGGGTCACACCCGTCAATGCTCTGGGGTTACTCCTGACTCTGCACTCAGGAATCATGCCTGGCAGTGCTCACGGGACCATTTGGGATGCTGGGAATCAAACCCGGGTTGGTCGCATGCAAGGCAAATGCCCTACCCGCTGTGCTATCGCTCCAGCCCCAGAATCATACATACTTAGCAGTGTGTGAGCTGCTGGGGGCTCTGTGCTATTGCAGTGGCGGGGCTGAGGTGAGAGAGAGTGGGGTGAGGGGGCAAGGGGGTTGGGGGGGTTGGGGCATCACTGCTGGTGATGCTTAAGGGACTGAATTCAGGGGCTGAACCTGATACAAAGCATATGCTCAGCCTGCTGAGCTACCTCTCCAGACAACCATGCATGTGTCTGTTGAGTTGAAGGGGTCACCTGCGACTCTAGCAATGAAAAAATGAGAACAGGGAGGGAGAGAGAAGGGGAGGGAAAAAGAAAAGAAAGGGGAAGCAAGGAGAGGGAGGAGGGAAGGGAAAGAAAGGAGAAAGAGGAGAGAAGGAAGGGAGGGAGGGAAGGAGGGAGGAAGGAAGGAAGGAAGGAAGGAAGGAAGGAAGGAAGGAAGGAAGGAAGGAAGGAAGGAAGGAAGGAAGGAAGGGAGGGAGGGAGGGAGGGAGGGAGGGAGGGAGGGAGGGAGGGAGGAAGGGAGGAAGGGAGGAAGGGAAGAAGGGAGAGAGAAGAGAGGAAGGGATGGAGGGAAGGAGGGAGGGAGGAAGGGAGGAAGGAAGGAAGGAAGGAAGGAAGGAAGGAAGGAAGGAAGGAAGGAAGGAAGGAAGGGAGGAAGGGAAGGAGGAAGGGAGGGAGGGAGGGAGGAAGGAAGGGAGGGAGGAAGAGAGGAAGGGAGGGAGGGAGGGAGGGAGGAAGTGGGCAGGCAGGCAGTCTCTCAGGTACAATTCAATAAGCAGTGTCTGTGTGTATATGTGTGTTACTAAATACATACACAACATATGTAGAACATTCTATGAGTGTGAGCTGTAAAGGTGACAGGAGCAGGGAACACAAGGTTGAGATGACTGGGCTGCAAATACAAGAAGTATCTGGGAACTTTTCCCCCAATGAAGAATTCATTTATTGCATTGTTATGGAGTGACCAGGGAAAGAGCTGAAAGGGTTAGTGTACATGTTTTGCATTCCAGAGAATCTGGTTCAATCCCTGCCACCTAAGCACTGCTGGGAGCAACCGCTGATCAAAGTGCTGAATGTGAACTCAAACCAAATAAAACAGAGCAATTATTTTTTTTTATTTTTTTATTTTTTTTTTTTTTTTGCTTTTTGGGTCACACCTGGCGATGCACAGGGGTTACTCCTGGCTTTTCACTCAGGAATTACCCCTGGCTGTGCTCAGGGGACCATATGGGATGCTGGGATTTGAACCTGGGTCGGCCGCGTGCAAGGCAAACGCCCTACCCGCTGTGCTATCTCTCCAGCCCCAAAACAGAGCAATTATTAAAAGTTACTATATAAAGGAATACAGGGGCTGGAGCAATAGTACAGCGAGTAGGGCGTTTGCCTTGCACACAGCCGACCCGGATTCAATTCCCAGCACCCCACGTGGTCCCCCAAGCACCCCATAAGTAATTCCTGAGTGCAGAGCCAGGAATAACCCCTGTGCAACTCTGGGTGTGACCAAAAAAAAAAAAAGCAAACAAACAAACAAAAGGAATACAGGGTCTGGAGAGAGAGTACAGTGGGGAGGGCGCTTGCCTTGCATGTGGCTGAACCCGGCATCCCTTATGCTCCCCTGAGCAGCTTGAGCAGCACTAGGAGTGATTCCTGAGTGCAGAGCAAGGAGTAACCCCTGAGCACCACTGGGTATGGTCCAATCCCTCCCCCAAAAAAAGTAATAGAAGGGTAGGAGGAGTGATAGTACAGAGGGTGGGACGCTGGCCTTGTATTAGATGACCCTGGTTCGATCCACGGCACCTCAGATGGTCCCCTGAGCGCAGAGCCAGGAGTGAGAGTTGAGAAGTCTTGGTGTGACCTCCCCGCCTAAAACAGCCATACAATTTGGTCTGGGTGCGAAAGGAAAAATAATCATAGCTCACCAATCTGCAGCACATTATTTCATTTAATTTTCTCGGCATCACATAGAGCAGTTTATTAGCACCCCCTCTGCACGGGGAAACAGAGGCACAATGATATCATAGTGGCACAGAACACTCAGTCCTAAGTGATCCCAGGGGGTCCGACTGAGAAAGTGACATCTGAGTAAGGCCCTGAGAGGGGTAAGGGAGTGAAGGGAGTGATGTGGGACTTCTGGGGGAAGAGCAGTACTGGGACGAAAGGGCTGATTCTTCTCACCAGTCTCCTGCGCATCACCAGGAACGACCCTTAAGCACTGAAAGAATGTGGCTCCTGAGCACCACTAGTGTGTGGCCTCCACCCCCCAAAAATAATTAAACTGAGATGTTTTTTCCTTAGAATTAGAGAGATAGCTCAACGGACTGCATCCAGGTTTTACAAGCAGGAGGCCTGGGTTCGAGCCCAGGCACCACACAGTTCCCTGAGTACCACGGGGAACAACATAGCAAAATCGAGCAGGAGTAGTCTCTAGGCACTGCTGGAGTGTCCGCCCCCCTCTTTGCCGCCCCCCCACTAAGAAAAAGCAGAAAAGGGGCTGGAGCGATAGCACAGTGGGTAGGGTGTTTGCCTTGCACGCGGCTGACCCGGGTTTGATTCCCAGCATCCCATATGGTCCCCCGAGCACTGCCAGGAGTAATTCCTGAGCATAGAGCCAGGAGTAACCCCTGAGCATTGCTGGGTGTGACCCAAAAGCAAAAAAAAAAAAAACAAACAAAAACAAACAAACAAAAAAAACAAAAAGCAGAACAAAACAAACTTTTTTTTCCCCCGAGGGTTTAGGGAGATGACTCAAAGGGCCTAAAAGCGTACTTTGTGTTCAGGAAGCACCCATTTGACCCTTGGCACCATATGGTCCCCTAAGCACTAGTGAAGACGCCTGAGTAACTCCCAGCATCAGCCTTGTGACCTGTCTCCAATCCCCCTCCCCATAGAAGAAAAGACAAAATAAACACTATTAATGCTTTTTTTTAGCATAAGATACTCAATGTCACTTATAATAGCAAGTTAAAGCTCTAATTAGGCAATTTCCTTTCTATCAGACTGATAAAGATCAGAGAAGTTAGTACCTCAGGGTGTTCACTAGGGTATAGGGAAGTAAGCAGTTTTCACTTCTAACCTTTGGAAGGCAATCTGGCAACATCACTCTATTTTAAGTGCACAGGCTTGGATGAAACAATTTGACTTCTGGCTATTTATCCTAGATAGCAATCACATATTTCAGAAAATACATATGCAGTAGTTATGTATATAGCATAGTAAGCGGTGACAAAAAACTGGCATTAGCAGGGTCAAGAAATTGGCTCCTAAGGCTGAAGCATGCTCTGTGCATGGGAAGCTTTGGTTCCATCTCCCGCACCACCTTGGCACATAGCACAGTGCTGGTACTTAGCAGGCACAGAGCTCATACAGGTTCGATTCCCAGGACCCCGTATGGTCCCTGATGTCGGCAGGTAGGTTAGGGAAGGCCCCACCCCCACCCCACCACCACATCATATATCATGACATAAAGTTTCTGGGAAGTAAAGCCACTAGTCTGAAGGCTGACCCAACTTGTGGATACAGAAAGCAAGACCCAATAAGACCTTCTCCAGGGGTCCTGAGGAGACTGGTCCCCACCCTGCAGAAAGGGCCTGAAGGAAAATCCTCGAGAATCCTCAATTCCTTCCTTTACTCTGACTATCCCTCAGAGTCTCATTCCCCTGACCCTGAAAGAGCCTCCAATGTGGCACCATTGGGAAGGACGAGTAAAGAGAGGCTTCTAAAATCTCAGGGCTAGGACGAATGGAGACATTACTGAGACTGCTCGAGAAAATCAATGCTCAATGGGATGATGATGATGATGATGATGATGATGATGACTATCTTTCAGAGGCTAGACCAGACCAGGGAAGGCTGGACACTCTCCTGAGAGAAGACCTTCCCCCCAGCAGGAACAAAGGTCAAGTTCTGGGGTGGGAGCAATAGCACAGTGGGTAGGGCATTTGCCTTGCACATGGCCGACCCGGATTCGATTCCCAGCATCCCATATGGTTCCCTGAGCACGTCAGGAGTAATTTGAGTGCGTCGGGTGTGACCCACAAAGCAAAAAAAAAAAAAAAAAAGGAGTTTCAAAGAAGACCACTCCCAACTCTATCCCCCTGGCAATAAGTCTAGCAACAGTCTCACCTTGCTAGAAAGCCCCAGGTGGGGGCAGATGGGTAAAAAACCCTATGAAGGCCAGCGTGAGCAGAGGAAGGGCGTGCATATGCTGCCTGAGCCCATGTGCTATATGCCCACGTGGCCGAGCACATGTGTCATCTCCCTCTCCCCCCCTTGAGCTGTGTACTTTCTTGCTTTCATATCTGATGCTGGGATGTGTATAGGGGTTCTCTCCGACTCTGGAGAAGCCCGTGTTCTCTCTCGAGTGCGTTACTCTCTCTCATTTTCTCTCCCTCCTTCCCCTCCCTAAAACCTACCAAATAAAATCTGTTTTACTTCATGGCTTGTCTACTCCTGAAATTGTCTTCTGCGAGGCAAGACAAGAACTGGTAACCCAGGGTAAGGCCTAGGACTGACTTTCCTTTCCTGCCATGAGCAGTTCCTCACTCTAACCTGAGTCTCTGGCTCCCTGATTAATCGGGTGGCGGGGATCAACTCCTGTGCTGAGAAGACCAAGTGAATGTCAGGTGTGGCAAATTGGCAGCCACCTGGTGGGGCTGGAGGGGGGGTAGAGAGGGGGGAGGGAAGATGGGGGGATGTACTTTGCAGACTTTATCAGTCCTAGACTTTCCAGATGGTCTCAGGGTGGCAGAGGTGGATCAAGAGAAAGTGACCATCTTTCTCCTCTCTGCCTCACGTAAGCCACCCGTGGAGGCCCACCTATCTTAACATCTGGAGATGCTCAGAGTTTATTCCTGGCTTTGTGCTTAGGGGTGACTCCTGGCAGTGTTTCCAGGGGCATATGATGTCAGGGATCAAACCCTGAAAAACTAGGGAAAGAAAGAAACAGAGAAATGAAAAACAGAAAAAAAAAAAAGGTTACAAAGAATTGCAACCTTCAGAGGCAACCAACTGGTGCCGATAATTTAGGTCCAAGTATTCCAGTTTTCTCCACACCACAAGGACCAGACCGATGTCTTAAAGGAGGACGTAGCCGACAATTACATGTGACCTACTTGCTTTGATGTCTGCAGTAAACTGAAGCTGGATGGTGACTGGCATTGCCAAACCACGAAGCTTTAAAAGAGCATCATGACAGGTCAAAGGAGGTGTATGGAGAGAAGGGGGGATGGTGGAAGAACATTAGGAGCTGTGAAGGCAACCCAACAGGCTAGAGTGCATCACTGCAGGTAGGGGGCTGGGTTTGAAATCCACACACTGTCCCATAAGCACCTCCAGGAGTGACCTCTGAACTAAAAGTAGCCCTTGGGCATCACTAAATGGGACCCCAAACAAACAAAAACATTATGATTTAAGAAGTGACTGCCAGGATTCTGTTTTTGTTCATAATTTATTAAGACTATGAAGAACTCATTTATAACTCATTTATAGTAGCCCATCTAAATTTTCAGAGGTGGCACACCCGGCAGTGCTCAGGGGTCACCCCTGATGGGCTCGGGGCACCATCTGGGGTGCTGGGCTCAAATCCCAGTCAGCCTTGTGCAAAGCAAGGATAGTACCCTTGTACTATTATTCTGGTCCCTCCATCTAAAATTTTATATTAAGTTCAAATACACAGGTATTAACAAATGAGCCAGGGTTAACCAATTTGATGGCAAGATTATCTTGCAAATTACAGGGACTAGTAAGAACAGAAGGAAAGGGATCAATGCAGAATGATCTCTCTCAGTCGTGGGACTTAATGACACAGTAAGGAAGCACAAATGGTAGCAGGACTGGAGAATAGTTCACAGGACTCAGGCTGGGGCGGGAGAGGGAGGGATGGAAGAGGGGAGGGCAAGAGAGGGGCCTCTTTGGTCCTGGTGGTGGGTGTGGTGCTAAAATGATGCACGCATAAAACTATCATTAACAGTACTGTAAATTACGATACCTCAATAAAGATTTTTTTTATTTTGTTTGGGGGCCACACCCTGCAGTGCTCAAGGGATCATGCCTGGCATGGCCAGGGGGACCATATGTGGTGCTGGGGACCAAACTTGGGCCAGCTGCATGCCAGGCAAGTGCCTTAGCCGCTGTATTATTGCTCAGGCCTCTAATAATGATTTTTTTTCTTTTGGGTCATACCTGGTGATGCACAGGGGTTACTCCTGGCTCTGCACTCAGAAATTACTCCTGGCAGTGCTCAGGGGACCATATGGGATGCTGGGAATTGAACCCGGGTCAGCTGTGTGCAAGGCAAACGCCCTACCTGCTGTACTATCACTCCAGCCCCCTAATTTGTCACTGTCACTGTCATCCCGTTGCTCATCGATTTACTTGAGCAGGCCCCACTAACATCTCCATTGTGAGACTTATTGTTACTGTTTTTGGCATATTGAATACACCATGGGTAGCCTTCCAGGCTCTGCCATGTGGGCAAGATATTCTTGATAGCTTGCCGGGCTCCCCGAGAGGGGCGAAGGAATCGAACCCGGGTCGACCGAGTACAAGGCAAACACTGTACCTTCTGTGCTATCGCTCCAGCCCTCGACATACTCATATACATGTATATATGTGTGTGTTCTTATGCATACACACATATATGCATATTCAGCATTGTAGCACTATGATATGTAATATGTATATGTACATATGTCATATGTAACATACATATAAATACATACACACATGTATAAATTAGGCCAGAGAGAACTTAGGGGACACATCCTTCACTCAGCTCCCTAATAATGATTTTTTTTTTTTTTTTTGCTTTTTGGGTCACACCCAGCGATGCTTAGGGGTTACTCCTGGCTTTTCACTCAGGAATTACTCCTGGCGGTGCTGGGGGGACCATATGGGATGCCGGGGATTGAACCTGGGTCGGCCGCGTGCAAGGCAAACGCCCTACCCGCTGTGCTATCGCTCCGGCCCCAATAATGATTTTTTTTTTAAAAAAAAACAGCAAGCTTCAGAGATTGATACACACATGACATAATTTGATACAGACTCTTTGGTAAAAGGAAGGCCTGAAGAGACCTTCTAATTTATCCAAACATGTTCTCATGTGTCTCACTGTTTAGCTTACCACTTTAATTACCCGTCTCATCTATCCTCTCGGAAATGCTCATCCAGTTATTCTCTGAACAGATGGTCCCCTAAGTTACCTCACTTAGGAAAGGGTAATTAAGCATGAAAATTATGATACAAAATATGGTCCCTTTTCCCATAGGAAATGCTACAAGATCCTGATGGGTTAGACTTTTTTCTTTTTGGGTCACACCAGCGATGCACAGGGGTTACTCCTGGCTCTGCACTCAGGAATTACTCCTGGCGGTGTTCAGGGGACCGTATGGGATGCTGGGAATTGAACCCGAGTAGGCCGTGTGCAAAGCAAATGTCCTACCTGCTGTGCTATTGCTCCAGCCCCACTTTTTTTTTTTTTTTAAGAGCCTTTCAGGATACTTACCTGGCAGGGGAGATACCATGACCACAAAGGTGGTTTTCCCAGGGCAGAGACTTATCCATTGCTTTCCGGATGTGCTGACCCCGGAAATTTCCCCAGTGTGGGAAAGTGGTAATGGGAGACCGCCTTTGAGGTTGGGGAAAGTTTCTTTAGGTATACTGTACTTAGAACACAGAGTGAAAGAGGCCCATGGTTGGGTAAAACAAGTTACAGGAGGAACAGAAGTTGCTGGTCCTGTATTTCCAGTTAGTAAAGGAAGAACTTTTAGGGCTCACTGGCCATCCAGCCTCCTGAGATTTTAGGTAATAAATTCTAAGTATGTTAGTTTTTTCAAGGAACTGATCTTTCTGCTTGATACTTTTATTTTGTTTTCATTTTGTTGGGGAGCCACACCCAACGATACTCGGGGGTTATTCCTGGCTCTACACTCAGGAATTATTCTTGGCGGTGCTTGGGGGACCAAACGGGATTGAACCCGGGTTGGCCGCGTGCAAGGCAAGCACTCTCCTCACTGTTCTATCTCTCTGGCTCCTTTGCTTAGTGCTTTTGGAGTCTAAGTCTGTGGGGTTCTTTTGGGTATTGAATGTCTGTTTTAAAGTCAGCCATTTGGAAATTGCGTTCAGATTTCAAAGTTAGTTTAACCTAGTCTAATTGATGATGCTTGCAGGGATAGTCAAAAGGGATAATCTCCAAATTTTAAGCTACATTTTTGAAACTTGGAATTCTTTTTAAAATTCACTAGTGGCTTTCTTGATTCTGCTCTTTTAAAGGTGAAATATTGGGGCTGGAGTGATAGCACAGCGGGTAGGGCGTTTGCCTTGCACGTGGCTGACCCGGGTTCGATTCCCAGCATCCCATATGGTCCCCCGAGCACCACCAGGAGTAATTCCTGAGTGTATGAGCCAGGAGTAATCCCCGTGCATCGCTAGGTGTGACCCAGAACCCCCCACCCCCCCAAAAAAAGTGAAATATCATTGCATGATAACATTGCGTGAATTTCAGGTAGACATCATTAAAAACCACCACGTGAAGGGTTGGGGAGATAGTCAGGGCTTATGGAGCATACCTGCATGCAGCTAACCCCAGTTTTACCCGAGGCACCATGTGATAATTCAAGCATTGCCAGGTGCAATCCTGGAGGCCTCCAAGTACCATGGCTGTTTCAGAGGCCCCAGCACAGCAGACTGACTAGATAATCCCACAACCACATTCTCAAGCCCTTGCAGTGAACCACTGGCCTGGTTGGCTGATGTTTTCAGGGTTTCCCCACTCTGCAAACCTCCTGAGCACTGTTTGGGGGACCCTTAAAATAAACATGTAGGGGCTGGCATAGGAGTACCATGGGTAGGGCGTTTGCCTTGCACGAAGCCACCCTGAGTTCAGTCTCCAGTATTCCATTTGGTCCCTCGAGCATCACCAGGAATCAATCATGAGCACAGAGCCAGAAATAATCCCTGAGCATCACTGGGTGTGCCCTCCGGGGTAAAAAATAACAAACTTGTGTTTACTACATGATGTTCACCACTAAAGTTCAGAAGCAGCTACTGCTCCATCACAGAAAATAATCATTTTGTTCTGTTTTGTTTTTAGGCCATGCTTGGTGGTGCTGAGGGCTTACTCTTGGCTCTGTGCTCAGGAATCACTCTTGGTAGTTTAGGGGAACAAATAGGGTGGCAGGAATCAAATTTGGGTGAGCCATGTGCAAGGCAAGTGCCCTAACCACTATAAATCATTGCAACCCCAATAATTAATTTTTTAAAATTTTATTGAATCACTGTGAGATAGTTACATGCTTTCATGTTTAGGTTACAATCACACAATGATCAAACACCCATCCCTCCACCAGTGCACATTCCCCACCACCAATATCTCGGGTATACCCCCCTCTTTCCCACCCTCCCCCTGCCTCCATGGCAGACAATATTCCCCATACTCTCTCTACTTTTGGGCATCATTGGCTTGCAACACAGACACTGAGAGGTCATCATGTTTGGTCCATTATCTACTTTCGGCATGCATCTCCCATCCCGACTGGTTCCTCCAGACATCATTTTTAGTGATCCCTTCTCTATTCAATCTGCCTTCTCCCGTCTGCTCATGAAGCAGGCTTCCAGCTATGGGGAAATCCTCCTGGCCCTTGTATCTACTGTCCTTGGGTGTCAGCCTCATGTGATGTTATTCTATACTCCACAAGTGAGTGCAGTCCTTCTATGTCTGTCCCTCTCTTTCTGATTCATTTTACCTAGCATGATACCTCCATGTCTATCCATTTATAAGCAAATTTCATGACTTGATGATATAGTCACAGATGGACTGGAGTGATACCACAGCGAGTAGGGTGTTTGCCTTGCACGCAGCTGACCCGGGTTTGATTCCTCCATCCCTCTCAGGGAGCCTGGTAAGCTACCGAGAGTATCCCGCCTGCACAGCAAAGCCTGGCAAGCTACCCGTGGCATAGATGATATGCCAAAAACAGTAACAACAAGTCTCACAATGGAGATGTTACCATTGCCCGCCTGTGCAAATCGATGAACAACAGGACAACAGTGCTACAGTGCTAGAGTTTGGGGGCAGGAGATTGGGATTGGGAGCTATTATCTGACTGTGTTCAGGGTTTACTCCTGGCTCTGCACTCAGGATCACTCCTGGTGGGCTGAGGGGGCCATATGAAATGCATGGGCCTAAAACCAGGTTCAGTCCTGAGCCTGCATATTGCCTCCGTGTATGCAAGGCAAGCCCACCAGCTGTACAGTCTCTCCAGCCCCACACTTACTATTGCTTTATAGTTTTATAGAATTTCAGGGCACAGTGCTCACACCTCTGTATGTAATTGTCACCACTCCCACTGCCAGGCCCCACTGAAAGACATCCCTTCATACTCCTCCCAGCGCCCTCCCCTTGCCCTCTGGTAATAGCCATAGTTGTCACTGGGTCTGGTTAATTTTATTGCTTCTTGTCAGTTTGTTTGCTTTAGCAATCCCTATATCTTATGAGTGAAACCACTGAATAAGTTTATCTTTCACTTTTCTTTTTTTAAAAAATGTTGTTCCAAGAATCAAATCCAGCGCCTGAGTCATGTTAGGCAAGTGCTCTCTCACTGAGTGACTTCCCCAGTTTCTTGAAATTTCTTTAGGTTTTTATCATAGCCTATATAACCCCCCTTTATTTTCTATTTTAATGGGACTCTTAATAAATCTTTGGTTGGGTCAGAGCGATCGTTCTGGAGGTAAGGCACTTACTTGCCTTGTACACAGCTGTGATCTGATTAGATCCCCTGCACCACATATGGTGCTCAGAACAGATCACCACCAGAGGTCGCTCTCAAGCACAGAGACAGGTGTACCGGGAGCACCCTGGGGTGTGGTTCAATCTCCTTTAATAAAATAATTAGACCCTTTATTGAAGGGGCTGGATGTGTGGCTCAGTGGCAGAGTGCTCTGCATGTGTGAGACCCTGGGCTCAATCCCTGCCACCAATAAAACAAAAGCGGGTAGGGCGTTTGCCTTGCATGTGGTTGACCCAAGTTAGGAGTAACCCCTGAGCATCGCCAGGTATGATCCAAAAAGCAAAAGCAAAAACAAAAACAAACAAACAACCAAAAAACCAAAAAACCAAAACCAAACCAAACAAAAATCTTCTAAACCACAGTATTGTCAGCATTGTCATCCCATTGTTCGTTGATTTACTGGAGTGGGCACCAGTAATGTCCCTATTGCTCCCAGCCCTGATATTTTAGTAGCTTCTCCTTACTCATCTTTCCCAATGATTAGAGGCTCTTTCAAGGTCAGGGGAATGAGACCTATCCTTACTGTTTTTGGCATGTGAATATGCCAGGGGTAGCTTGCCAGGCTCTGCTCGTGCGGGCGGGATACTCTCTGTACCTTGTCAGGCTCTCCGAGAGATATGTATATATATGTATATGTATATATTACTCTCTATGATTGGTTGCCTACTGTCTGAACTCCATCAAATATGGTGTGGTAATTATAGAAAATCGGTAGGAGTATCTTATAATGTGTCTGGAAAGCAAACTGGAACGTGGCAGTAGTTGGGTACTGGAGAGCGGCTGCTAGGGCTGGGTCCCCTGAGTGGAGAGGGTTCTCACCCACCCCCCTCTGGGGTGTCCTGAGTGAAAATATCCTGGCACGGATCCCCAGAGGGCTGAGTGCCTGCTTTGTAAGTTTCACCCTCAGCACCAGTTCCTTGACCACTGCCAGGGGTAGCCACTGAGCACGGATCCCCAGAGGGCTGAGTGCCTGCTTTGTAAGTTTCACCCTCAGCACCAGTTCCTTGACCACTGCCAGGGGTAGCCACTGAGCACCCCTGGGTATTGCCCCCAAACAAAAAACGAGGAACCAGAGATAACACTGCAAATTAGGTTCTTGACTTGCATGCAGTCAACCAGGGTTCATTCCCTGGCACCCTATATGATACCCTGATTCCCACCAGGAGTGATCCCTGAGCACAGAGTCAGGAGTAAGCCCTGAGCACAGTCAGATGTGGCCCTCCCCAAATAAAACCAAAAACCTAAACAAAATCCCTGATGGAGAAATATTTTTCCATTTTGACATCTTATGATTGCTTTTGGCCAGATGGCAATCATGTTGCAGTTGTTATTGCTGGCATTTACACTTGACACAAACTTGTGACAGCTGTTTATATCATTTACACTTCAACTGAATCATATTTACATTGTTGGCTTCAGACATCTTGGTTTAACTGCCAACTTTAAATGTGGTGAAAATATTACCATATTGGGGCCAGGGGCATGTAGCTGAGAGGTAGAACACACACCTTGTGTGTGTGAAGCCCTGGATGAAATTCCCAATATGAGGGTGTCAGGATGAGGGAAAAAAACAGCGGGTAGGGCGTTTGCCTTGCATGCGGCCAACCCAAGTTTGAATCCCAGCATCGCATATGGTCCCCTAAGTACCGCCAGGAGTAATTCCTGAGTGCATGAGCCAGGAGTAACCCCTGTGCATCGCCGGGTGTGACCCCCCCCAAAAAAATACACACACACAAAAAAAAACCCAGATTGTCATTTAATGGCATTGGCATTAATGTTACTTGTTACAGAGAAAGGCCTAAAAATAAAGCTAGTTTCACTGGAGCTCGATGGAAGGCCTCTGACTGAACACTTTATTTATTTATTTATTTATTTATTTTATTTTATCACCATGTGGAAAGTTACAAAGTTCTCAGGTTTATGTCAGTTATACAATATTCAAACACCATCCCTTCACCAGTGCCCATATTCCACCACCAAAATCCCCAGTATACCCCCCGCCCCCCACCCCAACTGTATAACTGATGAATTTCACTCCATTTTCTCTTTACCTTGATTACGTTCCATATTTCATCACAAAATTCACTATTGTTGTGGGAGTTATACCCCCAAACAAGATAGCCCTACTAAGGAAGCATTTGATAATTAGTTTTCCATTAAAAGATGGTATGTTTTCAGGTTTTAGAAAAGGTCGCGTGGCCGCATTTAGAAAAGGTCGCGCGGGCGCATTAGCGCCCGCGCGGCTCGGATGTGTCCCAGTCCCGAGTCCCGGAGCCGTGTTAGTTGCTGCTCAGTGTCACCAGGGCTCCATCTGGAGAAGGTGTGCTGGCTGCACCTCCTCCGTCCGGCTCCCCGGTGTTGCTGGCCCCAATTCGGGTCCGGAGTATTCTCTGGGCCATGTTGCTCACCAGAATGCCTGGCCGCTTCTCTGCTGAATGTGGCAAGATGGCGCCGAGGGTGGGTCAAGGGCGTGACTTCTGGCGGCCGGGACCACGTGGAGGCTGGGCTGTGATTGAACACTTTAATGCACCTAAACTTCTTGAGAAGAAAATTTAAAACTGGGAGGAAATTTAGTGTTTGTATGTTTGTATCCTTCCAGAATGAGTGTTGAAATCCTGATTCCCAAAGATGATGTCTTGGGTTTGTGGAACCTTTGAAATATATTACATATTGTGGGTAGGGGCTGGAGTGATAGCACAGCAGGTAGGGCATTCGCCTTGCATGTGGCCGACCAGGTTCGATTCCTCTGCCCCTCTCAGAGAGCCCGGCAAGCTACCAAGAGTATCTCATCCGCACGGCAGAGCCTAGCAAGCTACCCGTGGTGTATTCGATATGCCAAAAACAGTAACAACAAGTCTCACAATGTTGTTAGCGGTGCCCGCTTGAGCAAACTGATAAGTAACAGGATGACAGTGACAGTGACAGTCATTGTGGGTAGAGCTCTCAAGAATTGGTGAGTACCGGGGCTGGAGCAATAGCACAGCGGGTAGGGCATTTGCCTTGCACTGCGGCCGACCCGGGTTCGATTCCCAGCATCCCATATGGTCCCCTGAGCACCGCCAGGGGTAATTCCTGAGTGCAGAACCAGGAATGACCCCTGTGCATCGCCAGGTGTGACCCAAAAAGCAAAAAAAAAAAAAAATTGGTGAGTACCTCTGTAAATGAGACCCCTCAAATTAAGAAATAAAAGAGAGACCTCAGAGTCAGAAAGATAGATCAAAAGGGCAACCTAACGCTTTAAATAAGGCCTGAGTTTGATCCCCAGTATTGCATGGTCCCCAAGCACTGAACAAGGAGTAGTTCCTGAGCACTACTGAGTGTGGCCCAAACATGCACTCCCAAAAAATAAGAAAAGAAGAGAACCCAGTAAGTTTCCTTAGCCTCTCTATGAGGCTACAATGATAAGTCTATGACCTCAAAACAGAAGGCCTCCACCCAATTGTGCCAGAACTCTGAACTATGAAAGTAAATTTCTTTTTTCTTTATTTTTAACTTTTAAAAAATTGAATTGCAGTTCGGGGGCTGGAGCAATAGCACAGTGGTAGAGCATTTACCTTTTACGCGGCCGGCCTGGGTTCGATTCCTAGCATCCCATATGGTCCCCTGAGCACCGCCAGGAGTAATTCCTGAGTGCAGAGCCAGGAGTAACCCCTGAGCATCACTGGGTGTGACCCAAAAAGCAAAACAAACAAACAAACAAAAAAATTGAATCACAGTGAAATATACTGTTAAAAAGTTGTTCATCAGAAACTTTACCAAGGAAGAGATACGAATGGCCAAAAGGCACATGAAAAAGTGCTCTACATTACTAATCGTCAGAGAGATGCAGATCAAAACAACCACGAGATACCACCTCACACCACAGAGACTAGCACACATCCAAAAGAACAAAAGCAACCACTGTTGGAGAGGATGTGGGGAGAAAGGGACCCTTCTACACTGCTGGTGGGAATGCCAGCTAGTTCAACCCTTTTGGAAAACAATATGGACGATTCTCAAAAAACTAGAGGTTGAGCTCCCATTTGACCCAGCAATACCACTGCTGGGAATATATCCCAGAAAAGCCAAAAAGTATAGTCGAAGTGACATATGCACTTATATGTTCACCGCAGCACTGTTTACAATAGCCAGAATCTGGAAAAAACCCGAATGCCCTAGAACAGATGACTGGTTGAAGAAACTCTGGTACATCTATACAATGGAATACTATGCAGCTGTTAGAAAAAATGAGGTCATGACGTTTGCATATAAGTGGATCAGCATGGAAAGTATCATGCTAAGTGAAATGAGTCAGAAAGAGAGAGACAGACATAGAAAGATTGCACTCATCTGTGGAATATAGAATAATAGACTATAAGACTAACGCCCAAGAATAGTAGAAATAAGTACCAATGTCCATAGCTTGGAGGCTGGTCTCTCATTCTGGGTAACTCAGGGAAGGGACCACCAAGTAAAATGTGGTCGGAGGTCATGTGGGGGAAGGGTGATGCGGGCCAAATACAGACTAGAGACTGAACACAATGGCCACTCAACACCTTTATTGCAAACCACAACACCTAATCAGAGAGAGAGAACAAAAGGGAATACCCTGCCATAGTGGCAGTGTGGGGTGGGGGGAGACGGGACTGGGGAGGGTGGGAGGGATGTTGGGTTTACTGGTGGTGGAGAATGGGCACTGGTGAAGGGATGGTTATCGAACTTTGTATGGGGGAAACATGAGCACAAAAATGTATAAATCTGTAACTGTACCCTCACGATGACTCTCTAATTAAAAATAAACTAATAAAAAATAAATTAAAAAGTTGTTCATAACTGGGTTTCAGTCATATAATGTTCCAACACTTAGTCCCTTCACCAGCGTACGTTTCTCACCATCTATGTCCCTAGTTTCCCTCCCTCCTGCCACACCCCCTCTGTCCCTCTCTCCCTAAATTTCTTTTTCCTTTTTCTTCCTCTCTTCTTGTTTTGTGTGACCCAAAAAGCAAAAAAATAAGAAAAAAAGAGAAAGAAGCAAATGGGTGCAAAAGATTAAATTTAAGATAAGTATCATGGAGGAATGCTACACAAGAAAGTGACTTGCATATAAGTGGATCAACATGGAAAGTATCATGCTAAGTGAAATGAGTCAGAAAGAGAGGGACAGACATAGAAAGATTACACTCATCTGTGGAATATAAAAGAACAGAGTAGGAGATTAACACCCAAGAACAGTAGTATATAACACCAGGAGGTTGGCTCCATGGCTTGGAAACTGGCCTCACATGCTGGGGGAAAGGCAGCCCAATAGAGAAGGGAACACCAAGTAAAATGTGGTTGGGGACCCCGCGCGAGAAGAGAGAAGCGTACTGAAAGTAGACTAAAGACAATGGCCACTCAATACCCCTATCGCAAACCACAGCACCCAAAAGGAGAGAGAACAAAATGGAATACCCTGCCACAGAGGTGGGGTGGGGTGGTGGGGGACGGGATTGGAGGGTGGGAGGGATACTGGGTTCATTGGTGGTGGAGAATGGACACCGGTGGAGGAAGGGTTCTCAAACATTGTATAAGGGAAACACAAGCACAAAGATGGGTAAATTTGTAACTGTATACCCTCATGGTGACTCACTTATTAATAAATAAATAAACAAATAATATATATATATACTTGGCTCAACCATGGGTGTCATCCTGCTTATATAGTCATAATAATGAGCTACTGAATATTTATCTAAACACTATTGTACTGTAACTATACTTGGAGAGAAAGGGATGAGAAGTATGTCAGCATGCTGAGTTGTTTGTGTTTGTGGTGTGTGTGTATGTGTGTGTGTTTATCTATGTATGTGAAAAAGAAAGAGATGGAATGAATTCCTAGTGCACATTATATACACATATACACAGAGAGAACCTATGTTAATTCCTCATCTATGGTATAAAATTTATAGATGGTTCCTAAAATGGGAAATTTAAGAAATACTAATATATACATGCTATTTGGAGAGATGGAGATAGGTATCAGAAGAATAAGTAAAAATAATTTTAAAAATTCTCTAGAATTCTTTTTTCTTTCTTTTTGGGTCACAGCTGGTGATGCACAGGGGTTACTCCTTGCTTTGCACTAAGGAATTACTCCTGGCAGTGCTCAAGGTACCATATGGGATGCTGGGAATTGAACCCGGGTTGGCCACATGCAAGGCAAATGCCCGTACTTGCGGTACTATCGCTCCAGCCCCTCTAGAATTCTTTTAGAATAGAAAACAGAAAGGAGAGATGGGGCACAGTTTGGGCAGCTAGGAAGCTGAAATTTCTCTTTTTTTAATGACAAACTTTACAGAGTTACTTGATACTGTGTATATAACGTCTAGTGAAAAACATTGTAAGAATATGTTCAATTGTGTAGAATATTGTTAGGAAAAATGGAAGCAATGAGTGTATTTGGCAACTCGGGCAGGCTGATGATGATCCTTGAAAACAACAATTTCTTTCCACTAGCAGGACCTAACACCAGTGAGGGCAGAGCCGAAGACAGGGTACTGTGGGTAAGGTACTTGCTTTGTATATGGCCAACCCTGATCGGATTCCTGCACTACAGATGGTCCCCTAAGCACCACCAGAGTGATCCCTGAGCATAGAGCCAAGAAGGAATAAGCCCTGAACTCAGCCAGGTGTGGTTCAAACCCTGCACCTCACACACCCCCCACAATAAACAATGAGGGGTCAGGATTGTGACTCAGTGATTGAGCACTTGCCTCTTGCCTCACTTGAGTAAGGTCCTGGGTTCATGCCCACCACACACACACACACACACACACACACACACACACACACACATACACATACACATATACACCCAGTAGCAATGAGGGGCACAAGCAACAGTATATTGGGCAAAGTATTACCCTTGTATGTGGTTGACCCAGGTTCAATCCCTGGTCCCTGCTGTCCCATATAGTCCTCCCAAGTGATCCCTACTTTTACAAACAAAAAATGAGCCATGACAACATTAATAACAATCAGACAGCACTGATTTCCCCAAAATTTACATCTAATTTAGATTGGTTTATTTGATTTTTGGACTATACCTGGCAGTGCTCTTGGCTTACTCCTGGCTCTGCGCTCTGGGGATCACTCCTGTCAGAGCTCAGGGAATCATAGGAGGTGTCTGAGATCGAACCCAGGTTGACTGCATGCAAGGCAAGTGCCTTACCTGCTGTACTATCTCTCTGGCCCAAATTACACATATTTTAATTATCTTTGTTTTTATCATTACCTTTCATCGCATGTATAGAACCTATATGAAACTTGGGTATAGAGCCCAGATAAATATTTTGTTACATGACGACTTACAGGTCATCCACTGACATTTTCTCTAACATCATTTGCTTGTAGAACACTTCAAAGGATAAGTAATGTGTAGTCTGCATTCCTCCCTGCCCACTGTGCACCCACACACTGAAATTCTTCACTTGAAATTGGAGAACTCTCCCAGGTTGCAGGCTGTGAGTCAGTTTTTGCCTTTGGGGATAGGTTTGTGTAAGCACCTTGAAGCTGCAAAATCCCCAGTCCAGTGATGGCTGATAAATTCTAAGAGCCAGTCACAGTTCCACTCCCCTTACCTGCCCCTTCTAACCTACCCCACTGAATGGATATTTCACTGGAGGAAGGGAAAGATAATACCATACACAGGAAGAGGAAGGTGGAGAAAAAAAAAACAGAATTCAATCTGGTTTTTTTTTCCTGCTTTTTGGGTCACACCTGGTGATGCACAGGGGTTATTCCTGGCTCTGCACTCAGGAATTACTCCTGGCGGTGCTCAGGGGACCATATGGGATCCTGGGAATCGAACCCGGGTCGGCCGGATGCAAGGCAAATGCCCTACCTGCTGTGCTATTGCTCCAGCCCCTCAAAATTCAATGTGAACGAAGAAGCCTGGAGCTGGAGACAGGGCAGGTCACAAAGGCCAGCAATAGTACCTCAGGTAGGGTGTTTGCCTTGCACGAAGCTGATCCAGGTTCAATCCCCAGCATCCTATATGGTCCCCCGAGCAACAGCAGGAACAATTCCTGAGCAGAGTCAGGAGTAATCCCAGAACACCATCGGATGTGACCCAAAAAGCCAAAAACAAACAAACAAAGAACCACCACCAACAACAAGGCTAGCAGTCAATGAAAGATGGTTCCCCACTCTGTTGGGTGTTTGGATGTCCTGTTAGTTATCCTCATCTGGTCCTGCTCCTTTCCTCTCTGTCACCCAGGGCAGTCAGGACACCACACATTGTCTATCAGGAATGACAAGCACCTTTCTTAGTAGGGGCTGTCACCTCCCCACTCCGTAAGTGCTCAGCAGGCTTGAAAACAAAAGTGCTCAATGGCTTGAAAACTCTCATTAGAGAAAGACAGAACATGGGACCAGACAAAACTGGCAGGCAATCTCTTTCTGAAAGGGGCAGAGAAACACCCTGCATTGACCTTCTGGGGGCACCATCCAGCAGGAGGCAGAACTTAAGGGCGGGAAAGGAGAAGCTCCCATCTACCAATTAGTTTTGCAATTTTACCTCCAGAAATTCCACCCATGACCTGGGGCACAGTAAGAACCCACACTGGGTGTGAATTTGTTCATCTGCACACTGATAAATAAAAAAAAACTTATTTTTTTTGCAAGCGAACTAATTCAATATCAATAGTTTATTCCAACTTTTCAACGAGTAAAACTTATTTTTCAATAAGTGAAACTTAATTGCCTTTCTGAAATTCTAGAAAAATGAAGTTTTTCAAGTGTATTGACACCAGAGTTGCCAAAAATGCTGTGTATTTTTCCTCTCATAGGATTCATTACATCTTGGATAAGATTATCTTGAGGCCAAAAGTGATTTAGAATACATATAATTCCAAAGAATGATGAACTATGAAGTCATTTATTTTGAACTAATAAACTAGTTTCAGCTGAATTATTTTTAAGATTTTTTTTAAATGACCCAAATACCTTTAAAAAAATAAATAACCCTGGAGACAGCATACTTGTAAGAGCTTGACAAATTACACTTTCTATGCTAGACAGAGAGCAAGCACTGGTGGTTTCCAAGCTCTATAATCTTAGCACTGACACTATGTTTATATAACATTGATTTCTGAGGTTTAAAGTACTTATCTAAGCTAAACTTAGACAAAAGGGCAACAGTTTAGTGCTATGAAAAATTCTATAAGGTTCTTAAAGATTGTTAACATTTACATCTCAATCTTATCTTCAAACACTTAGAAATGAAAAAGTGAATAATTTTCCATTTTAGGAGTTAATCTTCCTTGTGGTCAGAGAGTGATAGGACAGTGGATGAGATGCTTGCTTTGCATGTGGCCAACCCTGGTTCAATCTCTGGCCCCACATCTGGTCCACAGAGCAAACAATGTCAAGTGAATGCCCTGAGCACTGCCAGGTGTGGCTCAAGTTAACTTTTGTGATGATTAAAGAACCTATTTCCTTACTTTCCAAAAGTATTCCTTTCATTTGTTTTTTTAATTTTGTTTTTGAGCCATAC
Source organism: Sorex araneus (assembly GCF_027595985.1). Taxonomy (NCBI): domain Eukaryota; kingdom Metazoa; phylum Chordata; class Mammalia; order Eulipotyphla; family Soricidae; genus Sorex; species Sorex araneus. The sequence goes on along the minus strand of NC_073307.1, from coordinate 33,177,865 downwards.
CCAGAGATGCTCAGGGATTATTCCTGACTCTGCACTCAGGAGTTACTCCTGGTGGTGTGTACCATATGGGATGCCGAGGATAGAACCCAGGTTAGCCATGTATAAGGCAAGTGTCCTTCCGACTGAACTATCTCTTCAGCCCCTCCAATACTCTTCTTCTTTTTTTTTTGGATCACATACAGGGGTTACTCCTGGCTCTGCACTCAGGAATTACTCCTGGCGGTGCTCAGGGGGCCATATGGGATGCTGGGAATCAAACCTGGGAAAGCTACATGCAAGGCAAATGCCCTACCCACTGTGCTATTTCTCCAGCCCCTCTCCAATACTATTCTTTTTTTTTTTTTTTTTTTTTGCTTTTTGGGTCACACCCAGCGATGCTCAGGGGTTACTCCTGGCTTTGCACTCAGGAATTACTCCTGGCAGTGCTTGGGGGACCATATGGGATGCCGGGGATCGAACCCGGGTCGTCCGAGTGCAAGGCAAACGCCCTACCCGCTGTGCTATCGCTCCGGCCCCTCCAATACTATTCTTTCAGTATAAAATCACTTTCACTGTCATCCCATTGCTCATCAATTTGTTCGAGCGGGCACCTGTAACGTCTCTCATTGAGAGACTTATTGTTACTGTTTTTGGCAAATCCAATACGCACGGGTAGCTTGCCAGGCTCTGCCAAGTGGGCTCGATATTCTTGGTAGCTTGCTGGGCTCTCCAAGAGGGGCGGAGGAATCGAACATGGGTCAGCTGCGTGAAAGGCGAACTCTCAACCACTGTGCTATTGCTCCAGCCCTTCAGTATAAATAGTACAAATAATTTTAGTACAAATAATTTATTGTACTTTCTTAAGAAACCACTGCTTTCAGAACTGAAATATCAAATATTATACCTACACTGAACTTTTTAGGTGAAAGCCAGAAAAATGACTATAACCCTTCTACTGTTTGGATATCTGCATAGCAAAGCATAATAGGTTAAACATTAGGGAGTGTGGCACCCTCTCTGGCATTTTAAAATTCTCAGTCATTCTTTTATGAATAGATAGCACACATGCCTGAAGATATTAGGTATCTTGAATCTGGAAACGCAGATGTAATAATACTGGTTGGACTGTTCCTGCTGTTAGAACATACTCCTAAGGGCATGTTAGTCTCATAAGAGCATAGCAACTTCCTGGAGTAAATCGAAAGTAGGATTTAGCAATATCTCACATGAAATGACTTAGGGGAATGTGGACAGCTCTACCAGTACACACCCTTTCTTAGTGCTTCCACCAAGAAAAAATAAAAGTAAATCATGTACTACATTCATAGGAAAGCATCGATCACATCCACTCTTCTTCTCATCCACAAATGTGACAGAATCTGAACATCACATCTTTTTCATTTGGGCGGAGGGTGTTGGGCCACACCCTGTAGCGCTCAGGGCTTACTCCTGGCTCTGAGCTCGGGGGTCACTTCAGGCAGTTCTCAGAGACTGTATGAGATGCCAGGGATCAAACCTGGGTTGGCCATGTGCAAGGTAAGTGCCCCGCCCACTGCACTATCATTCCTGTCCCTGGCTGTCATGTCTTATAACGGAAAGAGACAAGTGCAGAGTACTCAGAGAAATGAGGAACCAGAAGGGTCTCAAAAGGCGTCACTCAAACGGACTTAAACAGACTGATCTGAGCATGTTCGTTTTTGAAGCAATGTCTTCACTATACTGCCTGCCTTTATACTGTTAAAGGATATTCTGTGGTAGATAGATTAGACTCGGCCTCTCTTGCCTTGGGGTGTAGTACCTAGACTGAAGAATGAACATAACAGGCAGACCAATTTAGGCTTAGTTTTCAAATACATTTTGTGACTATCTTTCTTTTTTTAAAAAATAACTTTTTTTTTTTATTGAATCACTGTGAGACAGACCCTTACAAAGCTGTTCATGACTGGATTTTAGGCAGACAGTATTCCAACACCCATCTCTCCACCACTGTACATTTCCCAGCACCAGTATCCCCAGGTTTCTTGCTTTTGGGAATTGTGGTTTGCAATATTGATACTGAAAGATTATCAAGAATATCCCTTTATATCTACTTTTAACCCTCAGATCTTGTCCAACAGGATCATTCAGCTATTATTGTCTCTTCTCTATCTTATCTACCCTCAGTCCCCATACACTTGTGGTTAGTTCCGCTGATCAGTCCTCCTAATCATGAATGTATTTCAAACATAGAATGAAGGGCTTGACATCTATTAAAATAGACTGGGCAGGGGCTGGACACAGCGGGTAGGGCATCTGCCTTGCATGCAGCCCACCCGGGTTCGATTCTCAGCATTCTATATGGTCCCCTGAGCACCACCAGGGCTAATTCCTGAGTGTAGAGCCAGGAGTAACCCCTGTGCATCGCCAGGTATGGCCCAAAAAGAAAAAAAAAAGACTGGGAAACTCTTGACAAGAAGATTTCAATACTGGGTGTGTCATTAATCTTAAAAGAAAATAAAAATTTAATAAAATAGAGGCCATACCCAGCAGTACTTAGAAGGATCAAGGCCATTCCCACTGCTGCCAGGAGGCCACTGCAGTGCTGAGACTGGCCTCGGCCTCGCATCTTTGGACACGTGCTTGACCACTAGAGCTATTGTTCCAGTCCCTGATGAGATAAGTTTTTACTTTCTCTCTTTTTTTCAGTGTTAAGAATCAAAACCAGGGTCTCATAGGTGCAAAGTAAATGTTCTATCACGGAACTGTACCCCATACCTTAATAAAACAATATATTGGGGTGTGTTTTTCTTTGGGGGGCACATCTGGTGGTGCTCAGAGATCACCCCTGATGGGGTCAGTGGTACTAGGGACCAAACCCAGGTCAGTCAGGTGCAAGGCAAATGTCCTGCCCACTGTACTATCTCTCCAGCCCTGAAACAATATTTAAAGTGAGGCTGGAGAGATAGTACAGGATTTAAGGCATTAACCTTGCATATGACAGACTGGTTTGATCCCTGGCACCACAAATGGTCCCCAGAGCACCATCAGGGGTGAGCCCTGAGTTCCGAGCCAGGGATAATCCCTAAGCACCACTGAGTTCTGGGTGTAGCCCCAACCATCTCTACCTTCCCCTCAGAAAAAGAAAATTAAAAAACACAGGTTCTCTACTTATATACCTATATACCTATATACCATTGTTGGCATGGCTGAAGCTGTCTCACTAACACAGACTTTTTCACACTCTTGGCAGTTTTTTTGTTTGTTTATTTGTTTGTTTGTTTGTTTCTTTTTGTGTCACATCCAGCATGCTCAGGGGTTACTCCTGGCTTTGCACTCAGGAATTACTCCTGGCGGTGCTTGGGGACCATATAGGATGCCGGGGATCAAACCCGGGTTGGCCGCATGCAAGGCAAACACCCTACCCGCTGTGCTATCACTCCGGCCCCTCTTGGCAGTTTTGAAAAGTGTCTCTGATGTAGGCAGGTAGATAGGGAAAGGCCCTTGACAATGAAACTTAGATTAATAAAGTCTCCGGGAAGGAGAATCCTGAGACTGACCCACCTTGTGGATACAGAAAACAGACCTGATAAGACCTTCAGCAGACCCTGAGGAGGTTGGACCCCTTCCCATGAAGTTTCTTCAGGTTGAAGAAACCCTATAAAGGCCACCTTGAACAAAGGAAGTGCGTGGCGCGCATATGCTGCCTGAGCGCATGTGCTCGGCTGCATCTCCCCTCTTGAGGTGTGTACTCTCATACTTTTGTGTCCAGTGCTAGGATGTGTGTAGAGCTTCTTCCACCCTTGGAGAAGACCGAGTTCTCTCTTGAGTGCATTACTCCTGTTTTCCCTTTTCTGCTTATCCCTTCCTCCTTCCCTCAGAAACCTCTACATAAAATCTGTTTACTTCACTGCTTGTCTACTCCTGAAATTCTTTTCCGAGATCAAGACAAGAACCCAGTAACCCTGGGTCCCAGGTGGTGGAGGCGGTTGGGGAGAAAGTGACCATCTTTCTCCTCCCTGCTTCACGGAAGCCACCCGTGGGGCCCACCGACATCATTTCAAAGAAGGAATAACAATACCCACTCGGTTCAATCACTGGGCTTGAAATCACAACTGGACAGCCTTTTGTTTACTTATTTTTTTGTTTTCTGCCCACATCTGCTGATGCTCAGGGCCGACTTCTGGCCCAGAACTCAGAGGTCACTCCTGGCAGTGCTTAGAGAACCGTGCACTGCAGGGGATCAAAGCAGAGACCCCCACATGCGAAGCATGTGCTCCAGCTCTGTGAGTAAAGTTCCCAAGAATAACTCTTAATTATTATAATTATAATTTTTTTTGCAGGGGACTTGGGCTTGGGGCCACACCCAGTTGCACTCAGTGGTCACTCCTGATGGTTCTCAGGAGACCATATGGGGTGTTGAAGACCAAATTTGGGTTAGTCGCATACAAGGCAACTGCCATACCCACTATACTATCCCCACTATACTATTGCTTCTGCCCCAGGATATCTCTTAACTAATAAGTTTATTGCACTGCTTGGGATTAAGAGCAGGGCTTTACACGTGAAGGCAGGTGCTCTACTGCTGAGATGCAGCCCAAGTCCAGGTGTCAGTCATGGAGATTGGGGGGTTTGGGTATGAATCTGACTAGGTTCATATTCCAGTCACAATACTTCTCAAAACTTCCTCACCTAGCTTTTTTTTTCTTTGAGGGGGGAGTCACACCCAGCGATGTACAGGGGTTACTCCTGGCTTTGCAACTCCTGGCGGTGCTCGGGGAACCATACGGGGTGCTGGGAATTGAACCCGGGTCAGCCGCATGCAAACCAAACGCCCTACCTGCTATACTATTGCTCTAGCCTCTCCACTGACTTTAAAGATCAGTATAGCAATGAACAGCCCCTGGAGAAACCCATGGTGCTGGGAGTGTACTCTTGAGTATCTCAGGTGCAAGCAGGAACACTTGAAGAGAAGGAAGACTTGCTCAGAATCTTCAAGACCGATACCACAGGTAGGGCATTAGTGTGTAAGGTGTCCCATTTTCATTTGACAGAAGTTTGGTTGAGCAGAAGGTTTTCTGATGAAATTAAGATTACTAATTTAGGAGAAGGTCGTCTTCACTACCTAGTTGTCTCCCTTTTCTAATTTTTGTTTCATTCTGTTTTGTTTTGTGGGGCCATGCCCAGAGGTGAATGCCCAGGGGGGCTGCTTCGGGCTCCATGCTGCACTCCAGCCCATTGAGCCATCTCCCTGCTAACAATTTCCTTTTTTTTTTTTTTTTTTTTTGTCACACCCGGCACTGCACAGGGGTTGCTCCTGGCTCTCCACTCAGGAATTACTCCTGGTGGTGCTAAGGGAACCATATGGGATGCTGGGAATCGAACCCGGGTCAGCCGCATGCAAGGCAAACGCCCTACCCGCTGTGCTATCGCTCCAGCCCTGTGCTGACAATTTCTTACTTTATCATTTCTTGCCCAAAATCCTCAGGATACTGGATCCAATTTCTCTTATCCTGGGCTTTTTTTCCCTACACATTTTTTTTTTTCTTTTGGCTCTTGGGAGAGAGCAGGAGAAGGATGGGGAAAGAGAGGGATAGGTAGAAGGGACAGGGAAGGTGGAAGGTAGAAGGGGGAAAAAAAGTAGGAAATAGGGAGAGGGGAGAGCTGGGGAGGGAGGAGAAAAAGAAAGTGGTTTTGAACTCAAAGAACAGGCTGCTTGCTGTCCCTTGAGCTCAGTGCAATTTTCTTCCCTTTACACACAAGTCTTTGTTCCGAGCCCAGATTATTTTCATAGGCTGAATCCCCAGAAGCGGAAGGCAGAGAGGAGGGTAGGAGCATTTTTTTAAGCCCTTTCAGATGCATTATTAAGTTTCCCTGCGGCAGTGCCTTTGGCTGGTTGGCGCTAATCTCTTCCAGACCTGACCCAGGATTTCTACTGGCCACTCTCAGCTCACTGGAAGTCAGACTCGGCCCCCAGGAGGAGCTGGTCAGTCATCTCGGCGAGGTTGCCGTGCTTGGCTACTTCACAGAGGCTGCCCCAGGTTGAATTCTAAGTCACCAATGCTTCTCTGAATCATCTGCTCCTGACTGAGCCACAGGTAAGGTCCTCCTGTTCACTAGGTTTGGGTGGGTGCTTGCAGGGTTATGAAAAGCATGAGCAGGCCGGAGTGATAGTGCAGCAGGTAGGGATAGTGCAGCCTTGTATGTGGCCGATCTGGGTTCGAGTTCTGGCATCTCATATGGTCCCCCAAGCACTGCCAGGAGTGATTCCTGAGCACAGAGCCAGGAGTAACCCCTAAACATTGCGGGGTGTGACCCAAGAAGCCAAAAAAAAAGAAAAAGGAAAAGCAAGTGTCTGATTTTTTGGGGGGTGGGTAGTGGGGAATAATCTCCCCCACCTATTCATACCCCAGATTAGGATGTGATGTTGGAAAGCCAAATTTAGAAATTTGACTATTGACAAAATGACTATTATCTATTTTGACTTTATTAAAAAATAATATCAGGAGCCAACTTGATTACCTTTCTGGTATTTGAGATAACCACATGATTTTTCTGCCTCAGATATATTATAGCAATCTGCTTCTAGATTTTTGCTGAACCATCTTCCCATTCTTGGAATAAAACTCAAGCACTATTTGAACATGCAGCTAGATCCTACTTGATAATACTGTATTTAAGATTGTATGGTGAACTTCCGAGCAAGCTTAGTGTTTACAGTTCTCAGAATCTGATGCTGAGATGTTCGTTTCATTATCAAAACTCTGGATAATTTTCTCCTTCATCCCCAGCAGTTGAGTACTTATAAACACTTGAATATTACAACCACATATCAGGAACTCTTATGGGTGTGTTACATATATGAACTCACTTAATCTCTGCCACAACCATCTGATGTAAATACTATTATCCCCACTTTACACAGGAAAAAAAATTCTGATGTTTTTCTAACTTACGCAAGGTTGCAATGGTAAACAACATCAGTGCAAAGGTTCCCAAAAGATTAGAAAGCTATTTACCTGTGAAATATAGCCAGGAATAGTCTTCATTTGGATAAGAATTCCATTGACAATTATAAAAGCAATAATTTAACAGTAGTTCTCAAAGTGTGGTCCTTAAAACAACAGCAGTATCGTTACTTCTAAAAGAGACCTACTAAGGAGAAGGGAGATGGCTCAAAGGGCTGAAACACAAGCTTTGTAGGTTGGAGCCCTGGGTTTATTCCCCAGCACTGTATGGTTCCCTAGCATGGCACCTATTATCCCTCAAGTAATATCAGGTGCAGTCCAAAAACTAAAAAATAAATAAAGAGCTCACAAAGTGAGAAACTCAGAGGTGAGTCTCAGTGATGTATGTTTTAACAAACCATCTAGAAGGCTTTGATGTATGTAAAAACTTAAGAACTACCAAAGGGCTGGAGCGAGAACAGCGTGTAGGGCGCTTGCCTTGTGCACAGTCAACTTGGGTTCAATCCCTGGCATCACATATGGTCCCCCAAGCCTACCAGGAATGATTCACAAGTGCAGAGACAGGAATAAGCTCTGAGCAGAACCAGGTGTGGCCCAAAAACCCAAAAATGAAATAAGTCAATAAATAAAACAATGAAATAAAGTCACATCACTTAAGCATGGACCAAAAGGAAAAGGCAAATTTAAAGTTCAGGCTGAAATCTTGAGGAATGTCCTTGGCTTTGCTTCCATAGCTCCTCTTCCTTTGGGGAGCTGGTTATCATCCACAGCAATGCAATGTGATTTGGGTGGAGTTGCTAAATCAGGACCTTGCATAGTGGGAAGAGAAAATTCCAGACATTCCTAATATCCCATTTACCTGGCTTTAGTAGATATGAAACCCAAGTGAGGCCAATAAAAATGCCTTCTTGGAATAAAAAGGAGGGGAGCTGAAGAGATAGTACAGAGTGTTTGCCTTGCAACCCTAGTTCAAATACTTACTACCACATATGGGCCCCCAGCTCTGCCAGGAATAGCCCCTAAGCACTACTGGTGTGGCTCAAAGGCCCTTCCCCCAAAAAAGATAAAAGAAAAAGAAAATGCTTCCTGGGATTTTACATTTAGAGTGGAGAAAAAAGTGCTCTTTATTCATCCTTCCTCCCTTCCTCCCTCCCTTCCTTCCTTCCTTCCTTCCTTCCTTCCTTCCTTCCTTCCTTCCTTCCTTCCTTCCTTCCTTCCTTCCTTCCTCCCTCCCTTTCCTTCCTTCCTTCTTTCCTTTATTCCTTCCTTTTTTCTGTTTGTTTTTTTTGGGGTCACACCTAGCGATGTACAGGGGTTACTCCTGGCTCTGCACTCAGGAATTACTCCTGGCGGTGCTCAGGGGACCATATGGGATGCTGGGATTTGAACCTGTGTCAGCCGCGTGCAAGGCAAACACCCTACCCTGCCTGCTATCACTCCAGTCCCTCCTTCCTTTTTTCTTTTCTTCTTCCCTCCTTCTCTCCCTTGCCCTTCCCCTCCCTCCTTCTCTCCCTCCCTCCCTCCCTCCCTTCCTTCCTTCCTTCCTTCCTTCCTTCCTTCCTTCCTTCCTTCCTTCCTTCCTTCCTTCCTTCCTCCTTCCTTCCTTCCTTCCTTCCTCCTTCCTTCCTTCCTTCCCTCCTTCCTTCCTTCCTCCTTCCTCCTTCCTTCCCTCCCTCACTTCCTCCCTCCCTCCTTCCTTCCTTCCTTCCTTCCTTTCTTCCTTCCTTCCTTCCTCCCTCCCTCCGTCCCTCCCTCCCTCCCTCCCTCCCTCCTCCCTCCCTCCCTCCCTCCCTCCTTCCTTCCTTCCTTCCTTCCTCCCTTCCTTCCTTCCTTCCTTCCTTCCTTCCTTCCTTCCTTCCTTCCTTCCTTCCTTCCTTCCTTCCTTCCTTCCTTCCTTCCTTCCTTCCTCTCTAGGGGATCAAACAGGGTCTCTCATGTACAAGAGAAATTGCTCTACTGCAGAGCACATCCCTTATCCAAAAGTGCTTATTCTTTTTGCATTACAAAAGCAAAGGAAGAATTTCACTGGGGATTGTGTCTGATCATTTCTCTGTCACATGGGAAAAGTCCACTTGCATAAAAGAGAATAAGTCCAGAATGGAAGAAAACAAAGCTGAGAAAGACCAGACCGACTCGTCTGAGACCCTGAGTTTGTCATCCTGAAACCAGTCCTGCCCTGAATTTATCAGTTACACAAGTTTATAAACCCTCTTATGGTCAGACTCCTCTGAGAAGTGTCTTTCACTCATGACAGAACGTACACTGACTGCCACACTAGGGGCAGGGTGTGTCTGGAGGGAGTGAACCCATTTCATAACCAGAATACGTTCCTTTTCAAATCTAGTTGGCAGCATCACAGGTCTTATCTAAATTATACTTTATGTTATTTTTAAAAAATCATGCTTTCATACAACCTCATACCTTGGACATTAGGTAATGAGTTCAAGTGATTTTTTTTCTTTTTTACGTGTTGGTCAATGAACTTGTTGGCTTTTCTTTTTTTCCTCTTGAATACAAGCCATTGCTACCATCTGTCACCAGCAAGCTAAGACACTTTTGTATTCTTGCAGCTGCCACAGAAAACATCGATTGTAAACTGCTGACTCCTTTGGCAGTTTCCGCACTTGGAAGGAAACAGAACAGGGCCAACCTTGGCTGCCCGCTTTCCTCTGTTTGGCGTAAACCATAAGGAAAGCCCTCGCCCTTGGGAAGCACTCAATGACTGTTTATTGAGTAAATGAAATGAAACCCAGGAGTAACTAAGAATTAGGATTTAAAAAACAAAACAAAACAGAAAACACTGGGTGGAGGGTGGGGAGGTCTCCGGGATGGTTCAGTGGCCAGAGGCACCTGCCTTGCATGATGAGACCACCCGTTTGATCCCCGCTGCTGCTTACATGTGCTGGTCATCCATGTGGCTCTGCTGCCTGGGACCCCCCTCCCCCCACATAACAACATGCTATCTCTGATCCACAGCCCCTGTGACTGAACCCCGAAACTGCAACGTGAGAAGCCCAACTGAAAGGCGCAGGCACCGTGGGTAGCAGTGGAACCGCCTCCTCAGGGAGGAGGAGCCAGCCCCAGCCAGCGTTAGAACTGGAATGTGTGAGAACGCCTCAAGTAAAACTCGCCACCCGCGTCGTGGAAACAGCACCAATAAGCGAGAGGAAGGCACTGGGGATTTTCTTCCAGCGGCTAAATTTGGCAACCCTGCCTGAGTTTAGGTCTGGATGCACTTGGGCACACGGTGCCAGGCGCAGTTATAGTGACACAGGTTGATCAAAGACTTTCCTTCTGCCTGGGGCAGGCACAGCCCCAATACCTGTGCTGCACTGCACGCCCTCTGCCTGGGCTTGTCAGGTGCTCGAGGGAGCTAAGAAACCTCGGTGCTACTTATCTCTGACCCAACGTGACCCTCTCAGCTGTGCCAGCGGATTACTGGATCATCGGGGAGCCTGCTCCGGCTGGATTACACGTGTATTTCTGAAACGTTTGGGGGCCGGTAAGATTCCAGCCTGGTAGTGCTAAGCATTACCCTGCAGATCTCCCCCCTAACGGCCTGTGTACATCCCAGGAGGCTGTTCTTTCCGGTCGGAGGCCAGGAGGCCCTTCGCTGGCTGTAGAGCTTTCCTGATGCCAGGGGAGGATGGACCTCAGGAGACCCGGGAGCCCCTCCTGGTGGCGCGATTCTCCACCAGCCGTGCTGGTGATTCCATGCAAGGGTTTGGGGGTTGCGGTGCTGATGCAGTGTGACCCCCCAGCAGTGTGTGGGGCTGGGGAGGGTCACCTAGGATCACTCGGGCGTGTTTGGGAGGGGCCTCCAAGGCCACACCTGGCAGTGCTGGGGGGAAATGTGCTTCGGATCAAACCTGGGCCGGGTGCACACAAGCCAGGCATCCGGACCCCAATGCAATCTCCTGGGGCCCCTAAACATTTTCTTTTGACCAGAAAGTACCTTAGGGCTACTTGCGCCTAAAGAGCACATCCTTCGGTGAGGACCACCCGAGTGATGCTCGGAGATGCTGAGGGCACTCACCTGGCGGGGGCGGGGGCAGCTATGCTTGGGAGACCATGCGCTGCCAGGAGTGGAACTCGGGGCCTGGTTCGTGCCAAGAGAGTACTCCCACCCTTTCAGCTACGTCCCCAGCCCCATACTTTCAAAAATTCTTGTTCTAATGAACTGTTCCCTTTCGGCACCCGCTTGTTTCCGTTGCTGTGGAAGAGTCGGTGGAAGAACAGCCCGGGCCCAGTCAGGGCGCCCGCTTACCTGTCTGGCCCTGAGAGCCACCTGCCTGCAGACCGGCTGTGACTTCTAGAGGAGGAGCAGTAAACTGGGGGTGCTGGTGCGGGTCACCCTGACATCCTTGTGGGTCCGCAGTCCCTGCCGACTGGTCCCCGGGGCTCTCCGAGGTGACGAAAGCAGCACCTCCCGAAGAGGGCTACACATGCGCAGGACTTCTGCCCGTGTTCACTTCCGGTCACTCACCCCGTGAGGGGCAGCGGTGTCCACGTGGCGCTGGGGAGTGTGGCAGGGATGCCCACAAAAGAAGGCATCAGGGAGGCTGGCGATCAAGCCCGGGCACCAGTGGCCACCGGAAGTCACAGCTGCCCCCGCGCTACCAGCTGGGGAAAGCATCCAGGGATGCAGCAGGCAGCGGGGCAGGTCCCAGGCCTGAAGGATCTTCTGCGGGCAAGTTGGGGGCAATATCACAGTGACAGGAGTGGGTTTGCAAGGGTGCCCCTGCCACCAGCGGCCAGTGGACGGACGCCTCCCAGGTGCTTTTCAAACTGGCGGTACAGAGGCGCCACTTTTCCTGCAGTGGGTGGATGGGTTCGTTTGGGCGTCAGGGTCCGGGAATCGTAGCTCCCGGGTAGAGCACATGCCTTGTACATGTGAGGTGTGAGACTCTGGGCCAGAACCCTCTAGCGCACTCCCACAAAAATGTATTCTTTTCTTTTTCTTTTTTTTTTTTAAATAAAAAACCCATTTGGAAGTGAATGTTGGTGCCACCTATGTGAGTTGCTTCTGCAACGATAGGCTGGACATCAAGGATTACTGGGAAAAACTTCCCGGTAAATTCTGAGGGAAATCTGGAATATTGCCAGGGATCGCACACTCATCCAAGGCATGCACACTATCGCAAGCTACATGCCCCGTCGCTTTTTTTTTTTTTTTTTAGCATATATTTTATTTTATTTGTTTTGTTTGGGGGCCACACCCAGCAGTGCTCAGCATTCACTCCTGGCTCTGCACTCACGATCACTCCTGGCGGGTTCAGGGAACCATATAAGGTGTGGAGGATGAAGCCTAGGTCTGCAGTGAGCTCGGCAAACACCCTACCCTATCTCTCACGCTGCACAAAAGCATATCTTTTATTTATTTTTCAAAAAATTTTTGCGTTATCACACGCTCAGACTGAGCCTCATGCAAGAGTAAACATATTTCTGGATCGTGCGGCCGTGTGATACATCATCATAAAGGGAAATACATATATATATATATATATATATGCCTCTCGGAGAGCCCGGAAAGCTACTGAGAGTATACTGCCTGCACAGAGGAGCCTGGCAAGCTCCCCATGGCATATTCTATATGGCAAATACAATAACAATAACAGGTCTCATTCCCCTAACCCTGAAAAGAGCCTTCGATCGTTGGGGAAAATGAGTAAGGAGAGGCTGCTAAAATCTCAGGGCTGGGACAAATGGAGATGTTACTGGCACCCGTTGGAGCAAATCAATGAACAACGGGATGACAGTGACAGTAATACAGTGATTTTTTTCTTTTTTTTCTTTTGTTTTGCTTTTTGGGGGTCACACCCAGCGATGCTTAGGGGTTACTCCTGGCTTTGCACTCAGGAATTACTCCTGGCAGTGCTTGGGGGACCATATGGGATGCTGGGGATCGAACTCGGGTCAGCCATGTGCAAGGCAAACACCCCACCCGCTGTGCTATCGCTCCGGCCCCTTTTTTTTCTTTTTGGATCATTCCCAGCGATGCACAGGAGTTATTCCTGGCTCATGCACTCAGGAACTACTCCTGGCAGTGCTCGGGGGACCATATGGGATGTTGGGGATCGAACCCAGGTCAGCCACGTGCAAGGCAAACGCCTTACCTGCTATGCTATCGCTCCAGCCCGATACAGTGATTTTTTGAGGGAGTGGTCACACCTGGTGATGCTCAGGGGTTACTCCTGGTGGTGCTCAGGCAACCATATGGGATGGGGGGGGGGTCGAACGCAGGTTAGTCATGTGCAAGGCAAAAGCCCTCTCCACTTTACTATCACTCTGGGCCCTGAGCATATCTTTTAAAGAATGGACCATTTTTTAAAAAATGATTACTTTTTTCAGCATTGTGACGGAACCCAGGGCCTCACATATGTGAGACATGTGCTCTACACCCCCCCAACCTAATATTTAATTTTTTAAGAATTTTGATGAATTTATACTGCTGTTAAGTGTGCACCTTTAACAGATAGTTTTTATTATGTTTCCTTTGGGAAATGCCATAGGTTAAATATCCAAAGCTTCAGATGCCAAGTGGATTTGATTAAGTAACTAAAAGAATTCCAAATGTTTAGAAATGTGAAATCTCTCTAATCTTTTTCCTCAAGTTTCCCTGAAGACCAGCTGTAGTGGCCGACATAACAGATTCTCAATCTGCAGCTTCAGTCCCTGTGGCCTCTCGCAGATAACACAACCCACAGGGTCTGAAGGGCTTTCTCTAAACAGCACACCAACACAACCAACTTTATAGAACTCCTTGATGACCTTTATCTTTTGTTTCAGAACAAAAGATAATGTTTTAGATCTGTTTCGACAGATTGGGTTTTTGTTTAACTTTTGGGAGGAGACAATTTCAACTCCCTTCAAGTGATTGAGAAATAAAGAGAATGACATTGTTTTATTATGGAAATATGCAAGTTTCAATTTGTCAGAATAAAGTGTCTCTGCCAGGGATATGCTAGGAGGTTCCAACTTGCCCCATTCACGCATCACAAATGACGATGGCATCACTGTGTGAGGATGGGTGCTTTTGTCTTTTTTTCTTTTAAACTTGTTTTTTTGGGCCACACCCAGGTTCTGAACAGGACTGAACCCGGGCTTCCTGATGCAAGCTGTGCACTCCAACTCCTTGATCGATGCCTTTTGAATAAGGTAGCAGGCACTCCCATTTGGCCCTGGAGTTTGAGGTATAAACTGTTACTGTCACTGTCATCCCGTTGGTCATCGATTTGTTCGAGCGGGCACCGATAATGTCTCTCATTGAGAGACTTTACTGTTACTGTTTTTGGCATATCAAGTATGCCTCGGATAGGTTGCCAGGCTCTGCTGTGCGGGCTTGATACTCTTGGTAGCTTGCCAGGCTCTCCAAGAGGGGCAGAGGAATCGAACTCGGGTCGGCCGCGTGAAAGGCGAACGCCTTTAAAAGAAAACAAAAACTATACTTTATCTTACAGACTATTTTAGAAGGATATATACTATTATAAAGTGAAGTTCTTTTTAAAAAAAAAGTTGAGAAATTGAGAAAATTACATAAAATTAAAGATAATAACAAAGAACAGTTCAAAGGGTTGTTTTGGGTGGGGGAGGGTTACGGTTTGGGCCATACCGGTGGTTATGACTTTACTTTTGGTTGTGTGTTCAGGGTCACTTTGGAAGTTCTTCAGGGACTATATATGATGCTGAGATTGAGCTAGGAGTTGACCACATGCAAGGCAAGTGCCATACCCCTGGACTATGAGATGGAATTGAGGGGAGGGGTTTGAGCCACACCTGGTCCTGCTCAGGGCTTACTCCTGGCTCTGAACTCAGTAATTAGTCCTGGTAGTGCTCGGGGGACTATAAGGGATGCCTGATCAGCCATGTGCAAAGCAAGCACCCTACCTGCTGTACTAACTCTCTGGCTCAGTTCAGAGACTTTTAAGGAGCTAAAAGAAATTATACTTGAAATGCAAATGTCCAGTATCCTGACTGTTTCACTATTCTGTAACAGTTGTCAATAATTTTAAAACTACATAAACATATTTACAAAAAAAATTAATAAAAGGCTCGGAGCGATAGTACAGCAAGTAAAGACGTTTGCCTTGCATGCAGCTGGGGTTCTATCCCCAGCATACAATTTGATCCCTCAAGCATTACCAGAAGTAATTCCGGAGAGCAGAGCCAGCCATAACTCCTGAGCATTGCCAGGTGTGACCCAAAAATCACAAAAGAAAAAAAAAAAACAATGAAAGTTAGAAAGGCTGCTGACTCAGTGCTCCCTAATAAGTAGACCTGACTTTTTGTGGTTTGTCAATTCATCTGCATCTCCCCCTGCCCCAGCTCAATTCTATCTTGTATTTTCTGACATGGATTTGAATTCCTCTTTTATATTTCATTTGTTTATTTTGGTGCTAAGATGACAGGCGTGCAAAGCTTGTGCTCAGCTCAGCCCCACCCCCACACCCCCCACCCCTGCCCACCTTTTGGACCGTCTTGTCCCTCCTGTGTGTTCCATCCTGCAGTATTTCAGGTTGCCTGACCAAGCAGCATTCTGTTAGTGAAATGTAAAGCTTGGCTGTGGGCAATTAGTAAATACGCTGAAATGGTTCCAGAAAACCTCAGCTTGAATTGGACCGTCCTTATCTCCCTGGCATCCGTCCCTGTTGGCTCGGGTCCTTTGCCTTGCCCTAGTCCCCATCTGGGCTGCTTGCTCACTCAACACACCTCCCTGGTATGGATCAACACATATACGTGGATTGCCACTGGGAAGAAGGTGCTCTGAGTTCCAAGCCTAATCTTGAGGACTTGCAGGTCCGAAAGAGAAACTAGTCCACCCCCATCAGATGGTTTATCTCCGATTTTTTTTTTTTTTGAGGTGAGGGGACAGTTGGGGGAGAGAAAGCCCCCCCCCCAAAGGGCTTAGAGTGCCCCCAGACCACATTGAGCTATAGTTGATCCTACTATGCTGGCCTGAAGTGGGATCACTGGGCATGTGGTGCCGGCGATCAAGCTTGAGAACTGAAAATAAGACCAAATGATGCCAAAGAGATAGTACAGTAGATTGGGTTTTTATCCTGCACGCAGCAGACCTGGATTTAATCCCTTGCATCCCATGTGATTCCTTGAGCCCCATTAGAAATAGGCCCTGAGAATATGTATGGCCCCCAAACCAAAACTAAATTAAAGTAAAACAAAAAAAGACCTCATTGTTTAGATCACTGTATCACTGTCACTGTCATCACTGTCATCCCGATGCTCATGCAACTCCAATAGCACTGCATTTGCAGTCTCTGGCACTGTAACCACGTGTGGGACACCTAGTAAATACCATCATCAAGGACATGTGACTCTAGGCATCACAATAACAAAGGGAAGGGAGTGGGGGCCCTTGTTTTCAAGGAGCATTACATTCTGTTGGTTGAGGCAGATAATTTAAATGTAAGGAAGAGCTGAGGGCAAGTGGCAAACATCCTTTATAAGGATGTACAGACTTGTACTTTGAAAAATTTGTTTTGGGCTACACCTGGCAGTGCTCAGGGTTTACTCCTGACTCCATGCTCGGAGATCACTCCAGGTGGGGCTCAGAGGATCACAAGGGGGTGCCAGGGATCAAACTAGCCTTGACCACATACAAGGCAGGTGTCTTAACCGCTGTATTATTTCCCCAGCCGTAGGAGGTATAGACTCTAAAGAAAGATCTCTGTTGGTACTCTGTTGGTGGTGTTGTGTACGTGTACATAAAACATGTACACTTGTCTAAGCTATTACTATCTTAATAAAAACAGTGAAGTTTCAGGTTTTGTTAACAAAAGTCTGTCTGATTGTTATTATTATTATCCCACTCTCATTAATATTCTTACCCAGTTGTAACCTGAGACCATAGAACTTATGTCAGCCAAAGTGAACAATGTCAGCATGAGAAAAACTAATTTTCACCTTGGATGCTGTGGTAGAGCTAAATGCTCAAGCCAGAACTGAGAAACTTGATGTTCCTCCCAGGGTGTTCTGGGAACTGGAGACCCCAGAACCTCCACAATGTGACAAGTCACGTATCAGAGCCGGTATTTGAAAGGGACCCCAAGAAGTGGGTGAAGGGAAAGTGTGTTCATGAAAGTAGTGCTTTATGTCATCCAAACATACATGCATGTTCGCCAGTAAAATGCAAGTAAAAAGATGCTCCATATCGTTAATTGACCAGGGAAATAGCTCAGGCACTAAGATAATTCTAATCAATAGAAGACAATAACTGGGGGCCCGAGTGACAGTACAGAGGGGAGGGTGTTTGTCTTTCGCAAGGGGGGCCTGGGTTCAATCCCCAGCACCCATAGAGTCCCTGGGCATTACGAGGAATGATCCCAGAAAGGTGTAATGGTGGTGGAATTGGTGTTCAAATATTAAATGCAATCAAATATTGTGAACTACTTTATAAAAATAAAATAGTATATATATATCACTGTATCACTGTCATCCGTTGTTCATCGATTTACTTGAGTGGGCTCCAGTAACGTCTCTATTACACTCAGCCCTGAGATTTTTTTATTTGAAGATATATTTTTATTTATTTATTCATTTATTTATTTTAAATTTTTTATTAGTGAATCACCATGAGGTACATTTACAAACATATGAACTTTGATGTTTGCATTTCATTTACATCCCTCCACCAGTGCCCATTCTCCTCCACCAATGATCCCAGTATCCCTCTCACCACCCCCACCCCAGCCCCCACCACCCCACCCTGCCTCTGCAGCAGGGCATTCCCTTTTGTTCTCTCTCCTGTTGGATGTTGTAGTTTGCAATAGCAGCCCTGAGATTTTAGCAGCCTCCTTTACTCATCTTTCCCAATGATTGGAGGCTCTTTCAGGGTCAGGGGAATGAGACCTATCATTACTGTTTTTGGCATATCAAGTATATATCACCCAGATTCCCCATTTTCCAGTAGCTAGGCAGTCACACCCAGAAACTTCCCCCAGCACGCCCGTGTAATCCCATCAATGGCCAACATTATATATATAATATATATATATATATACACATATATATATTTTTTAAAGGGAGTAATCCCAGAGCTGGAGGCCAGAAGTAATGCCTGAGCATACCCAGGTGTTGCCCAGAACAAACACTGTCACTGTCACTGTCATCCGGTTGTTCATCAATTTGCTTGAGCGGGCGCCAGTAGCATCTCCATTCGTTCCTGTCGAGTGCTAGTATAGCCTGATGACGTATTGAGGGCTCTTTCAGGGTCAGGGGAATGAGGACCCTTGTTGTTACTGTTTTTGGCATATCAAGTATGCCTCGGATAGGTTGCCAGGCTCTGCTGTGCGGGCGGGGTACTTTCGGTAGCTTGCCAGGCTCTCTGAGAGGGACAGAGGCATTGGGGGCAGCCTCTAATCACCTTTACAGGTGTTCCCAGTCTACCGAATGTGTAAGCTTTTGGTCGACTGGAATGTTGTACTGATCTGCACACTGAGAAACACACACCTGCCTGCATCTCTGGGCAGCACCTGGGACATCTGCGGCCTCCGGTTGATGGAGTGCACCCAGAGGTGAACATCGCCAGCTGTTTTGCAAGATCTGGACAAAATAGCTCCAGTTCGTGGCCAACCCCGGTTCGATTCCTCCATCCCTCTCGGAGAGCCCGGCCAGCTACCGAGAGTATCCTGCCCGCACAGCAGAATCTGGCAAGCTACCTGTGGTGTATTCGGTATTCCAAAAGCAGTAACAAATCTCACAATGGAGACACTACTGGTGCCTGCTCGAGCAAATCGATGAACAACGGGATGACAGTGATACAGTGCTACAGTAGACACAATGGTGTTGGCGGGGCATGGAGAAACCGTGGCGGTGGCCGCAGCATCACCGCCTGCCCCGGCCGGGCCAAGTCGCAGCGCCGGTGGACATAGAGCCGTGGAGGCAGTGTGCACAGTGGCTCATCCACTGTAGGGTGCTGTGAGCCAACCACCAAGTGACCTGGGACTCGTCGCAGCTCCTTGACCTGGCACAGACCCCCCGCCCCCCCGCAATAGGGTACTGCTCTGCCAGCTGCTCAACAACCTCTGGGTGCACGCCATCAGAACGAACAAACAAAAAAGAAGACAACAACTAGTGGTTGAGATTATGGAGAAATTGAAACATCCATACACTGCTGGTGTGACTGCAAAGCAGCCCAGCTGACTTTGTTTTCTTTGTTTTGTTTTCAGTCCACACCTATTGTTGCCCAGGTGTTGCTTCCTGCTCTGAGCTCAGGGGTCACTCCCAGCCACACTAAGTGCTCAGGGGACCACTCAGCAGGCGCCTTGATCCCCTCACTGCCTCTCCAGACCCTGTGCAGCTGTTTTGGAAAACAGTTTGGCAGTTTCTCAAAAAAAGTTAAACACAGAATTGCTATGTGTTTTAGTTTAAATTTCTCCCAGCCTCTCTAGTCACCTCCCCGGATCTGTAAGTGGAAGTTCTAACACCCACCGGAGAAATGGGACTCCGTTTGCAGTCATCAAGTCATCATGGTTCCTTTTATCTTTATCAAAATCTCCAAGATGGAATGTCTAGGATTGACGGCTGGAGCGACAGTACAGCCAGCGGGTAGGGCGTTTGCCCTGCATGTGGCCAGCGGGGGTTTCGACCCAGCATCCCATATGGTTTCTTGAACAATACTTGGAGTGATTCCTCGATTTCTGAGGGCCGGAGGAAGAGACAGAGAGATAGAGACAGAGAGATGTTATATATATGAAGAGAGGGAGAGAGAGAAAGAGAGAGAGAAGAGAGAGAAAGAAGAGAGAGAGAGGGAGAGAAAGAGAGAAAGAGAGAGAGAGGTCCCTGGGAGACATTCTTTTGATTTTCATTTAGCCAAGAAATACACAGACTGATTAAGGAAACTATAGGATAGAACTGTCCTTGAAAAAAATTTTTAAGAAAAATGATTTTAAGAAGAACTGTTCTTGACAGAGTTATCTATCTTGTTAGCAACACAAAGAACCCTCCCCCCCATTCTATTTTTCACCTTTTTATGTTCATGGAATGTGTGATATACATGATACATTCCTCCAATATTCATGACCATCATTTCCCCTCATAAAAATGCATGATATGGGGGCCAGACAGATTGCTCACAGGGCTGGAATGCATTTCTTGCATGTAGACACTCTCTGAGTTCAGTTGCTGGCATTTCATGGTCCCCCAGCACTGCAGGGGAGGACCCACAAAAAATGTATGTTTTTTCCTGGAAAACTCTTAAGTGTATATAAACTGCTAATATCACTCTAACACTATCTTCAGAGAAACAGACTCCTCCTCCCCCTTCTGAGGTTTGCGCCATAGCTTATGATGGTCTGGTTTGTTTTCCAATTTATAAGTTGTCTTCATGCTGACTTAGGCAGGCAGGAGGGTCCCTTGGCAAAAACAATCAGGAAAAAAAAATGAAGCCTTCAGGCTGGAATGTTTGGAATCCAAAGGGCTGGAAAGATAGTGCAGCGCTTAAGGCACCTGCTTTGGGTGATCCCGACCCTGTTTCCATCCTCAGCACTGCATGTGGCCCTTTGATCACCACCAGAAGTGATCCCTGAGCACAGAACCAGCACTAATACCTGAGTACCACCACGTGTGGGACAAAAATCCCAACATAAAAGTTAATAAATAAAACCAAGATGGGATCTGAAAAGGAGTTGCCCTGTTTGAGATATAGGCTTTTTTTTTTTTTTTTTTTTTTTTTTTTTTGCTTTTTGGGTCACACCCGGCGATGCACAGGGGTCACTCCTGGTTCATGCACTCAGGAATTACTCCTGGCGGTGCTCGGGGAACCCTATGGGAAGCTGGGAATCGAACCCGGATTGGCTGCATGCAAGGCAAACACCCTACCTGCTGTGCTGTCGCTCCAGCCCCCTGTTTGAGATATAGCCTGGAGAGCCTCAAAAGACCCAGCCCAGGTTACTCTTAAGTCTGAGACTTCAGTTTATGGTGTACCAGGACCCAGCTGCCGACTCAATGGCAGAATTCTTGCAGGAGACAATTCAGCAGAAACTGAGACCTGATTGATCAGAATGATAATAGGGTAGGAAGGGGAGGGTGTGTGTATGTGTAATGTGATTGCCTTGCACGTGGCCCACCCCAGTTTGACCCCCTCCCACCTCACATAGTCCCCCAACTACTGCCAGGAGTGATTCCTGAGTGCAGAGCAGGAGAAAGCCCTGAGCACTGCTGGGTGTGGCCCAACACCCTCCCTCCCTGATACTCTAAATGTGTTTGATGACTAGGTACCAAAATCCTTTCTCCTAAACAACACCTTAGCAGGGAACTTTTCTCTGAACTCTAAACCAAGGCAGCTTGGAAAAGACATTCAGTTTTCCAGAACAGTTCCCAGCACCCCACTGCATGCCCACACACCAACTCTGGGTGCATAAACTCCCCTTCGCAGCATGCCACCCTGGGGCTGCCCACGTTCTTTATATCACAACTCTTCATCCTTTTACCCCTGTAGGCTGACACCTGTCTTGCATACCAGTCCATGGTCCAGCAGTTATACACAAGATGATAGACCACTGGTTTTCAACCTTCCTACACCCGTGGGCCAGTGGTTGAAGACCACAGACCACAGTTTTATAATACAAATCCCCTCTCCCTTTTAGCTTTTCTTGTGTATGTGTGTATGTGTTTGTGTGTGTGTATTTGTGTCTTTCTTGTCCCATTGTCCTTAGATTAAGTACCCTTCCTTAGTAAAACTGTTTTACTTTATTACCTGTTTTCTCCTGAAGTTATTTTTTGCAGTAAAAGACAAAGAGCTTAAGCCTGGTCAGAGACAGGGACTGACATTCCTTTTCCTATGAAGAACTCAGGCCCATCTGAGAACCATGACTGCCGAAAACTTGGGTGGTGGAGACCAGTTCCCCGCCATGCAGGTCAGGCGGGTTTCAGAGTCACCTAGTGGTTGCTTTTGTGGGGTTGACAGGACCCCAGTGTCCACACTGTGCAACCACTAGTGGCTCACACTTGAATGTTGGTTATTTAATACAAATTGCAGCACTGGCATCAACCTGTTTCAAAAGGAAATTGAGGGGCCTGTCTTGTGGTTCAGTGGCAGAGTATATGCCTCACCTGTGTGAGTCCCTGGGTTTGATCTCCTGTAACATATGTGCGGGCGTGCGCGCACACGCACACGCACACGCGCGCACACACACACACACACAGCGATTAGGTAAAATAATGTCCCAGAAAACTTTAATCTAATATCACTGGTGCTCATGTTAGTAGAGACCAAACACCACCAAAGAGACCCCAGGCATTTGTGTCATGGAGAGACGAAGTTGTGGGAATAGAGACAAGGTGGTCTGTCTGCAGTAAAGCAGGGGAAACTCAGAAGAAACCAGAGCTGCCATGACCTTGATTTCAGAAAATGGGAAACACAGGACCACACTATGCACATGCCAGTATGTTCATAGAATTACTCTGAATAGTTCATGGAATCATAGAGAAAATGGAGGTTATTCAATAATTTGAGAGAATGAAGTTGTAATGGCGAAGGACAGGCGAGCATTGCGAATACTTTTTCCGGCTTCTGCTGCACTGGCCAACACTGCTGCTCTTCTCTCTTTGAGATCTTCCTTTATCGCATCTCTGCACAGCTTTGTGACCTCGGACGTTAGCTTGTGGTTGCCTGAGGCTCGCGCCAAACCACGTTGACGAATGAGCTCGAGAGTTTCCGAAGACAGGCGTCTGTTTGTGGCTTTCTCACTCTCGGCATTCTTCGCACAGTCATGGAGGTGCTGAACCAGTCGATCGTATTCCTCGTCGTTGTTGTCAAGGATGGCATCTTCCCACGTTGCTGCAATAGTGCCAAAGAGCTCCCAGTTGGTGGTCATTCTGGGAGTTGTCTTCTTAGACTTAAATTTTGCAGACTTTTCTCCCTACTCTGTGAAGTAGAATTTCGCACGAAGGAGACGGTGGTCCGATCCCGTTTGGAATTTTGGGACAACAGCGACATCGGTCAGGCAAAACCTTCGATTGAATATGATGTGGTCAATTTCATTGTGGAACTGTCCACCGGGAGACTCCCATGTCCAGCGTTTAGATTCAGCCTTCTGGAACTGTGAGTTACCATGGATGGTCTTCGACAACTACAAGACCAAGGTGACTGCCCTCCAACGTTCCAATGGATCTATCACATCTTCTAAAAAGGCAATTCACGACTTCTACTCGGATCTCTTTGACAGCCATGTCCACCTGCCCACATACCAAATTCTGCAGGATGGATATGTCGTACCCAACGTTCTCCCTTCTGAAATCTGACACGCCATTTCATTGGTAAAGACTCGTACAGCAGCTGGTCCAAACAAGGTCAGACCCAAACACCTGAAGAATCTGCCGGCAGTACTCATCAATACACTGGCTCGACTCTTCACACGCTACCTGTCTGAATGCAAGGTTCCGTCTCAGTGGAAAACCAGTAGGACTGTTCTGTTGTACAAGAAGGGAGACATCCATGACATCAGCAACTATCATCCAATCTGCCTGCTGTCTGTCGTCTACAAGTTGTTCACTCGTGTCATCCTGAATAGAATAGGCAGAACACTAGACGAAGGACAACCATGTGAGCAAGCCAGATTCCGAAGGGGATTCAGAACAATAGACCATATCCATCAGTGACCAAACTCATTGAAGTTTCAAGAGAGTTCAAGATGCTGCTCTGTCTAACATTCATCGACTTAAAGAAGGCCTTCGATTCTGTTGAGACTGAGGCGGTCATCGAAGCCCTGGCCAAACAGGGCGTTCAAACTCAGTATATCAAAATCCTTCACAAGCTGTATTGTGGATTTACCACCAGGATCTCACCATTCTACAAGGAAGTGATCATTGATGTAAAGAGAGGGGTGCAGCAGGGTGATACCATTTCAATGAAAATCTTCAGTGCCATTCTCGAGAACATCATGCAATGACTGGAATGGGAAGGAATGGGAATGAAGATAGATGGTAGGCAATTACACCACCTCCACTTCGCTGATGATATCGTTCTCATAACACCAAACATTAGCCAAGTGGCACAAATGCTGGCCGACTTCGACCACGAGTGTGGAAAGGTCGAATTGCAGCTGAATCTCAATAAGATGATGTTCATGAAAAACAAACTGGTCCCTGAAGCTCCATTTGCTCTCAATGGAACGAACATCTCCGAATGCAGCAGCTATGTGTACCTGGGTCGAGAAATCAACATAAGGAACGACTTGGTGCTAGAACTGCACAGGAGGAAGAGAGCAGCGTGGAATGCCTTCAAGAGCATCGAAGAAGTGGTTAAGAGAACGAAGAACCTCTGACTCTGGGCACATCTTTTTGATTCCACTGTTCTTCCTGCACTAATATATGCCTTAGAGACCTGGGTCCTATGCAAACAGGATGAGAACACTACTAGGGTATCCCAAAGAGGAATCGAAAGAGCTATGCTAGGAGTATCATGTCTCACTCAAGTGAGAGAAGGAATCCGGAGTTCTGACCTCTGTCGATGGTCAAGAATCAGGGACGCTGTCTCATTTGCCAAGGCATCAAAAATCAGATGGGCCGGTCATGTAAGGCGATTCAGAGATGACCGCTGGACTAGAGTTATTACCAACTGGATTCTACGGGATGTCAGAAGACCTCGTGGCCGCTCACCAACTAGATGGTCAGATTTCTTGTCAAATTCCTGAATGAATGATTTGAGGCTCTTCGTGTGCCTGGAGCAAGCAGATATCATTGGGCTGCACTAGCACGCAACAGGGACAAATGGAGACCTTACTGGTGCCCGCTCGAGCAAATCGAAGATCAACAGGATGACAAGTGATACAAGTGAAGTTGTAACCCATGTCACAGTGTGGGTAGATCTCAGAAGCAGTATATTCATAAAAAAAAGTCAGACACAGAAAATTGCAGATTATATGCTTCCACTGAAATGAAGTGATGTCCAGAGAGGCACATTGATAGAGAAAGTGGTTGCAGGGAGCTGAGGATAGAAGGGTAGTGATTATTGATGGGTACACAGTTTCTTTGGGGAGTGATGAAAATGTTCAGGAATTGTTCGTGATGGTGGCACAACATAAAACCACTGCAGTATATGTTTAAAAAGAGATTTTATGGTTTGCAAGTTATACCTCAAAACAAAAACAAATTCCTTTATATCCTACATTGTTGGTCTAGGGAGAGGCAGTGAAAAAATCAATGGCCAAAACTATAGTAAATCTGGGTTTATATTTTAGCCTCAAAGATTTAACTTCTTGGAGGCTAGAGTGATAGTACGAGAACGAAATAATAGTAAGAGAACAAAGAACCTCCGACTCTGGCCACATCTTTTTTTTTTTTCTTTTTGGATCACGCCTGGTCATGCACAGGGGTTACTCCTGGCTTTGCACTCAGGAATTACCCCTGGCAGTGCTCAGGGGACCATATGGGATGCTGGGATTTGAACCCAGGTCAGCTGCATGCAAGGCAAATGCCCTACCCAATGTGCTATTGCTCCAGCCCCTGGGCACATCTTTTTGATTCCACCGTTCTTGGAATGAGCACGTGGGGAAATTTGCCTTGCTCGGGCAAATTGACCAGAGATCAATCCCCAGCATCCCATATGATCCCCCAAGCACTGGCAGTAATAATTCCTGAGCACAGACCCAGGAGTAACTTCTGAGCATCTCCTCCCCCCCAAAAAGAAAATATTCAGCTTCTTGAATTATTAGTACTTAGTTTTGGTCTCCTCTTCACTCTGTTGTTACTGCTGCTGTCACTATTGTTACTGCAATAATCAGGGGGACACACACCCTCCTGGATCAAGTATGGTTCGAGATCTCTTGTTGGGTTGGTGATCCCAGAGAGTGGTACTGCCTGGCTCACACTGGCTGCATGTGGCAGCACTGGGTACTGAACTTGAGGCCTTGTGCTTGCAAGGCAGGTGTTCTAAACCAGCAATATTCCTCCAAGTCCCTACATTCTTTTTTTATTCTAGAATAAAATCAGAATTCTCAAATATCTCCCAACCCAGATTGCATAAATGCAGCATTTATCATATTTTATTCCTTTTTCTCTCCATTGGTGCATTAAATACATACCTTCCCCCAGCCCCCCCGAACTGTTAAATTGCACAACCAATGTTGCTTTAATCCCAGGAGTACAGAATTATTGCTCTTAGTATTTTTTCCTAATGTGTAGATCTTACTCAGGTCTTGCCCAAATTGCCCTTTATAGCAAAAGCATTATAGCCCTTTATACTTAGGTTATGTAATGCATTCACTTATTATGACTATCTAAAATTAGGCAGTAGTTTATCTGTGTACGTCTGTATCTCCTTTCGTGACCTAGTTTATGGTTTGTGTTTTGTGGTGCCAGGGATGGAACCCAGGGTCTCACACAGCAAGACCTGTGCTCTCTGCTGAGGCATAGCCAGGCCCAGCATATTTTTTGTAGAGCTCATTTATTTTGTAGAATGTCCAACAGTTTGGGCTTGCCTGGTGTTTTCTTATGATTAAATTCAGATTAGTTACTTTTGGCTGAAATTCCACAGAATTCTAAGCACATGATGTCCAATTTGTTCCCTAACTGGCTATTTCATCTCTGATCCCGGGATAAGCAGGCGGTGTCTGCCAATTTTCTTCACTTTAAGGTTACTATTTTTCTCTTTGTAATTAAGAAGACCATGGTGGGAGCTCTGAGCATCTGTGCCAATTCCTGGTTTCTAGTCAGTCTCGCCCAGCCTCTGCCGGGTTTGTAGCCGCAAAGTCCTCGCTGGCTTTTGGACTGCTCGGATTCCCTCTGCCCTCGTGGCTCCTTGGACTCTTTCTGAGAAACTTTGTGATTTGTTCCTCAAAAGAAAGTCTTCCTGCTGTACTACCTAATGGTCTAGTGAATTGTATTTCAGAGAGATAAAAGGGGAAGATACCCAAACACGTGTACAAAAAAAAAAAAAAGACATGCAGATTGCATAAGCAGGATTGGATTTTATTCATATTTGTGTCTAATCATGTGAATTTGCTTTTTTTTCGAAGAATAAATGAGTAGATAAAGGAGAGACCAGTGAAAATTATTCCCCTGGGTGTGGGTGTCAGTGCTGTTGTGACATCCCCAGGCCTCTCTCCTTAACAAAAACAAATTGCAGGGGCTGGAGCAATAGCACAGCGGGTAGGGCGTTTGCCTTGCACGCGGCCGACCCGGGTTCGATTCCCAGCATCCCACATGGTCCCCTGAGCACCGCCAGGAGTAATTCCTGAGTGCAGAGCCAGGAGCAACCCCTGTGCATCGCCGGGTGTGACCCAAAAAGAAAAAAAAAAAAAATTGCAGAAAGTGCCCTTTTGAAAGAGAACAATAAATATCTAGTACTGTGGGAGAGATAAATTAGGAGTAAGGTGTTTGCCTTGCACAAGACTGGCCCTGCCACTATGTATGATCCCCCAGCAAGGCTGGAAAGGATCCCTGAGCACAGAGCCAGGAGTAAGTTCTGAGCATAGCCAGCTGTGTTCCCTCCCTCCCCCAACCCTCTCCCCACTCCAACAGCAGAGCTGAGGATATAATTTGGGGGTAGAGTGATTGTCTTGTATGTGTGAGGTCCTGGGTTTGGTCCCTGGCTTGGGGTGGGGGGTGGGGGGTGGGGGGTTGTTAAAGTGTAGGGGAAGCAAAAGCATGTTTGTCTCAGAGAATTGTAATTTGAGATGGGAAGATTCAGGTAGAAAAGACCTAAGATGTGCAGATGTGCTCCCAATGTGGACACAGAGTGATGATTTAGCGGGCTGAGAAGGAAAGGAAGATGAGGTAAGTGGTTAAAGAAAAATAATATTAATTAGGGGCCAGAGTGATAGTATAGCTGGTAGGTATTTGCCTTGCACAGAGCCCACCAGGGTTAGATCCAGGCACTGCATACAGTCCCCGAGCACTGCAGCAATGACCCCCCCCCCCAGCACAGAACCAAGAGTAAGCCCTAAGCACCTCTGGGTGTGGCTCCCAAATAAACAAAGTCTTTGGGGCTGAAATCATTGTCGGGAGTTGCTTTTTTTGCAGGGGAGGGGGGCTCACACCCAGTGGTGCTGGGGCTTACTCCTGGTTCAGCTCTAAGGGATCACCCCTGGCTGGCTCGGAGGAAGATATGTGGTGATGCAAGATATGTGGCAACTGCAAGCAAGGCAAGTGCCCTGCTGTCTGTGCTCCCTCCCCCCTCCCTCTCTCTCTCTGACCATTTGGGCTTAACAAATGCTTGGTCAGTGATGCGCCAGAAAGACTAACTTGTAATAAGAGTCTCTCCTCAAGCTCAGGCCATTATCACTAGTTCTCAAAAAAAAAAAAAAAAAGTCTGCTCATTGAATTTTCAACCCCTTATTTTTGGCTTATATAAAGGTGGTGACCAAGTGAAATTTCTCTATTAAAAACTCCACCAGATCCAATTTAAAACGGCTTCAGAGGCTGGAGAGTGTGCGAGAGACGCTGAGCATATGCTTTGCCTGCAGAAAGCCTTAGTTCATCCTACAGCACTTCATGTTCCCCTGAGCATGGCCAGGAGCTACCCGAATGCTAAGTCATGAGTAGCCACCAAGAACTGCCAGATCCCAAAAAAACCTCCCCCAAACTCCAGCTTCACAGATGCCAACTTTTCACAGTATTTAACAGCATTCAAAGATAAACAGATATATTTAAGACTATAAGAGATTTATTTCAGCAAAAAGTGAATTTGAATTGTGTATTTGGAAGGGAGCAGGAACAGGAAGTTAGAGGCGAACCAAAAGAAAAATAAGGAACAACAAAGCAGATTGAGTATTGCAAGGTCATCTTCCCCTAGGGACCTGCCGGGGTCTGGCTGGAAGGTGACCTCACTGCTGCTCATCAGGCGATTCCTGATGAACTGGTTGAAGTTCCACTTCAGGGGCAACCGAAACTGTAATTAAGTCTCGGTTTGGTGTCATAGGGCTTACTAGGGTAATTGACTCCATTTTGGTGCTGTTATCTTGTTTTTAATAAGATAGCCAATTAAGTTTGCACCCCCCTTTTATTTTCTTTCTGATGGGCCACACCTTGTGGTGCACAGGATGGATCTACTTCAGGATCTGTGCTTAGAGTCTCATTCCTGGCCATGCTCAGGGACCATTTGAAGCTAGAATCGAACCTCAGTCTCAGCTTGTCAAGCTGTCTCTCTGGGCCATTTGCATCATTATTTATTTATTTATTATTTTTAAAATTTTTTATTTTTTGCTTTTTGGGTCACACCCGGCATTGCACAGGTGTTACTTCTGGCTCTGTACTCAAAAATTGCTCCTGGCAATGCTCAGGGGACCATATGGGATGCTGGGAATTGAACCCGGGTTGGCCGCATGCAAGGCAAACGCACTACCTGCTGTGCTATCGCTCCAGTCCCTGCATTATTTTTTAAATGGATGTTCCAGTTGTGTCTCAGCATGTGATCTATCCTGGAGAATGTTTTTTGTGCACTAGAGAAAAACGTGTATTTGGACGGAGGACTCTCTATATGTCTAATAGACCCAGTTTTTCAATTCCTCATGTAGGGCTTTTGCTTTTTAACTGATGCTTTCTGTCTGGTTGTCTTTGTTTCAGGGTTTACTCCTGGCTCCGTGCTTAGTGGGGGTCATTCCTGGTAGAACTCAGGGACCTTACAGGGTGGTGGGGATCAAACCTGGGTGAGTTGCATGCAAGGCAAATGACCTACTCATTGTATTATCTCTTCAGCCCTGTCTTTTTTGTCTGGTTGTTCTGGTGATTGAAATGAGGTATTGAAGCCTCCAGCTATTATTGTGCTGCCATTGATGTATCTTTTGGGGGGTCTATTAGCTGCACCATTTTCTATTAAAAAAAAACAAAATTTATAATTAGTAACATCATTTTTTTTGGCTTTGGACCACATCTGGCAATGCTAAGGGTTACTCCTGGCTCTGTACTCAGGAATTACTCCTGGTGATCCACAGACCATATGGGATGAGGGGATAAAACCTGGGCCGGTCACATGCAAGGCAAATACTGTACCCATTGTACTATCGCTCCGGCCCCTAGTAACATTATTTAAATGAATCATTTAAAAAATGCACAACTGGGGCTGGAGAGATAGCACAGCGGGTAGGGCGTTTGCCTTGCACGCGGCCGACCTGGGTTCAAATCCCAGCATCCCATATGGTCCCCTGAGCACGGCCAAGGGTAATTCCTGAGTGCAGAGCCAGGAGTAACCCCAGTGCATCGCCAGGTGTGACCCAAAAAGCAAAAAAATAAAAAAATAAATAAAATAAAAAATGCACAACTCTGTCATTTGCTGCACTCATTTTAATTTCTTATTTTGTTGTTAAAAAAATTAAAGACCGAGGGGATAGTATAGTTGGTAGGCTGCTTGCCTTACATGTGGCCCAACAAGGTTAAATCCTAGCTTTACATATAGTCCCTAGAGCACTGCCATAAGTAAGCCCTGAGCACAAAGCAAGGAGTAAGCCCTGAGTATACCTGGACAGGGCACTCTCAAAAATAAAATGAAATAAAATTGTACTGACTGTTATGCCCAAGCTTGTCAAAACACAGTGCAGTGAAATAGCCAAGACTCAGAAGGGGAGGAGGACAGAAATTTATTTTATCATGATGGTCCCAGGGATCATGATGGGGCATGGGAATTTTACCCATTTGACAAATGATTAAAAAACTGAAATTGCATTTGTACTCTAAAGCTGCATTCCAAAATGTCAATGAAGCCATGCATGATTATGGTTTTACTTGTTTAAAACATAATATGGTTTATAGACATCTATCAATAAGGCTTTACTTTAGCCACAGCCATAGCTCACACAGGAGAAAAATTGTCTCTTTACATAGCTCAGGGTCAGGGCCTGCCTTTTGCTACAACAGATTCCGGGTTGTAAATCTCAAGGTCTGTTAGGATTCACCCAAGGTCTCTTAGGGATTCGCACAGCCCGTACAGTTGATTGCTCGTAAACTTTAGGGTCTAACTCTTACAAACTTTTAACCCTTCTTTGGTCTAACAGTATATGGGTAATGTTTTCTTAAACCATACAGTATAAGAGAAGATTATAACAAATAGCTTAAAACCAGTACATACCAGCACGAGCTTCCATAAGACCTCGTCCAGTTTAACACAATGTGCATTCTATGGGTGGCTCATTCTTGAGTGTGGCTTACGACAAATCTCAGCATTGGCATCAATGCGTTAAACAGAGATGAAGAGCGATTTTCAGAGCTGGGAGGGCTGGAAGCTTGTGTAGAGAAGGAATGAGAGCTGAGTTCCTCCCCCTCCTCCCACACTCCATGAGGGAGAGGTGCTGAGTTAACGCTTTAGTGGACCCTTGCCAAAGACAGAGAAGCAGCCATTCCTTCAAGGACTCTGTTTTATTGCAAAAGCATTTTCTTCCCTCTTTTTTTTCTTTTCTCTGGTATGCTTTGAGTGCAAAAATAACAAGGGAGGAGGGTGCAGAGGCAGGGAAGGGGTGGGGGCTTATAGCTTTGATGACAGTTTTGATTTGAGTCAGCATCCCACTGAAAAGGTGGGTGTGGTGACCACTTGGGAACCTCTGTGAGGTGGCAGGTGTTGCCTTGGCTGAGGTGCTCCTGGCCTCTGTGGCCTCATGAGATTCCATCTTTCACCAGAGACCTTTCCCATGGACCCAGCCCGCCTGGGTTCTCCCTAAGGGAACTCACTTTGGGACAACTCCTTCAAAACTGGGCACAGAGCCCCACATTTTTTGCATGATCAAGGTTTAGAAAATGATCACTAAACCTACAGTTAGGATTTCTAAACCTACATGTAAGGAAAGCTACATTAAATAATCTCTGTATTTGCCAAACACATCCTTTTCCCTTTCATTCTATAAATGTGTATTGACATACAAGACTTACATTATTTTCCCGCGGATGACGATTGTCAGACCTATGTGGCATCTTGGTTCTTAGTCCATCTGAGAACTACATTTTAATAGGAAAGAAAAATTAGATGTTTATTTGGCAAATATTTATGGTGCTTCCTAAAAGCAAACCTGATGGGAGGGAGTAGGGATGCCAAGAGGAACTAGGCAGGATGAACTGGGGAAACGTGTTGATAATAAGATTCACTCACCAAATCTAACCAGCAGACCCTTAGGAGATGTTTGAACAGGAAATAGGTGTGGTCTTCTAGGACAGCCTCAAGAAAAGGTAGATCTAAGAATTCCTCAAAAATCTCAAGTGCGGGGGTAGAGCGACAGCACAGCGGGTAGGGCGTTTGCCTTGCACGTGGCCAACCCGGGTTCGATTCCCAGCATCCCATATGGTTCCCTGAGCACTGCCAGGAGTAATTCCTGAGTGCATGAGCCAGAAGTAACACCTGTGCAACGCTGGGTGTGACCCAAAAAGAAAAAATCTCAAGTGCATATGCTGCCCAAGCCCATGTGCTGCTTGCGCCCATGTGGTCAAGCATATGAGATACTTGAGCACATGTGTCACCCGCATCTCCCTTCTTAAGATGTGTACTTTCATGCTTCCATATCTGATGCTGAGGTCTGTATAGGAGCTCTCTCCACCTTTGGAGAAGCCCACGTTCTCTCTTGAGCGCATTACTCTCTCTCTTACTTTTTTCTCCCTCCTCACCTTCAAAAACTACAAATAAGGGGCCGGAGCGATAGCACAGTAAGTAGGGCATTTGCCTTGCATGCAGCCCACCCGGGTTCGATCCCTGGCATTCCATATGTTCCCCCAAGCACCATTAGGAGTAATTCCTGAGTGCAAAGCCAGGAGTAACCCCTGAGCATCGCTGGGTGTGACCCAAAAAGCAAAAAAAGAAAAACAAAAAACTACAAATAAAATGTTTCACTTTAAAAAAATAAATCTTCTCTAGGTGTCTGAACAATAGTAAATTGGGTAGGACATTTTCCTTGAACACAGTCAACCTAGATCTGTGGGTTCAATCTCCCACATCCCATATGGTCCTTTGAGCACTACCAGGAATAATTCGTGAGTGTAGAGTCAGGAGTGATTCCTGAGCATCACCAGGTGTGACCCAAAAAGACAAAAGACAAAAAAAACCAAAAAAAATCTTCTCTACAATGGTTTGAGAATAAAATACAATAAGGAATTGGTGGAAGTGGGTAGGAGCCAATGAAAGAATGGTCTAGTTAGAGATTGGAATTCTAATCCGAACGCTCACATCCAATCTCCCTGCACACCTCACCCCCCCCACCCCCCGTCCCTAGGGCTGCAGCTCAAGGGGCTGAGTACATGCTTCACATGCCAAGGGGGGGTGGGGGGATGTTCCAGGTACCACATGGTCCCCTGAGCAGTCCCTGGAGCTACCCTTAGCACAGGGCCAGCCTGAAGCAGCACTGAGTACCACCAGGTACCACCATGGCCCCAAAACCAAAACAGTCTTACCCCAAGTGATAAGCCATTTTGTTCTTGACAACAAAGAGATGAAACAAATGCCACCTATGCCCTGGGTTGAGACTTTCAGCTACCATCTCTGCCCTAAGAAAGGCGGGGGTGGGGGCGGGGTAAACCATACAATTAGTTTTCCAGATAGCGATCCTGAAGGAGAAACCAGAGGTGCTTACAATGATTTTAGTTTAATTGGAAACACACCCTGAATGATAGAGAAAACCAGAATTGTTGCTTTCATCTGAATGAGATGAATTAGAGACTGTGGCTTTAATTATGCTACCCGCCCCCACACAGAACGATGTGGACCTACTAAGTTCTTTCAGAGTTCCCCCCAGCCTAAGAAACAGCACAGTTGAGCGCCAGGAACAGACTGTGTCCCGGGCGGGGCTGGAGGCTGCATCGTTTGTGGCTGCCACCGGCTTTGGTATTTCCTGCTGTTTAGACTTTTTTTTTTTTTTTTTGAAATCTTACTTCCATACAATGACTGAGGGCTTTTACATCCCGCATAGTTTAGCAAGAGCATTCCTGTCTGGTGCATAACCCCAAAAGAAAACTCTCATTTTAATTTTGAGAGCTTGAACAGGTTTTAATGATGGTTGACAAAGAGTCTCTTGCGTGATGCTGGAATTCTGAAAGGAAGTCTGAGAGACATTTTTTTTTAAACCGTGGTGGGGGGGGGGGAGAAAAAACAACTTCAGTGTTGAAGTTAACAGGGCCCATATTTCCACAGATTATTGTCTAACAGTGTGCCTGAACTGGCTTTCAAATACTTGCCAACACATCGATTTTGACTGTTGATATTTGACCTTCTTGTGGTCCTGAGGCCGGTTTAGGCGGAAGGCAACTCTGTGGGCTTCGTGTTGCTTCATCCTGTGTTCCAGATTCGCGCTGCACTAGTTAACCATGCATGCTATGTTGTGTTGGATTTTGCTCCTGTTACAGGTGAGCAAAAATTCTTTAGGGAGGATGAGCAGAATCTGGAGGGATCAGGGAAGGAGAGTCTTAGAGCATCTCTAGAAGAACCGGGCGGAGTGGGCCCAGTGCCGAAGGGGTTGGCCCCAGTGTGGAAATGTGCACGGCTTGAGCGAGAGGCCCATGGAAGGTCCCTTCTTTGTGTAGAGTTGGGTTCTGGGACCAGTCAGCCGTAGTGATAGAGTAGAAGCACACATCAGCAGCAGCACAACTTCAAAGGATGCTGGGTTGACACGGGGGAGTTCCTGCAAAGGAGGAGGCCACTCTTTGTCCACCACGTAGTGATGCCAATGCCAGAACCACCCTGCATGGCAGGTGGGCCCCTTTCTCGAAGCAGGATGATGAGCCTTAAGTGATGTGTTTCTTTCTAACATTTTGTCTCCTTTTCAAAACTAAAGGCCCAGGGTGGTGTGGTGTTATGATCAGACATGAGGCCAGCTGGAACGACAGGACAAGCCTAGCATCTCGTCCACAATGGGCAAATACTGTCAACGACCATGAATGTACAGTCAAGGTCAAATCCCTTATTTGGTGAGGTTTTAAAGTAGAATTAGCTCTTTTTTTTTAAGTTTCAAAAATGTATCACTATCATTCTATGCCATGAATGTTAATTGGCTTCTAATGTGTGGTCACATATAAGGGTTTTTGTTGTTAGTTTTTCCAGGCTACACCAGGTGGTGCTCAGGGCTTACTTTCTCCTGACCCTGTGCTCAGGGACTACTCCTGATGGGCTCAGAGGGTCATATGGGTGCTGGGGACCTAAGCCAGGTCAGGCTTGTGTGAGGCAAGCACCCTCCCTGCTTTATGATCTCTCCTGCCCCACACCTTATATGTAGCACTGTTATCCTGTTGTTCATCGATTTGCTTGAGCGGGCACCAGTAATGTTTCCATTGTGAGACTTGTTGTTACACATTATATATGTATTTAAAATTTTTTAAAAAATTTTTTGCTCACAATTCTATTATTAATGGCTTCTCATGGACATAATTATGACACCGCACCCATTACGAGTGTACCTGTCTCCTACCCTCTGTCTTACCCACCCTTTAATTCAGTTGTGTGGATTGTGCCCCCTTTATGTAGCCTTTAAATTTTTGTTGCTGCCTCACTGCAACAAAGCCCCACAAGGGAGAGAGATCATTCTGTATCTGCCCTTTCATTTGGACTGATTTCACTCACCCTTGAGCATATTATTATTATTATTATTATTATTATTATTATTATTATTATTATTATTGGATTTGGGGCCACACCCGGCAATTCTCAGGGTTGCTCCTGGCTTTGCACACAGGGATCACTCCTGGCAGAGCTGCGGTACCATAAAGGTTGTCAGGGATCAAATCCAGGTCAGTCACATGCGAGGCAAGTGCCCTACTATCTTTCCAGCCCCTAGCAGCTGTACTATCTCTCTGGCCCCGCACACGCATAGTTTTATATGATTGGCCATCACACCAAAAAAATTCTTATCTCTACACTCTGCCTAAATATGTAAGTGGACGCCACGATTAACAAGGTCCGAATTTTGTACGGGTAAAGTGAGCTGTTGGTGTGGCAAGGTTGACACCTGTTGAAGGCCCATTTCCTTGGTGCATACAAATGTCCCCATCAATCTCTGATGGGAATGCAAGGCCTGGAGGGGAGGTTGCAGGACTGCTTTCAGGAGACCCAGAGAGCAGCTCAGCCTGGCTGCTGTCACCCAGTGAGGAAACTCGCCTAGGATGGAGGTGGTTCCACTCTCCACTCTCGGCACCTGGAATCCTTGCTTTGCTCATCTATGAAATGAAGACCCACACAGATTACTTCCTGTAATCTGCTCAACAAATTATTTTAATTACTAGAGAACAATAAAAGCTTCCTTTCTCCCAGAACTTGACATATTTGCAATCCTAGAAACCCTTACCCAGCTGGCTGCAAGCACTTGCTTCCTTTTCACATGAAGGGATGAAGAGGCCATCCCCAAGTTCATTATCTCCTTAACCCATCAACTGGCTTTTGTTGTTGTTGTTGTTGTTGTTGGGGCTTCATTGCTCCTTTTTTTTTAATTAATAGAGTGATACAAACAGGACTGATGGGAGCTCCAGAAGTGCCCATCTCTATGGCCTTTCTATTGGTTTTGGTTTTTTTAATTGCATTTATTTATTTATTGGCTTTTTTGGTCACACCCAGCGATGCTCAGGGGTTACTCCTAGCTCCGGGCTCAGGAATTACTCCTGATGGTACTGGGGGGACCATATGGGATGCCGGGAATCAAACCCGGGTCTGCCAAGTGCAAGGCAAACGCCCTACCCACTGTGCTATCCCTCCAGCCCTAAATTAACTTCTTTAAAGTTGTATTGATTTAGGGGCCATATCAAGTGGTGCTGGACAGGACCAAAGGGTGCTGAGGCTTTTTTGAGCCATCTCCCAGCCCTGCCTTCCTCTCTATACCCTGTAGGCCACAACTGACTGCTGGAAGAATGAGCGCCAAGCCCTGAGCAGGACCCTGGGTCCTGAGTGGACAGCACCGGCTCCTGGACTCTGATCTGCTAGTAGTGTGAAGGCCTCTGCCTTCCAGGGACCAGGCGGATGCTTTCTGAATGACTTTGGCATTTCCTTCCCATAGCATTTCAGCTTTGGTGCTGCCTGACCAGCAGGCTTCCAAGTGGGAAGAATTCCTGTGTGTCACGAACAAATGCTTTTCCCAGGGTTAGTGGCTGGCCTGTCTGCGTCTGAGTTTAAGGCCTTGCTCATGTCTAGGGCTGAACAGGAGCACAGCCTTGTCAGTAATGCCCAGCTTGGCCGCGCTGTGAGGGCCACTCAGGCCTCTACCTCTGTCCCAGGGCCTGTAGTTTTCTATGGCATAAAAAAAAAAATGCCTCTTTTCCGTTATTCAGGAATGAAAAAGGTGCTTGTCTCACTCCCACAGCCAGCCTCAGCCCACACACTGTGAAAACACATTAGTCACTCAATTTACACCTCTGAAAACCCCACCAGGGTAGAAAAAGAAAACAAAACCCCCAACAACTAAGCTGGGCATTACTTGGGTTGTTTGGCTTTTTTATTTTTTTTTTTCAAATACATTTTAAGAGTTTGTATCTTAATCGCCAGACACAAATCCCAGAACCTGGGGGAACAAAACAAAAGAAAGGACCCCCTGCTCCTGTTGGAATCCTCAGTCCCTGGGAAGCCTGGCCCTGGGGCCTGGCCAGGGAGCCTTTCCCTCTGCAGTTACAGCCCAGAATTCAAACAGGCCAGGCTGATTGCCCCTGCAGGCCTGCGTCTCCCTTCTGGTACTATCTAAATTCCAGGAGGACGGAGAAAGAAATGAGAGTAAGCTCCACCCTGAGAAATTTGTGGGGTTTTTTCGCTTTGCTTTTTGGGTCACACCTGGCGATGCACAAGGGTTATTCCTGGCTCATGCACTCAGGAAGTACTCCTGGCAGTGCTCAGGGGACCATATGGGGTGCTGGGAATCGAACCTGGGTCAGCCATGTGCAAGGCAAACGCCCTATCCACTGTGCTATTGCTCCAGTCCCCACCCTGAGAAATTTGACAACACTTCTCCCTCATGCCACAGAAAGCCAAGATTTAACTTGAAGAATGTGAAGAGTCTGGAAAAGGTGGGGGGTGGTTTACCTTCTCTCTGCTGTGATGCAGAGAAATGTTTGGAAATGGCTAAAGGCCCAGCAGTGTCCCTCCCTCTGGACGGTGACCCCAGGCTGCAGCCGTGTGGGTGCTGGTCTGTAAGAGCAGCTGCTCCTGCTCACTCTGGCAGGTCCCACAGCTCTTGCCAGAGTGGCACCCCACACACAGGCACCCCATCTGTACAGTGCCTTTTTTTTTTTTTTGCTTTTTGGGTCACACCCAGGGATGCTCAGGGGTTACTCCTGCCCCTACATTCAGGAATCACTCCTGGCGGTGCTCGGGGGACCATATGGGATGCTGGGAATCAAACCCGGTCTGCCGCATGCAAGGCAAACGTCCTACCTGCTGTGCTATTGCTCCAGCCCCTACAGTGCCTTTTTATTCTAGTCATTACTTTTTTTTTTTTAACTTAACAGCTCATCTGACAAAAGAGTTAATAATGTCTAAGATACATAAAGCACTTGTAAAACTTAACAATTAATCATCCTCCCCCCCAAAAAAGAGAGAAAAAGATTTGAGTCTACACTTCAAAGACAGTAGGCATATGAAAAAGTGCTCTTTATCTCTTGTCGGACTGGAGCACATTGGGTAGAGCATTAGCCTTGCACGCCGGCTGACGACCCGGGTTCGATTCCTCCGTCCCTCTCAAAGAGCCCGGCAAGCTACCGAGAGTACCCCGCCCGCATGGCAGAGCCTGGCAAGCGTGGCGAATTCGATATGCCAAAAACAGTAACAACAAGTCTCACATTGGAGACGTTACTAGTGCCTGCTCAAGCAAATCGATGATCAATCGGATGCCAGTGCTACAGTGACAATGCTACATCTCTTATCCTCAGGGAAATGCTAATCAAAATGACAATGAGCAATTATCTCACACATGTGATACTGGTACAAATAAAGCAACCAGTGCTCATGCAGATATGTGGAAAAGGAAGCTTCATCCACTGTTGGTGACAATATCAATTGGTTTCTATGGAAAAATGATCTGTTGACTTCTCAAAAACAAAAATTAAGAATTGAGCTTCCAAATGACCAAGTGATTCGACCTTTTGGCATCTATTTCACTGTCCCCCAAAGCACTTTTTTTTTGCTTTTTGGGTCACACCTGGCGATGCACAGGGGTTACTCCTGGCGCCGAACTCAGGAATTAGTCCTGGCGGTGTTCAGGATGGGATGCTGGGAATCAAACCCGGGTCGGCCTCTCGCAAGGCAAATGACCTTGAGCAAGGCAAATGCCCTACCTGTTGTGCTATTGTTTGAGCCCCAAAAGCACTATTTCATAGACATTTGTACTCCTATGTTTATTGCAGCACTATTCATAATAGCCAAAATCTGGAATAAGCCAAGTGTCCAAGAATATAAAGAATCTGGTATATATCCCCAGTGGAATACTTCTTGGCTATAAAAAAAAGACAAAAAGCATGCAATTTGTCACAATGTGGAAGGACCTGGAGAGGAGCTTGCTGAGAGTGGTCAGTCAGAAGGAGAGTTGGACACAGAATGATCTTTCTTTCTTTCTTTTTTAAAAATGTATTTTTTAGGGGTTGGAGTGATAGCACAGCGGGTAGGGTGCTTGCCTTGCATGCGGCCGACGGGAGTTCGATTTCCAGAATCCCATATGGTCCCCCGAGCACCACCAGGAATAATTCCTGAGTGCAGAGCCAGGAGTAACCCCTGAGCATCGCCGGGTGTGACCCAAAAAGCAAATATATATATATATCTATATTTTAATATTTATTTAAATATATATACTATATATATATATATTTATTTTTGCTTTTTGGGTCACACCCGGCGATGCACAGGGGTTACTCCTGGCTCTGCACTCAGGAATTACCCCTGGCCGTGCTCGGGGGACTATATGGGATGCTGGGATTTGAACCCGGGTCGGCCGCGTGCAAGGCAAACGCCCTACCTGCTGTGCTATCTCTCCAGCCCCATATAAATATATATTTTTTTAAAATTTATTTTATTAAAGCTTTGTGAATTACCAAATTATTCATAGTTGGGTTTTTGACATAAAATGCAGAATGATCTTTCATATGTGGGATATAAAGAAATGAAGTAAGGAAATAACAAAGGACCAGAGGCAACAGATGACCAGGGGCAACAGAATGAGGTGGTTTGAGAACAAAAGAATATGGTTCAAGCTCCAGCACCACACTGACTGTCCCCCTCCTCCACCCACATGCACTGCCCCAGCTCCCCCAACACTACTGCATGGCCCCAGCAGTGTGGGGAGTGACCCTGGGGGTCCCAAGCTGCACCATATCCTTGGGCCTGAGTGTTGAACCAGCAGGCCCAGTCAGCCAAGTCAGCAGGAGTGGCCCCAGAGTACAGCTTGGAAGGGCCCCTCTCCCCCAAAGCACTGTAGCACTGTAGTGCCATTGTTCATTGATTTGCTCAAGTGGGCACCAGTAACATCTCCACTGTGAGACTTGTTGTTGCTGTTTTTTGTTTTTGTTTTTGGGTCACACCCGGCGATGCACTGGGGTTACTCCTGGCTCTTCACTCAGGAATTACCCCTGGCGGTGCTCAGGGGACCATATAGGATGCTGGGATTAGAACCCGGGTCGGCCGTGTGCAAGGCAAACGCCCTACCCGCTGTGCTATCGTTCCAGCCCCTGTTGTTGCTATTTTTGGCATATTGAATACACCATGGGTAGCTTGCCAGGCTCTGCCATGCGGGTGGGATAATCTCGGTAGCTTGCCAGGCTCTTTAAGAGGGACAGAGGAATCAAACCCGGGTTGGCCACGTGAAAGGCAAAAACCCTACCCTCTGTGCTATTGCTCCTATTCCTTATTGATTAATTAGGTAACTGGCAATAATGTGAAAGCATGTT
The DNA here is from genome assembly GCF_027595985.1 of Sorex araneus. NCBI lineage: Eukaryota > Metazoa > Chordata > Mammalia > Eulipotyphla > Soricidae > Sorex > Sorex araneus. The sequence continues at coordinate 33,137,177 of NC_073307.1, read as the reverse complement.
AAAAATCTAAATTTTTTTAATGGGTTGCACTTCAGTCTATTGAGTGCATTTCATTGCATTGCAAAAATAACTATATTTTTTACAGTAACACATAAAAACAAAGTAATTTACATTAAGGCTCCAGGAGAGGGTTGCCTAAGAGAGCTCATGATAGGATCAGGGACTGGAGATAAGAGGGAGTGGATGGAAGGAAGGAGAGAAAAAGGACTGAACCAGAGCCCTGGGCAGACGACTGGGGGAAGAACGACTAGAAAAATGATCTTCTTTTTCAGGTGTGTGACCTTTGGAAGATTGGAAACATCTATTCTAGGTACTGCACGTTTCATGTTTGAGGAATTTCTAAAACATAGAAGAACAGTTTAGTGGGTGAGCAGTAAAAACGTGGCAGAGGTTGGCTTGAGAGAGAGAGCGAGCACAAGGGGCAGGAGCACATGATTTGATTTGTATGCAGGAAACCCGGGTTCAATCTCTGGCTCCCCTTGGTCCCTGAGATTCACTGCGTGTGACCTCCCTCCCACTCCCCAAAGTTATCGCTGTCTGTGAAGGTAGGAAGCATCTGTTCTGTGCTGATCTGAAGCACAATTTAATCTTATCCAATTTAGGAGAGTGCTTGAAATTCAAGTTTGTTGGCCTCCTTGTTCCTTCTGTTACCAAAATAAAAAGATGTATTTGGGCAATTTAATTGAACAAGTTATTTCAGGAAGGTCAGAAAATCCTGACATTAAAACCTCACTGTCTGTTTTTTTTTCCTTCTTTTCTAATTTTGAATTTCAAATATAAGTATGGAGCAAGTCTTTTTGTAGTAAGTTAATACAGCATAGCTTCGGGATTCTCACCAGATTTTTCTTTTGAGCAGATATTTAGTGTTGTAATTTTCAAATCTTGTTTTGTATGGCATTGTTTCCTGTAAACTGGTTAGATTTAAAATATTCTTTTAATTATTTTATTATTTTGTAAGCTGAGTTTTTTTGGCCACATCCAATTATAGAGGGAGCTTATGGTGCCAGGGATCAAATCTGGGACTTTTGCATACAAAGCATGTGCTCACTCCTTTGAATCATGTTTTTGACCACATTTTTTGTGGGGAGGGCTCTTACATTTTTTTAAAAAACATATGACCTGCAAGTACCCCAGGTAGAAAAAAAGAAAAAAGAACAAGAACAAAGTATAGGAAAAGAATAATCTTCATTTTATTTGTAAAAATGCAAGCTTATACAAACTACATTATTTCTCAGGTAAAAGGGGAGAAAAACATTTTTGTCTATTTTTAGTGTGTGTCAACTCATTCAAAGATTTGTTTCGTTTATTCTGTGGATTTTCAAAATCTTAGTTGGCTTCACCACCATTTTATTTAACTGACATCTCTCTTATGAGCAGAGTTGTTTGAGCTGACATTGCTTTCTCAATTCTATGTACCTTCCCCCTATTTCCTGTGGCTTTATGCACTTAACAATTATGCACCCATTTCTACTCTGAACCCTACAGAAAAAAGGAATTAGCTACTTACCCATCTTTAGACAATTGACCATAGATTAGATCCCAGACCTACCAATTTTTCTGGACAGAGAAGAAAAGATAACTGACGGAAGATAACATCAGTAAAAGAGAGCATCGTGGGAGGGAGAGAAAAAGGTGGGTCATTGGCACAACATTTCTTCAAATTTTAGATATTCGTGGCCCCGGACAACATTGAAGTCTGTCTGTTCTTACAGGAGAGGTAAACGCCTCAGACTCTCCAAGTCAAAGGATGCAGAAAAAAGCTAGTGTGGGAGGGAAAGGGAGACTAACCAGATGGTGGAGGACCGGAGAGGAGCTGGGGGTGAGGGTGAAGGTTGGGTGTGCTAATTAGCTGTTCTTGCCTGACCAAAAGCCAACGGCAAGCAGATGGTTGTTCCCTTAAAAAACCACCCACTTTCTGGCCGGCCGGCAGCAGCGGTTGAACTGTGGTCACGTAGAAAGCATGAACTTACTTTTTTCCCTCTTTTCAAAATGTGGAAGGAGAAGCACACAAAAGGACAGTCTGGGTTGAAATATTACACATTTCTTCGAAACGCAGCTCTTATCTTTTCTACTCTTTGTCATGAGTAGATACTTACTCATAGTTTGCCTGAAATCCGTTGTCCATAGCTAACTGAAAGTGGTTTGGTCTTTAACAAAAATCAATCCAAGGGGCTGGAGTGATAGCACAGCGGGTAGGACGTCTGCCTTGCATGCGGCCAACCCAGGCTCGAATCCCAGCATCCCATATGGTCCCCTGAGCACTGCCAGGGGTGATTCCTGAGTGCAGAGCCAGGAGTGACTCCTGTGCATCAGCCAGGTGTGACCCAAAAAGCAAAAAAAAAAAAAAAAGCAATCTGTGTCTGGACACACACACACACACACACACACACACACACTCATACACCCAAAGAGATGATCCAACTGGCTGTGAAGTCCCAGCTCTGCAGCCAGAGCAGCTTGTGTTTGATGGTCCAGCTGGCAGAGGGAGGTATAAGATGCTGCCGGGCACATGCCAGGCTGAACCCTCCCTGGCCTGACACTGTTGGGTGGGGACCTTGTCTCTTTTAAGAATTGTAATGTTTACTGTGCGCCTAGAGCGGGTAGGGCACTTGCCTTGCACACAGATAACACAATTTTCACATGGTCCCCCGGCACCACCAGAAGTGATCCCAGAATGCAGAGTCAGGAGTGAGCTCTGCTGGGCGTGACCGAAATAAAAAACAAAAACAAGAATTGTAACGTTTTTTGGTTTTTCAGGCCACACCCTGTGGTGCTCGGGAGTCAGGGTCTAAGTGACATCAGGGACTGAGTTCAGGGGTGCAAAGCATGTGCTCCAGCCCTGTGAGCCATCTCCCATGCCAGGGACCATGTCTTAGTTACAATTTCTCTAGAGCTAGCTGCACTGTTCTCTCTCAGCACATTAAACAGGACCAGGTAACAGTAAATCAATCCCTACATGTACTAATTGTACTTTTGAAGGGAGGGGCCTCAAAGACAGTGCTCAGAAGGTTTGGCGGCCCCACTGGTTATTCTCAGCCGACTGGAGCAGAGGTTTAGTGCAGGGGCCTGAGGATGCGATGCTGCTCCTCCTCGAGGTTCCTGGGACTCATTGGTCAACCCTGCGGTGCTTGTGTATGGGGGACCACGTGGCACCAGGTTTAATAACCTAGGTTGGATGCTGGGTAGACATGTGCCCTAGCTGCTCTATTATCTCCTGGGCCCTCTATGGTTATTTTTTATTTTTTAGGGCAATCCCGAGCAGTGCTCATGGGACCCTGGGCCATGCCCTGTGAGGTTCAGTGCTCAAGCCGCAGTGCTGGGGGCCAATAGGGCTATACCTGGTGATGCTGGGCAGAGTGGGCTGGGCTCATGTGGTGCTGGGGATCAAACTTCGATCCTGAGCCTCGAGCCATTTGTTTGAGTCCCCTTTACATGTACTATTGTTCACTATTTGTATCAATATTGGCTCTAAGCTAAGATAAACATGACTGAGCATGACCAAGTAAAATAGTTTTTGAAATTAAAATTGTGCATATTGAAAGTGCATGATTGAGGGCTGGAGAGATAGCACAACGGGTAGGGCGTTTGCCTTGCAGGCGGCCGACCCGGGTTCAAATCCCAGCATCCCATATGGTCCCCTGAGCACGGCCAGGGGTAATTCCTGAGTGCAGAGCCAGGAGTAACCCCTGTGCATTGCCAGGTGTGACCCCCCCCAAAAAAAAAGAAAGTGCATGATTGTAACAAGTATTAATTTTTCTCAGTACTGATATGCTTTGTAAACTAAATTAAATAATAGCTTTTCAAATTAGGACCATCTGGGGGCCAGGGACTCGATTCCATTCCAACACTGCCAAAACCAAACAAAAATAACAACTCCTTTTCCCCTTACAGGGAATTTTTTATTTTTTAGTTTGTTTATTTTAGTTTTGGGGTCATGTCTAGCAGTGCACAGGGCTTACTCCTGGCTCTGAGCTCAGGGACTACTCCTGGTGGGGCTCAGGGGAACATATGTGGTACTGGGGATCAAACCTGCATTGGTCATGTGCAAGACAAACTCCCTACTTGCTGAACTTTGTCTCCGGTCCGGAATATCTATTTTTTTTTCTTTTTGGGTCACACACGGCAATGCACAGGGGTTACTTCTGGTTCATGGACTCAGGAGTTACTCCTGGCGGTGCTCAGGGGACCATATGGAATGCTGGGAATCGAACCCGGGTCGACTACGTGTAAGACAAATGCCCTACCAGCTGTGCTATTGCTCCAGCCCCGCCGGAATATCTATTTTTGAAAAAGAAAAGATTAAATATTTACTGAGCACCTAATTATGAACCACAAACGCAATCAGTTTTTTGGCCGAGATGAGTTGGGTTATGTTCAGAGGTGCTCAGGGGCTATTACTGACTTAGTACTCAGGACATGTATTACCAGGGATCTGACAGACTTCTCATATGGAAAGCATAAATGCTTTCTACAACCCTGTGAGATATCTCCTCCATCCATCCCCTGACATGGTACTTTCAACAACTCTAACAGTGTCTGTTCATCTCTTGTCCCCATTTTTATTTATTTATTTTTTTTGCTTTTTGGGTCACACCTGGCGATGCACAGGGGCCACTCCTGGCTCTGCACTCAGGAATCACCCCTGGCCGTGCTCAGGGGACCACATGGGATGCTGGGATTTGAACCCGGGTCGGCCGCATGCAAGGCAAACGCCCTACCCACTGTGCTATCTCTCCAGCCCCTTGTCCCCATTTTTAGATGGGGTTATTAAATTTGTTCTTGTTGAGCTTTGTGGGTCACTATAATCTTGGATATTATACTTTTATCTGATGTTTCGTGTGCAAATATTTTCTCCCCTTCAAGGGTGTCTTTTAATTTTAGCATACTTCCCGAAGCTCTGTATAGATTTGATGCAGTACCTACTGAGATTGATTACCTGAGAGCCCCCGGAGATAGCTCAATGGGCTAAGTGCATGTTTTGCAGGCAAGAGGCCCAGGTTTCATCCCTTACATGACATGCAGTCCACAAAGCCTCTTAGGGAATAACCCCAACTCCGACCACTGAGCCATGAATAGACCCTGAGCGCAATTTGGTGTGGCCCCCAAAAGATGGTTTTTGCCCCAAATAGATTCTAGATAACATCACACATTGCTAGATTAAAACACACACACACACACACAGACACAAAACCCACACACATTCATTTAGTTTGTTCTGGGGCCGTATCTGGCAAAGCTCAGGAGCTACTCCCAGTTCTGTGCTCACTCTTGGTGATGATTAGGGTGTAGTTAGGGTCTGGAGTCGATAATTTCCCCCTCTCTGGACCCATACAAAGAGTTCAGCCAGTAATGTAACACACAAGAGAAGTTTATTAAGCCAGCTAGCTGGGGTCAAGCTTCTAGGCACGCAGGCCCAAACAAGACAACAAACAAGGGAGAAGCCACAAGTTTTATTTTATTTTATTATTTTGCTTTTTGGGTCACACCCAGCAATGCTCAGGGGTTACTCCTGGCTCTGTACTCAGGAATTACTCCTGGTGGTGCTCGGGGGACCATATGGGATGCTGGGGATCGAACCCAGGTCGGCTGCGTGCAAGGCAAACGCCCTACCTGCTGTGCTATCGCTCTGTCCCCGAAGCCACAAGTTTTATGGTCAATGCTTACATAATAGCCCATGCTTACTAATTCAAACAAAAATGTAAGTGAAAATTGCAAATTTCATAATTCAGAAGAAAACACAATTTCAAATAGCACAAATAGTTACAGATAGGTCATCTAGACATGTTTTCAGAACATTCTGGCGGCTGTCCACCCTGCCTGCGTCCCTTCTATAGATAGTGGGTAGTGGTTATGAAACTATTTGCCAAGGCTGAGTTTTCAGCCCAGTTGTCTTTCCCTTGCAGATGGCCATGGGGGAGAAGTGGGGTTTTAAGAAAAACAGAAAGGTTTAAGTAAAACAAGACGTGAAGCAGGAACCAGGCACGATGGAGTTGCTCCTGCCCCACTCCGTGTCCAAAAGTACCAGGATCAAGCCCAGATCTCCATCAAGCAAAGCATGCACTCAGCCCATCTCCCTCCAGCCCTTCTTTAGTTATACTAATTTTAATGCATATATGTATTTATTTATTATTTTGAGGCCACATACAACAGTGCTCAGGGGCTATTCCTGGCTCTGTGATCACTCCTGGCAATGCCTAAGGAACTGTGTGTGATGCCAGACAGTCAAACCAAAGTTGGTGCCTTGCAAGGCTGTGAGTTTCAAAGAAAATGTGGGAGTGCAGTACTGAAGCGCTCAGTGGCCAAAAGCATTCCCCTAGACAGCCTATGGCAATGGACGGACGAAGGATGGGGGGGTGAGGTGAGTGGAGAATCAGAGTCCCAGGCTGGTTGGCAGTCAGTTTATTTCTTTCTCCTTTCCAGCATAGTCTCATCTCTCCCCTTATAGCACAATTGTAGTCGTGGTTTTGGTTGTAGTCCCAATTATCACAGTTCCATCATCCTAATTCCATCGTCCTTATCTTCCTGGTCCTCATAGTCCTTAGCGTAGTCCGTGTTCAGTCCTCATCTAGTCCTCCCCCTTACAGCATAGTTACATAGAAATCATGAAGGGTTGGGGTATACGTAGGTGGGGTTGAACTTTGTCATAACAACAAATAGATGTGAAGCCACTCCTCTAGGGGAAGTTCTAGGAAATTAACTCAAAAACAAGGTCTCATCCGAGGGGTTAGCACTCTAGATTACTAGGAGATCCGCTCAAGGCTGGGATTCCATCTAGGGTTTGTTGCTTTCTCCTTTCCCCAGCTAGCAAAGGAAAGAGAAAAGCAATATAGGATTATTAGTGCTTGATGGAATTGGATGTGCCTCAGGAGCACTGTTGTGGGAGTAACTCAACAAACCTAAACTCCCTGCAGGAGGAGCAAAGACATCCCAATGTTAACCAACACAAGGCAAGGGTCTGATCCCTTGTCCTATGTCTGGTCACCTGTTTAGATTTTTATTTTAGCTCTAATTTCATTTGTCATGTGAAAAAAATTAATTTGATATTTGTCCTACTTGCTTTTGTCTTTCTTGTCTTTGTTCTGGAGTCAAATCACTGAAGCTGCCTGCATATTTCTCAGTTTATTAATATTAAACACACATATTAAGATGAACATTACAAGGTCCAAGGAGATAGAGAAGCTAAGGCATTTACCTTAACAATTGGCCTTGATTTTATCCCTAGCACCTAAGATGATCCCCCGAGCATCACCTGCAGTGATGGCTGAGCACAGAACCAGGAGTGAGCCCTGAACACCTCTGGGTATGGTCCACAAACCCAAAATAAGTGAATAAATAAAAATAAAACAAGTATTACAGATCAAACTTTTATTTCAGATACGAGGAATAGAAAAAAAAAATGTCTCCTAAGTATACTTTACAAAAGTTTTAACTGTTTAGAGAAACCTTTGACTCATGCCTTCTGGAGCATTTTACTCAGAGGAAGTTTGCAGCAGTATGCCTAAGAAAGCCAAGGTAGACTCATTATGAGAAATGAGAAGCCAGTAAAGGTCAGAGTATTAGATCAGACGTAAATGTATGCTCTGGTTGACTCTGGGTGCAATGGGCATTTCATTGTCTACATTATCAGCAGGGCCACTCTGTTACCTTGAAGAGTTTTAGGATTTGTTTCAAATAGTCCAAACAGTTCCATGCTAGTTCCAATGACTGTTCTTCATGGTGAGGCTGTGGAGGTACTTAGTGGAGGGGATGGCATCTTCGTCACTGGTAATGAAGCAGGCATTTGGGATTTCTTTTAAAAGAAAACTGCCTGGTTTACCCATGACTTCCCTTTTCCCTATGACCATTGAGATCTCATTTCTCCATCCCTTGCTTTGACACCAACTCAAATCCCTTAAAGGAAGTGTCAAGTAAGAGAAAGAAACCCAAATGTTGAGATTAGAGAAATGAAACTAATTTATTTAAAATGGCAATAAGTTTCTGAAAATTGTCTGCAGGGCAATTCCAGCTATAAGGGTGACTTTTCCGTGGAGTGTCCCAGTGACAACTTCCATGTAGCTCTTCCTTCCATGTAGTCACGTATGTTTATAAGTTTCTCATGACTCGCATGGTCCAAGGAAACTAAGATCAGGTGTTATGTGCTGAGTTCCCTCCACTTATTTATTTACCTATGTCTCATATCTTTTTTTTTTGGGGGGGGGTTTGGGTCACACCTGGCGATGCACAGGGGTTACTCCTGACTCATGCACTCAGGAATTACTCATGGCGGGGCTCGGGGGACCAAATGGGATGCTGGGAATTGAACCAGGGTCGGCCGCGTGCAAGGCAAATGCCCTACCCACTGTGCTATTGCTCCAGCCCCTACGTCTCATATCTTTATCATTCCATTATCTCTTTGGATAAACCAAAATTAGGACCAGAGACGGCTCAATGGACTCAGCTCACGCTTTGCATGCAGGAGGCCAGGAATCATCCTTGGCCCCGCATGGAGCTGGGAGAAACCTCTGCACACTACTGGTGTGGTCAAAAAAGCCAAAATGAAAGCAAATAAAATTTCATCCTTCTCTTCAAAATATGAGAAAATCCTCTAAGAACAGGACAGGGAGCTTTTGGTCTTTCTCGAGCACATCTCCTTGAAAACTTTTTTTTCTTTTCTTTTCTTTTTTTTTTTTTTTAAATTTTGGCCACAGGAGTGCTTAGGCCTTACTCCTGGCTCTGAGCTCAGGGGTGACTTCTGGCAGTGCGTGGGGGAACCATACCTGGTGCTAGAGATGGATCAGGTGTCAGCCATATGCAAGGCAAGTGTCTTTACTTCTGTACTCTCTCCAACTTGAGATCCACACCTTTTGCCTTAAAAAAAAAATTTGCATGGTTATGAAGATTTGGTCAGATTCTCCCACCTGGTGATGCTCAGGTGATGCTCAGGGCTTACTCCTGGCTCTGCTCAGGGATCACTTTTGCTGGGCTTAGGGGACCACATGGGGTGCCGGGGATCAAACCCAGGTTGGCTGAATGCAAGGTAAACAATAAACACCGTACCCACTGTACTCACACTCTGGCCCTAGTTAGATTTTAATTATGAAGTATAACACAGTCGCTAATGTTTTGTCCAAAATATAATTTATATTGTATATCGGTGCCTGCTCGAGCAAATTGATGGACAGCAGGATGACAGTGCTACAGTGCTATCATATTATTTCTTCCAAATATAACTTATAAAATTATGAGCCTTAATGCTATCCTAGATTCTGATAACTTCTTTTTTATTTCTTCTACTTACCCCTCTTAAAAATTACTTCTTTAGGGGCCGGAGCGATAGCACAGCGGGTAGGGCGTTTGCCTTGCATGCGGCCGACCCGGGTTCGATCCCCCGCATCCCATATGGTCCCCCAAGCACTGCCAGGAGTAATTCCTGAGTGCAAAGCCAGGAGTAACCCCTGAGCATCGCTGGGTGTGACCCAAAAAGCAAAAAAAAAAAAAAAAAAAAAAAAAAATTACTTCTTTAGCCTTATTGAATCAAACTTCCATAGTCACTTTTAATTATTTAGAAAATTATTATTATTAAAAGACATAGGTCTCTGTTTTACTAGAGATCAATATTTATATGTGATCAATAGAAGGATCTATGTGCAAATATGTAATTTTATGAAATAAAACCAAAATAGTTGCAAGAAACAATTTTAGAGTTTTCTTTCTTTTTTAAAAAAGTTAGTACTATTTTTATAGTATTATCTTTCCAAGATGGGCTGGAGTGATAAGCACAGCAGTTGTGTGTTTGCCTTGCACTCGGCCAACACGGGTTCGATTCCTCCATCCCTCTCGGAGAGCCCGACAAGCCACCCAGAGCATCCTGCCCGCACAGCAGAGCCTGGCAAGCTACTTGTGGCATATTCGATATGCCAAAAACAGTAACAACAAGTCTCACAAAGGAGACTGGTGCCTGTTTGAGCAAAATTGATGAGCAATGGGATGACAGTGACAGTGACAGTGATCTTTCCAAGATAAAAACAGGTTAGGGGATGTGACTCAGAGGTATAACTTATACCTTTCATGTATGAGACCTGGGTTCAGTTCCCAGCAAGCCCTCTGCCCTCTGCACCTTACCCCCCACCCCCCAAATGGGGGCAGTTTTTCCAAAATAAAAATGGCAGCAGCTTTTTAAGGCCCCTTGTTTCACACCTTTTCACTATTTTTACATATTTTCACTACTCAATATACCTCTTAAGTCCTATTGTTACAGGTTTAACAAAAGAGCCACAGCCAGGGAAGTAGCTTAAGTGGTAGAGCTTATTCCTGCCTCATAAGAGTGAGGCCTGTATTCAGTTCCAGCAGGGCACCCACCCCCCAGCTATGGGCAGTGTGGTCCTTTACTTTTAGCACTATAAGGTAGACCCTATTATTGTTGTTTTTTTTTCTTTTTTAAAGAGGAGGTTTTATCCCTGATGCT